>NC_138734.1:21301767-21630602 GCF_965113295.1 Leuciscus leuciscus | reverse complement strand
CTCATGCACTTCTGTCCACACACACTCCGCTGTTCTGCACTTCTGTCCACAAACACTCCGCTGTTCTCATGCTCTTCTGTCCACACACACTCCGCTGTTCTGCACTTCTGTCCACACACACTCCGCTGTTTTGTGCTTCTGTCCACACACACACTCCGCTGTTCTCATGCACTTCTGTCCACACACACTCCGCTGTTCTCATGCACTTCTGTCCACACACACTCCGCTGTTCTGCACTTCTGTCCACACACACTCCGCTGTTCTCATGCACTTCTGTCCACACACACTCCGCTGTTCTCATGCACTTCTGTCCACACACACTCCGCTGTTCTCATGCACTTCTGTCCACACACACACTCCGCTGTTCTCATGCACTTCTGTCCACACACACACTCCGCTGTTCTGCACTTCTGTCCACACACACTCCGCTGTTCTCATGCTCTTCTGTCCACACACACTCTGCTGTTCTGCGCTTCTGTACACACACACTCCGCTGTTCTGCGCTTCTGTCCACACACACACTCCTCTGTTCTCATGCACTTCTGTCCACACACACTCCGCTGTTCTCATGCACTTCAGTCCACACACACTCCGCTGTTCTCATGCACTTCTGTCCACACACACACGCCGCTGTTCTGCACTTCTGTCCACACACACTCCGCTGTTCTCATGCACTTCTGTCCACACACACTCCGCTGTTCTCATGCACTTCTGTCCACACACACTCCACTGTTCTCATGCACTTCTGTCCACACACACTCCGCTGTTCTCATGCACTTCTGTCCACACTCCGCTGTTCTCATGCACTTCTGTCCACACACACTGCTCTGTTCTGCGCTTCTGTCCACACACACACTCCGCTGTTCTGCACTTCTGTTCACACACACTCCGCTGTTCTCATGCTCTTCTTTCCACACACACTCCGCTTTTCTGCACTTCTGTCCACACACACTCCGCTGTTCTGTGCTTCTGTCCACACACACACTCCGCTGTTCTCATGCACTTCTGTCCACACACACTCCGCTGTTCTCATGCACTTCTGTCCACACACACTCCGCTGTTCTCATGCACTTCTGTCCACACTCCGCTGTTCTCATGCACTTCTGTCCACACACACACTCCGCTGTTCTGCACTTCTGTCCACACACACACTCCGCTGTTCTGCACTTCTGTCCACACACACTCCGCTGTTCTCATGCACTTCTGTCCACACACACTCCGCTGTTCTGCACTTCTGTCCACACACACTCCGCTGTTCTCATGCACTTCTGTCCACACACACTCCGCTGTTCTCATGCACTTCTGTCCACACACACTCCGCTGTTCTGCGCTTCTGTCCGTACACACTCCGCTGTTCTCATGCACTTCTGTCCACACACACTCTGCTGTTCTCATGCACTTCTGTCCACACACACTCCGCTGTTCTCATGCACTTCTGTCCACACACACTCCGCTGTTCTCATGCACTTCTGTCCACACACACTCCGCTGTTCTCATGCACTTCTGTCCACACTCCGCTGTTCTCATGCACTTCTGTCCACACACACTGCGCTGTTCTGCGCTTCTGTCCACACACACACTCCGCTGTTCTGCACTTCTGTTCACACACACTCCGCTGTTCTCATGCTCTTCTGTCCACACACACTCCGCTGTTCTGCACTTCTGTCCACACACACTCCGCTGTTCTCATGCACTTCTGTCCACACACACTCCGCTGTTCTCATGCTCTTCTGTCCACACACACTCCGCTGTTCTCATGCTCTTCTGTCCACACACACTCCGCTGTTCTGCGCTTCTGTCCGCACACACTCCGCTGTTCTCATGCACTTCTGTCCACACACACTCTGCTGTTCTCATGCACTTCTGTCCACACACACTCCGCTGTTCTCATGCACTTCTGTCCACATACACACGCCGCTGTTCTGCACTTCTGTCCACACACTCTCCGCTGTTCTGCACTTCTGTCCACCCACACTCCGCTGTTCTCATGCACTTCTGTCCACACACACTCCGCTGTTCTCATGCACTTCTGTCCACACACACTCAGCTGTTCTCATGCACTTTTGTCCACACACACTCCGCTGTTCTGCACTTCTGTCCACACACACTCCGCTGTTCTCATGCACTTTTGTCCACACACACTCCGCTGTTCTCATGCACTTCTGTCCACACACACTCCGCTGTTCTCATGCACTTCTGTCCACACACACACTCCGCTATTCTGCACTTCTGTCCACACACACTCCGCTGTTCTGCACTTCTGTCCACACACACTCTGCTGTTCTTATGCACTTCTGTCCACACACACTCCGCTGTTCTGCACTTCTGTCCACAAACACTCCGCTGTTCTCATGCTCTTCTGTCCACACACACTCCGCTGTTCTGCACTTCTGTCCACACACACTCCGCTGTTCTGCGCTTCTGTCCACACACACACTCCGCTGTTCTCATGCACTTCTGTCCACACACACTCCGCTGTTCTGCACTTCTGTCCACACACACTCCGCTGTTCTCATACACTTCTGTCCACACACACTCCGCTGTTCTCATGCACTTCTGTCCACACACACTCTGCTGTTCTCATGCACTTCTGTCCACACACACTCTGCTGTTCTCATGCACTTCTGTCCACACACACTCCGCTGTTCTCATGCACTTCTGTCCACACACACTCCGCTGTTCTCATGCACTTCTGTCCACACACACACTCCGCTGTTCTGCACTTCTGTCCACACACACACTCCGCTGTTCTGCACTTCTGTCTACACACACTACGCTTTCTCATGCTCTTCTGTCCACACACACTCCACTGTTCTGCACTTCTGTCCACACACACTCCGCTGTTCTCATGCACTTCTGTCCACACACACTCCGCTGTTCTGCACTTCTGTCCACACACACTCCGCTGTTCTCATGCACTTCTGTCCACACACACTCCGCTGTCCACACACACTCCGCTGTTCTCATGCACTTCTGTCCACACACACACTCCGCTGTTCTGCACTTCTGTCCACACACAAACTCCGCTGTTCTGCACTTCTGTCCACACACTCCGCTGTTCTCATGCACTTCTGTCCACACACACTCCGCTGTTCTGCACTTCTGTCCACACACACTCCGCTGTTCTCATGCACTTCTGTCCACACACACACTCCGCTGTTCTGCACTTCTGTCCACACACACACTCCGCTGTTCTCATGCACTTCTGTCCACACACACTCCGCTGTTCTGCACTTCTGTCCACACACACTCCGCTGTTCTCATGCACTTCTGTCCACACACACTCCGCTGTCCACACACACTCCGCTGTTCTCATGCTCTTCTGTCCACACACACTCCGCTGTTCTGCACTTCTGTCCACACACACTCCGCTGTTCTGCGCTTCTGTCCACACACACACTCCGCTGTTCTCATGCTCTTCTGTCCACACACACTCCGCTGTTCTGCACTTCTGTCCACACACACTCCGCTGTTCTGCGCTTCTGTCCACACACACACTCCGCTGTTCTCATGCACTTCTGTCCACACACACTCCGGTGTTCTCATGCACTTCTGTCCACACACACTCCGCTGTCCACACACACTCCGCTGTTCTCATGCTCTTCTGTCCACACACACTCCGCTGTTCTGCACTTCTGTCCACACACACTCCGCTGTTCTCATGCACTTCTGTCCACACACACTCCGCTGTTCTGCACTTCTGTCCACACACACTCCGCTGTTCTCATGCACTTCTGTCCACACACACTCCGCTGTTCTCATGCACTTCTGTCCACACACACTCTGCTGTTCTCATGCACTTCTGTCCACACACACTCTGTTGTTCTCATGCACTTCTGTCAACACACACTCCGCTGTTCTCATGCACTTCTGTCCACACACACACTCCGCTGTTCTGCACTTCTGTCCACACACACACTCCGCTGTTCTGCACTTCTGTCCACACACACTACGCTTTCTCATGCTCTTCTGTCCACACACACTCCACTGTTCTGCACTTCTGTCCACACACACTCCGCTGTTCTCATGCACTTCTGTCCACACACACTCCGCTGTTCTGCACTTCTGTCCACACACACTCCGCTGTTCTCATGCACTTCTGTCCACACACACTCCGCTTTTCTGCACTTCTGTCCACACACACTCCGCTGTTCTCATGCACTTCTGTCCACACACACTCCGCTGTTCTGCGCTTCTGTCCGCACACACTCCGCTGTTCTCATGCACTTCTGTCCACACACACTCCGCTGTTCTCATGCTCTTCTGTACACACACATTCCTCTGTTCTGCACTTCTGTCCACACACACTCCGCTGTTCTCATGCACTTCTGTCCACACACACTCCGCTGTTCTGCACTTCTGTCCACACACACTCCGCTGTTCTCATGCACTTCTGTCCACACACACTCCGCTGTTCTGCACTTCTGTCCACACACACTCCGCTTTCTCATGCTCTTCTGTCCACACACACTCCGCTGTTCTGCACTTCCGTCCACACACACTCCGCTGTTCTCATGCACTTCTGTCCACACACACTCCGCTGTTCTTCACTTCTGTCCACACACACTCCGCTGTTCTCATGCACTTCTGTCCACACACACTCCGCTGTCCACACACACTCCACTGTTCTGCATTTCTGTCCACACACACTCCGCTTTCTCATGCTCTTCTGTCCACACCACACTCCGCTGTTCTCATACACTTCTGTCCACACACACTCCGCTGTTCTCATGCACTTCTGTCCACAAACACTCCGCTGTTCTCATGCACTTCTGTCCACACACACTCAGCTGTTCTCATGCACTTTTATCCACACACACTCCGCTGTTCTGCACTTCTGTCCACACACACTCCGCTGTTCTCATGCACTTTTGTCCACACACACTCCGCTGTTCTCATGCACTTCTGTCCACACACACTCCGCTGTTCTCATGCACTTCTGTCCACACACACACTCCGCTGTTCTGCACTTCTGTCCACACACACTCCGCTGTTCTGCACTTCTGTCCACACACACTCTGCTGTTCTCATGCACTTCTGTCCACACACACTCCGCTGTTCTGCACTTCTGTCCACAAACACTCCGCTGTTCTCATGCTCTTCTGTCCCCACACACTCCGCTGTTCTGCACTTCTGTCCACACACACTCCGCTGTTCTGCGCTTCTGTCCACACACACACTCCGCTGTTCTCATGCACTTCTGTCCACACACACTCCGCTGTTCTCATGCACTTCTGTCCAGACACACTCCGCTGTTCTGCACTTCTGTCCACACACACTCCGCTGTTCTCATGCACTTCTGTCCACACACACTCCGCTGTTCTCATGCACTTCTGTCCACACACACTCCGCTGTTCTCATGCACTTCTGTCCACACACACACTCCGCTGTTCTGCACTTCTGTCCACACACACTCCGCTGTTCTCATGCTCTTCTGTCCACACACACTCCGCTGTTCTGCACTTCTGTACACACACACTCCGCTGTTCTGCGCTTCTGTCCACACACACACTCCGCTGTTCTCATGCACTTCTGTCCACACACACTCCGCTGTTCTCATGCACTTCAGTCCACACACACTCCGCTGTTCTCATGCACTTCTGTCCACACACACTCCGCTGTTCTCATACACTTCTGTCCACACACACACTCCGCTGTTCTGCACTTCTGTCCACACACACTCCGCTGTTCTCATGCCCTTCTGTCCACACACACTCCGCTGTTCTGCACTTCTGTCCACACACACTCCGCTGTTCTCATGCACTTCTGTCCACACACACTCCGCTGTTCTCATGCTCTTCTGTCCACACACACACTCCGCTGTTCTGCACTTCTGTCCACACACACTCCGCTGTTCTGCGCTCTAGCCAGATAATACTCCCGTTGCAGGAACACTTTAGTAGGCCAAGAAGAAGCAAATATATTAATATATATAAGTTGTTCTGTAAATATAAGTATAACGAGGTTGGGTTCCTTCAACTGTCCATCCTATTAAAAATGGCTAGGTTATATAAGATAATTGTAAAAAAGAGTATTGTATTTTGTCAGATTTTATAGTGTTGAACATATTCAAGCGCGAATGAGAATCGTTTCGAGAACCGTTTAAAAAAAAAAAAAAACGAATATTCGAATGTCAAATTTTCAAATCGAATACCAACCCACCGAACCAATATTCGGGCCCAGCCCTAGATTCGCGCAAACATGAAAGCATTGACGTTGATTGTGGGGAATATTCCCTTCGAAAACAAAACTCAGCCACTGTGTCTTCAGCTGTTCGGATCTAGGAACATCAAAATGATGCTGTGTTCCTTATTACACCCAAGAACAGAACAACATTCTGCTCATAGACAGTGCTCCAGCGTATCAACAATGGCGGACTATGATGCAACTCGCGGGGGCGGGTCTGTGTTGAAACGCTGATGTCAATCAACAATCGTGGGACGGGCGTCCGACCGTGTGACGTCACTAGGTCGAACGGCTTGATTTGAGAGATTGGAAAACATATAAGATGATTAAAAAAAAAAAACACTGGATAGATTTTTATCATTATATGATGGTTGTGTATAGGCACTCCCAACACACATTTCAGTACAAATAACTTGTAAAAGTGCATGTACATATTCGAATCCACACCATATGACCTTTACCACCATGGACCATATGGTACCTTTAAGAATACCAGTAATATACCTACTGAAATTAGACTATTCAATGTAATACAGCTTTTACACGTGCATTTTGTGCTATTATCTTGTGACTTTATTACTGTTTTATATGAAGAGGGGATGCAGTTTTAGAACGATACCCTATCTGCTAGAGTATCTTCCTGAATAGGATGAAAGAAGCATTGAAGCATTGTACCTCTATTTCTGACTATATGCTCATAAAAGTGCACCCATCATAAAGTGCTCCACAGGCTCCAGGGGGTTAATAAAGGCCTTCTGAAGCAAAGCAGAATTTGTGCAAGAAAAATATTCATATTTAAAACTTTATAAAGTAAAATAACTAGCTTCCGGCCTAACAGCCATACTCAGGCCCTGTCCTAAATGGCACCCTAAGCACTCGTGGTCTTCTTACGAGTCCACACTTTTGTGACGTAATGCCGCTTTGACTGTCGGGAAGAAGTCTGCTGCGGAGTCCGCATCAGTGCGGGCTCGGCAAAAGTGTGCATCGAGGGCGCATATCGACCGGAAAGGGGGCGCTCGCGAGCACCCTTCTGAGGCCTAAAATGACAATCTTTATTAACCCCCTGAGGCCCCTAAAATGACAGACTTTATTAACCCCCTGAGGCCCTACGGTCTCACGGACTTAACGGACAAGCGCACGCAGCAGCCATTGTAAGTCCACAAGACTGAAAGTGCATATGAAGTGTGTCATTTGGGACAGGGCCACAGTCTACTTAAGCCTAAAGTGCAACTTGAGACGTCAGAAGTATAGCATAAATATCAGCAGTATGTCACATTACTCGCACAAGTTGCACTTTAGACTTCAGTCGAATCCGTGGCCGGAAGCTAGTTATTTTACTTTATAAAGTTTTAAATATTCATATTTTTCTAACACAAACTCATCGCTTTGCTTCAGAAGGTCTTTATTAACCCCCTGAGGCAGTGTGGAGAACTTTTATGATGGATAGATGCACTTTTATGACGGATAGATGCACTTTTATGATGGATAGATGCACTTTTATGACGGATAGATGCACTTTTATGACGATAGACGCACTTTTATGATGGATAGATGCACTTTTATGACGGATAGATGCACTTTTATGACGGACAGATGCACTTTTATGACGGACAGATGCACTTTTATGACGGACAGATGCACTTTTATGATGGATAGGACGGATAGATGCACTTTTGTGACGGATAGATGCACTTTTGTGACGGATAGATGCACTTTTATGATGGATAGATGCACTTTTATGACGGATTGATGCACTTTTATGATGGATAGATGCAATTCTTTGAGCTTCAATCTGTTGGTTGCAATCCACTGCCATTATAAAGCTCAGAAGCGCCAGGCCAGGGTGTTTATTAATATTATAACTTTCTTATAAAAGAAAGTCACATACACCTAGGATGGCTTGAGGGTGAGTAAATCATTGGGTAAATTTCCTTTTAAAGTGAACTACTCCTTTAAGAGCCATTTGTGGGGCAAGTATGGTGTGGAGGCTTATTGTTAAGTAAGCATGCATAACCTGTAAGCAGATAAAATGTAGTTTATAGCTGGTGTAAAAAGTTAATGGATTAATTTAAAACCAATGAATGTATTTGTTACAGTATGTGGTCATAATCTGCAGTTGATCTTCAGCTACAAGTTCAAACATTGTCAACTGGGTAATGAAATAGGATATAACTCACTGTACGATTATTACATTTCAGATCAATAGGTACTGTAGCAGGTATTTGATTAGTGAAGACCAGGGAGATATTGGTATGTTTAAGAAGAACACCCAGCTGACTCTGCTTATGGGGCTGATGTTGAAGTGCTCCAATCAAACATGCACATTAAATTGCACCTGGACAACACATTGGAAGGATAGGAAACACCAAGGTCTTAAACAAGAACAGTTCTGGTGTACTTCCAGAAGAAGCTTGGATCCTTTGAGTGTATATGATGCTGAGTATGTTCTGCCAGGCTACTGTTATGAGCTATGATCTATGCAGTTGTGTGCTCAGTCTGCAGCATTTAATGAGCTGAAGCCAACAGATCAGAAAGAAAGATGTGCTCTGACCTGGGGATCAAGACTATTGCCCTCCATGTATGCAAGTCAGTAGAAGCACCGGCCATTTGTGGTTCCATCTCAATTAGTTGTTTTTGCTCTCAGTCCTGGAGGTCACACTTCAAGTTTGTGTTATATTTTGCTAGTGGTACTGTATAGACTGGTTGTGGGCAAAAGTATAGGTTGAGAAGATAAGACTGGGGTAGGAGAATGCTATCTGCTTTCACAGTCTGTCAGTATTCTGTATTTTGACTCGAGTGGCTCATCAATAAACCCTGAAGCATATCTGACTCCATATGATCCTGGAAGGGCCCAAATAAACTCAACCAAATGACACATGATGCATATCATTTAGTAGGCATCCACATAGTAAGTAAGCCCAGCTTAGTGAGGCTTCCTAGCCTTAGTGGTAGGTAGGGTGGATGGACACCTAAAACAAAAATTGTCCCAGCCCTTTAATTAAGGATTTATTGAACGAGGATGTAAATGATGCCATAAAAGCTTTGAAAGTGTTTTAACATTCAGTGGAATGCTCTTGGAATGTCTTCATATTATATCTGGATTTGTTCAGTTTGTATTAACAAGTATTCAGTTTTTATCACATCCCTAAATGTGTGGTGGATGAAAAAAGAATTGTGAGAACTGTTTCAACATTGATCATAAACTAAACTTATAGCAAAATGCATAGCTAAATTCAAACCCAACAACCAAGTTCGTGATAAATAGAGGATAGATAGATAGCAAACCAATAGGCATGCATCATTTAGATATTTTCATTAGTTGTAACTGGCTTGATTAATACTATTACCTGTATTGTAGCTTTGAGGCTGCTTAGCTAATACATAGTATAGATAAAAATTATAAAATATATAATAATCTCCTTAGGCCAGAATTGTCAAAATTTTTCGAATATTTCTATATAGCTATATCGGCCATTAATTTTGTTTAATTTATATATATATATATATATATATATATATATGTTATATATCTGTGTGTGTGTGTGTGTATATATATATATATATATATATATATATATATATTTCTATTCTATTTTGGCTCCTGCGATGGGTAGGGAGGCGTCCCATCCCTGTGCGTAGAGCCGACCAGATGAACCAGTTGTTTCCAGTGATGACGGTCTTGTGCCAGCTGCTCTGCATCCTCCACAGCAACTCCATGTTGTTGGAGGTCGCCCGCAAGGACGTCAAGCCATCGGGTCCGGGGTCTACCTCGTGGTCGTCTCCAGCCTGCGGCCCTCGGATCAAACTGGAGAATGGCTCTCGTCGGATGGTCAGGAGGGAGCCGGAGGACATGGCCGAACCAGCGGGTGGGAGGTTGCGCAGCCAGGCAGGATGCTCTGGGCTGGCACGTGCGGGCTCTAAGCACTTGATTGGAAACCCGCTGGGGCCACCTGATGTTCTCGATGGTTCTGAGAGCCCTGCTATCGAAGCCATCTAATCTTGCAGCCAGTGTCTTATTTAAGGGCCAAGTCTCTGAGCCATAAAGCAGGATGGAGAGTACTGCTGAGTTGTAAATCCGGAGCTTCGTCTTGCGTGAGATGGTCTGGTGCCGCCAGAGTGGTTTCCAGAGGGACTGCAGGGCTGACGCAGCCAGGGCTCTTCTGCGGGTAATCTCTGGTTTTAGGTCCCCGTTGTCTGTCACTATGGATCCCAGATACACAAAGTTCTTGACAGGCTCTACAATGTTATTGCCAAGCCGCAGGGAAGGTGGATGCGGTCTGTTACCGACATACATGAACTTGGTTTTCGTCCAGCTCACCTGAAGGCCAAGCTTCTCAGCCTCTTCACAGTATATACCCAGAGCATCTCTCAGCTGGCTGTAGGACGTGCTGAGCAGGATGGTGTCATCAGCGTACTCCAGGTCAGTCAGGTGGTAACTGCCGAAGGACACTCCGGGGACCCGCTCACAAACCCTGGACATCAGATGGTCAATGATGCAGTTGAAGAGGTCAGGAGCAGCCACGCAGCCCTGGCGAACGCCACTGGAGATGGGAAACCAGTCTGAGTCTCTGCCGTTGATGCGGACACAGCTCTGAGCGTTGCTATAAAGCAGCTTGAACAGGGCAACAATCTTGGGTGGTGCTCCAAGGGCATGTAGAATACTCCACAGTGAAGTGTGGCAAACGGTGTCAAAGGCAGCCTTCAGATCTATGAACCCGATGTAAAGATGGCGATCTTTACGGAATTCATAGGTCTTCTCTATCAGCAAGCGAACGGCGGAGATTTGGTCTGTTGTGGAGCGGTTAGGCATGAAGCCAGCCTGCTGGGGACGGCGGCTGCTTCTGATGGCTGGGAGAGCACGAGTGAGCAAGATCCTGGTAAAGAGCTTGCCGGGGATGGAGAGAAGGGTAATGCCTCTGTGGTTGCCGCAGACTAGCCTGTCACCCTTACGTTTCCAGAAGGGCAATATGACTCCTCTGGTCCAGTCGCTGGGAAGCCTCTCTGTCTCCCACACCTCATTGAATATGTGGGTAAGCCACTCGACGATGCTTTCACCGCCTGATTTTAGCATCTCAGCGGTTATTGCACAGATGCCGGGGGCTTTCCTGTTGTTAAGTTTTTCAAGAGCGGCTCTGACTTCCTCAGGTGTGACAGGGTCTGTACTGCAGACAGCACTAGGGGCTGCAGCGTTAGTGGCCGATGAGATGGCGGGATCAGCCGGGGAGGTACCGTGCTGCAGGAGGAGGCTGAAGTGCTCTTTCCAGCGTACGAGGCAGTTTGCTTCAGTTGCTATAAGGTTGCCATCAGAATCTTTCACCAGGGCTGTCTTGATGCGTGGGCCATTACGGGCTTGGCGCAGCAGACTGAAGACACGGCTCATATTGTTGTTATTGGCCGCGGACTCTAGGTGTTTAGCTTCTGCTTGCCAGAACTTCTCCCTATCCTCGGCTATAGCCACATTGCGCTGGTGATTCAGTCGCTGATACTCCGTCAGGTCACATCGGAGCCGGGCCTCACGCCGCCGGTCGATGATGTTGAGTGTCCTCTCCGATATCCAAGGCTTTTTCGGGGAAGGTCGAAAGCATCCGAAGACATTGTGAGCTGACTGGATGACACTTTCCTTGAAGGTCTGCCAGTTGTTCACCTTTTCGGTAGCCAGGTTATCAAAGGTGCGGCGGATGGCACAACTGAAGTCTGTGGCGATGTTTGGATCACTGAGTAGGGAGGAGTCCAGGCGAGGCTGAGTCTTGGTGTGCTGGTTGGCTCACAGCTTTAACTTGAGCTGGGCCACCAGCAGGCGATGGTCTGTGTTGCCAAGCTCTGCTCCTCGGTACACACGGCAGTTGGTGACAAACGGCTTCCAGCGTCGAGAGATGAGGATATGGTCCAGCGCTTTCCTGGTTCTGCCATCTGGGCTGTACCATGTCCAGTGATGGATAAGCTTCCGGGGAAACCAGGTATCAGCAATGCAGAGGTTGTTGTGGTGGCAGAGAAGGAGAAGGCGGTTACCGTTGTCGTTTGTGGACCTGTCAGCAAAGGTTGTGCCGACAGGTGAGCCTGTGGACCGATCACTGCTAGATAGAGTGGCGTTGGCATCGGTGAGGATGATGGTGATGTCGTGTGGTGAGGCTTGGCCAACAGCCTGATGGAGTTGGTCAAAGAAGGCATCCTTCGCATCCTCATCAGCAACATCGGTGGGGGCATAAGCAACGATTACTGTCATCTTGCCATGTTGGTGGAGAAAGCGGGCCGACAGTAATCTGTCGCTCAGGGGTGTCCAGCTGATGAGGGACTTGCGGAGGGCCTTTGGGATGGCAAGTGCCACGCCATAAAGGCCTGTCCGTCTCTCGGGGCCACTCCAGAAATAGCAATGGTCACCTGCTGTTGTTTCGCCATTGCCGTGCCATCGAACTTCACAGAGCCCTGCCAAGGAGATGTTATAACGGTAGAGCTCTCGGGACAGCAGGGTGGCAGCTCCGGGGCGAAGGAGTGTCTGGACATTCCATGTGGCGACTCGGGTCCTGCGACGAAGGTTGATCTGTACTCGTTGGTCGGGGGCAGGCTGGGGTCCGTTACCGTGTTGGGCAGTCCGGCTACTTTCTCTGATTGGTTTCGTAACAAAAGGGTTGTTAGCCCTCCGCAGGATAGTCGGTTGGTGGGGCTGCCACCTCACAGCGTACCGACATGCTGGGGTCTTTGTTTGTCTGGAACCTACCCTGGAGACCGCCCCGCCTAGGGTGACCCTACCAGGAGCGAGCTCCCGACGGTATCGCTCTCCAGGGTCACTGGAACACGCAAGCCCCCTCGCCTCGTCAAGGCCAGACCCGAGAGAGAGCTGAATATATATATATATATAAATGTATGTATGTATTATGGCAAGCCGTTCAGGTATGGCAAGCCGTTCAGGAAATAATTATATTTATAATATGAAGTCTGAATATATAGAATGAAAGTCTGAATATATATATATATATATATAGAATGAAAGTCTGAATATATATAGAATGAATGTCTGAATATATAGAATGAAAGTCTGAATATATATATAGAATGAAAGTCTGAATATATATATAGAATGAATGTCTGAATATATAAAATGAAAGTCTGAATATATAAAACGAATGTCTGAATATATAAAACGAATGTCTGAATATATGGAATGAAAGTCTGAATATATAAAATGAAAGTCTGAATATATAAAACGAATGTCTGAATATATAAAACGAATGTCTGAATATATATAGAATGAAAGTCTGAATATATATAGAATGAAAGTCTGAATAGAATGAAAGTCTGAATATAGAAAGTCTGAATATATATATAGAATGAAAGTCTGAATATATATATAGAATGAAAGTCTGAATATATATATAGAATGAAATTCTGAATATATTTTACAAACTTTATTTTTATTGCCGACAAGTCACTCTCCATTGGGAATTTGTACAAACATGTCGTTTTTTTTTTTTTTAATAAACAAAGCATATGAATGAACAAATGAACGAAACAACAAGACAGCACGGGGCATTTTAAATGATATACATAAAGCGAAAAAGTACTAACAGGGATAGAAATAAGCATACTTGCAGGTATAACCGCAGTCGAATTTAAACAAGACAAAAATAAAAAATAAACAGATAATAAAAATTAAAAAATTATTAAAAAAACCAAAGCTACATAGTGAAATAAATAATATTCCTGGTCAAGATAACAAAAGCTCTAGTCTGCTCCATGCAATCTGCTGGTTAGTCATCCAAAGACTGAGCGGAGTTAACATAGGAAAGGAAGGGGCCCCAGTGCTTGGTGAATAGGTCTGAGCGTTTTCTCAAGCTGTATTTAATTTTCTCTAGGTGAAGGAAAGACAATAGCTCTTTTAGCCAGGAATTAGATGTAGGAGGTTTTGGGTCTTTCCAATGGAGTAAAATGCGTCTGCGGGCCACGAGGGAGGCAAAAGCAATAATGTCCAATTCTCCACGAGAGAAGCAACTATGGTCTGCAGGGACGCCGAAAATAGAAATAGCTGGACTGGGAGTCAGAGGTCGATTAAGAGCTTTTGACATTGTGTCATAAAAAGTTGACCAAAATAAATCCAACTTTGGACAGGAAAAAAACATATGAGTATGATTGGCAGAGGAGACAGAGCACCTGTCGCAAATGTCGCTTGTATTGAACATCTTTTTAAGCTTAACTTTAGAAAGGTGTATTCTGTGGACGACCTTAAATTGTATTAATGTTAGGCTAGCGCAAGGGGAAGTGGTGTTGACCCTTTCTAAGGTCTCGTTCCACCATTCAGTTTCGAAGGAGGAACCCAGCTCTTTTTCCCAGGTACTTCTGACCGCTAAGGAGGATGAGAAAGATGTAATTAATCTCATAGCTGCTGAAATAAATTTATGGTCCGTAGGAAAGGACAAAATAATCTCAGTAAAGGAATCAGGTGGTAAATAGGGAAAATTGGGTAGATTGTGGAGTGCGAAATTAAATAAATGAGATTGGGGTAAGTCAAATGTAGTTTTCAGACTGTTAAAAGAAGCAAAGGTCTTATCGATGAAAAGTTGTTTAAAGCAGAATAAGCCTTTATCCCTCCACAGGGCAAAAGCTGAGTCAACTGATGAGGGAGAGAATAGGTGGTTGTCACATATAGATATCAGCGGGGAGGTGGAAGAGATTTTAAAATCACGCCTGAACTGCCTCCAAATTTTCACAGTGGATAGAACAACTGGATTAGAGGTGTAGTTTGAAGGGTAATAATTCAAAGGAGCACAAGTCAGAGTACCTAATGAGACAGAGTTACAAGACCGTGCTTCCATCTGACACCAACTGGTATTAGGGAAGTTGTACCATGTGTAAATTTTTTGGATATTGGCTGACCAATAATAAGCCAATAAATTTGGGAGTCCAAGACCTCCTTCCCTCCTTGGTCTTTGTAGAGTGGCTAAATTAGCCCTGGGGTTCTTTCCTGCCCAAATAAAAGATGAAAGATGCTGGTTAAGATCTTTGAAAAAAGTATTTGGAAGGTACAGTGGTAGACACTGAAAGAGAAATAAGAATCTTGGGAGTACATTCATTTTTATTGTGTTCACTCTTCCTAGAAGGGACAAGGGGAGGGCGTGCCAGCGCTTGAGGTCGGACTTGATTTGATTAACCAACTTTAAAATGTTATCTTTATAAATAGACGACAAATTATTTGAGATGTTAATACCTAAATAACGAAAACAGGAGGTGGTTAAACGAAACGGTAACGCTTGAGTCGGGATTCTTTTTGCAGCTTCATTAAGAGGGAAACATTCACTCTTACCGATGTTCAACTTGTAGCCCGAGAAGGATCCGAATGTGTGCAAAATTTCTAAGATCCCACTAATGCAGATGGTTGGATGTGAAATGTACAGCAACAAATCATCTGCATAAAGTGAGACCCTATGCTCCATTCCATTTCTGGTGATCCCAGTGAAAGACGAACAGCTTTTAAGGGCAAGGGACAGCGGCTCGATGGCGAGAGCAAATAACAATGGTGATAGGGGACATCCCTGCCTGCAGCCCCGTGTTAACGGAAATGGTTTGGACCGGGTAGAGTTGGTAATTACGCATGCTGTGGGATTATTGTATAACAACCGAATCCATGAAATGAATTTTTGACCGAGACCAAATCTACCGAGGACTGTGAATAAATACTCCCACTCTACCCGGTCAAAGGCCTTCTCTGCGTCCATAGAAATGACCATTTCTGCTGCTGTTTTGTTTGGCTCAGAGAGTGTTATGTTAAGTAGCCTACGAATATTTGAAGAGAGTTGCCTACCTCTTATGAAGCCAGTCTGATCATCAGAAATAATCTTAGAGAGGTGAGGATCTAAACGGTTGGCGAGAATCTTAGCCAATAATTTCACATCGAAATTGAGCAGACTGATTGGTCTCCAGCTGCTGCACTCTTCTAAATTTTTATTGGGCTTGGGAAGTAATGAAATTGAGGCCTGGGTTGAAGATGGGGGGAGTGCTCCGTTCTCCAAAGAGTCATTGAACATATCTAACATCAAGGGGGCAAGTTGATCGGAAAATTTCTTTAAGAATTCAACAGGGAAGCCGTCAGGTCCCGTTGCCTTGCCGTTCTGCATAGATTTTAGGCAAACCAAAAGTTCATCTAGAGAGAGTGGGGCATCAAGGCGGTTTGTAGTGGTATTGTCTAATCCAGGGAAAACTAAGTTATCTAAAAAGTTGTGCATGAAGGTTGTGTCAGATGGAGCTTCTGATTTGTAAAGAGTAATAAAAAACTGAGTAAATATTTCGTTAATTTCCCTTTCCTCTGAGACCAAGGTGGAAGGGGTTTTACGAATTTGAATAATGGATCGAGAAGAGGCTTGGTGTTTCAGTTGCATGGCTAATAATTTGCTGATTCTGTCTCCGTGCTCATAATATGTACTCTTTGTGCGTCTTAGGAGGGACTCTGCCTTATATGTGGAAAGTATATCAAATTCTGTTTGAAGCTTGAGCCTCTCTGTTCTGCCCCCACTTTGTGTTGCATTAGAGACATCTAGTGGTGTAAAGTTGTATTGCATTTGATTTTTCATATTTTAGTCCCTCCTCTCTTGCCGTTGGTTTCCTGTTTGCTTCTGACTCTAGTCTATTGAGAGGACATGCAGCAGTTACTCTTTTCTCTTTGCCTTTGGTAGTTTTTGAAGGTCTAAGTCTGTAAGTATTTCTGTAGAAAGTATATCTAATTTGCTGTAGTGTTTGTGTATTGTCCGTTTTAGCATAATATGTATGTTGTAATAGATGCTAATCGCGATTAGCATTTCTCCATAGACACCCATGTTAAAGTTAGCTTAAATGCTTACTAGTCCTGCAAGTCTCATTATAATGGCTAATTTTTCTTATGGGATAGTTTTTATGTTAGACTTGAGTTGCATATTCATGTATATGTATATATGGGCAGTTTGTAATGCCATATTGTTATGTTTCTACAGTTTTACAAAATTGGAAAGATCCTTACTAAAGGCCTCTCTCTACTCCGGTTTCCTGGGTCTTTATTTCATGGATCTTATGTTAGCTATCTGCTACGCTAACCTATCAAAGCAAGAGCAGAATACTCTCAGTTCTAAGGTTGCCATTGGGAGTCATCGCGTGCAGTCTGTCAATACGTTGTTTTCTCTGCTTATTAATTCTGGCATTATAAGAGATTATCTCACCTCGTAAAACTGCTTTTAAAGTTTCCCACAAGAGGGAGGGGGAGGTGGACTCGGATTTGTTGGTTTGAATAAAAAAAGATATTTTCTCTGTTACAAATTTGCAGAAAGCATCTGAGGATAATAGTTCTACATTTAGTCGCACAGAGAATGTTTGGGCCTTGAACAAAGTTCAAGATCCATCAGGATTGGGGCATGGTCTGAGATTACTATAGTCGAGTATTCGCAAGATTTCACTGAGGGTGCTAAAATTTTGTCTACAAAAAAATAATCAATACGCGAGTAAGTATGATGAACCGGGGAGTAGAATGAAAAATGTTTAACTCTTGGGTGGAAAAAGCGCCAGGCATCTACACAGCCGATCTGATCCGTGAGAGAAATAAAGGCTTTTGCCATATTGGACAGGGATAAGTTCTTTGAATTGGATCTGTCAAGTGTGGGGTCAATTATTAAATTAAGGTCTCCTCCGAAAATTAAATGGTGTGAATCTAGGCTTGGTAGTTGTGAGAACAGAGTTGTCATAAAGCTTGGACAGTCCCAATTTGGGGCATAGACAGAGGCCAGGATAACAGGTGTGTTGAGCAGCATTCCCACGATTATAATATAACGGCCATTAGGGTCGGAGATAATTTGCTCAGGGGAGAACTGTAAGCGTTTGTGTAGAAGTATAGCTGTGCCTCTTGAACGGCTGTTAAAACCTGAGTGAAAAATGTAGCCAACCCAGGGCTTCCGCAGTCTGTTGTGATCACTAATACGTAGATGAGTTTCTTGGAGAAATATTACTTCAGACTTTAAGCTCTTTAGGTGAGAAAATACTCTTGCCCTCTTTATAGGACCACCTAGCCCCCTTACATTCCAGCTTGTAAACCTAATAGATCCTAGTCCCACCACTTGATCTGAGGTCGCCATCTATGATAAGACTGCATGGAAACACTCGGGATGACAGGTAAAAAAAAAGATTAAAAAATAAAGAATAAAAAAATGTATCAACCGACTGGGTTGCATAGAACAAAGCAAAGATTGCTGTAAATATCCATAAAAATAATCAAATAATCAAGAGAAGAGGAGGTCAGGAGGGCATTTCTTGGCGTGAACCCCAGGAAGGCTGCCGGGCCCGACGGGATCCCTGGGAGAGTGTTGAGGGATTGCGCAGATCAGCTGGCTGGGGTATTCACTTCCATCTTTAACCTCTCTCTGTCTACCTGTTCCATTCCCAAGTGCCTTAAATCTGCTATCATTGTGCCGATCCCGAAAAAATCTGCTGTGAGTAGCTTCAATGACTATAGACCAGTGGCCCTCACTTCCACTGTTATGAAGTGCTTTGAAAGACTGCTGCTAAAACACATAACATCTTCCCTTCCCCCCACACTGGACCAGCACCAGTTTGCCTATAAAGCAAACAGGTCAACCGCTGACGCCATCAACACAGCCCTGCACTGTGTGCTGACCCACCTTGAACATCCTGGCACCTATGCAAGACTGTTGTTTGTGGACTTTAGTTCTGCGTTTAATTGTATCATTCCTGGAAGACTGGTGTCCAAGCTACATGGACTGGGCATCAGCACAAACATCTGCAGATGGATCAATGACTTCCTTACAGATCGTCCCCAGTCAGTTCGTCTGGGCTCGCAACTTTCATCTGTTCTCACACTCAGCACTGGGGCACCCCAGGGTTGTGTGTTGAGCCCCTTACTCTACATTTTATACACTCACGACTGTACCCCAGTTCATGAAAGCAATACTATTATCAAGTTTGCAGATGACACCACTGTAGTTGGACTTATTCACAACAATGATGAGTCCGCCTACAGGGATGAAATCCAAAAACTCTCCGCCTGGTGCTCCACCAACAACCTGTCTCTCAACGCCTCTAAGACCAAAGAGGTGGTGGTAGATTTCCGCAGGAAGAAGATTGACCTTGCCCCCGTCTACATTAATGGAGAAATTGTGGAGAGGGTTAAGGACTTCAAATTCCTTGGGACATACATTTCACAGGACATCACCTGGGCAACCAACACTACAGCCCTTGTGAAGAAAGCTCAGCAGCGACTGTACTTTCTCAGATCACTCAACAAAATTAACCTCTCCCAGAAATTGCTTTTATCCTTTTACAACTGTTCTGTCCAAAGCAGTGGTGTAGTCCTAAAAAAAAAAAGTGGTTTACTACACCCCCCCAGAGAAAAAAATAATTAAAGGCAAAAACATGTCAGAAGTCATTGTTTATTTGGTTTATTAGGTATATATCAATTCATATACATTTATATCAATTTACAAGTCATTGTTTTTTTTGTTAATTAGGAATATATACATTTAAAACTACATTTACAATCTGGCGTTTTTTTTATTTACATTTATCTATTATGCATTTTTTTTACAGTACGTTCCAAACAGATTTACTATTTTTTGTTATATTTACAGATTTACATTGACGTGACTGAGGGTCATTTGCAGTGCGATGATGTCTTGCCCAGGAATTAACATATTTCTCTGGGTTGAACAGTGAAATTGGTGGGCCATTCAGGTTGATCATCATTAAATTTGAAACATGTGAAACAAGAAGCAAAGACCTCTTGTTGGTCAAGATGGTATTCATCAGACTGAAACCTCTTTCACATTCTGCAGTACTTACAGGAAAAGTCTGCATGCAGTTCTTAAGGGGTTTCAAATTCTGACTTTCAGTTTGGGGAGATTCAATTAAGTCTCGCATTCCCTTAATGGCCTGGTCAGGGCACACATTAAAACGTGCACAAAGCCTACAAATCTCTGCTTCACCATAACGAATGCTAGGCTCTGATGGCCACCTGCTTGTGTCAAGAATACTTAAATCTTTGAGAATGTCTTCTTCAAAAGGAAGACGTTTCTGTAGACTGTCAATTTGCAAGAATTCCTCAGTGTTAATGGACTTCATCTTAGGGTTTGACTTCAAGTGCACATCTTTAAATGTGCCATGATCCTTTGCTTCCAGGGCAGCTGATAGTTTCTCTCCTGGTTGAGTTTTAAATGATGTTAAAACTCTGATTGCTCTTTTCACAAGAAGATCTGCTCTGAGTAGGGTCATAGTTTGAGCTTGTAGTTCCTCAGAGACAATGGACAGTTCATGCAAGGTATCATACATCAAACCAAGATCACAGAGAAATTCTGGGCTCTTCAGTCTGTCACACAAGCCTCTGTATGTCTGTCTCTCAGTGCAGGTCCTCTGGTCATCATTGGAGGCCTTTTCAAAGTGTCTGGCAAGAGCAGTAAAAGAGGTCCAGACAGCCCGAACGGTCCGAAAACTGCTGGCAACCCATCTAACATCTAAGATTCTGCCAATTTTGAGAACCTGAGAGCCAACCTCAGCTGCTGATTCTAAAAGCTCTCTTTGGTTTTTGTTTGATTTGCTATAGATGTTGTGCAATTTTTCAACAAAGACTCTGAAGTGATTTATAGCAGTAACTTTATCTACAGCATCAGAAACTGCCAGTTCTAACCTATGATTCATGCAGTGCCAAGTGAGCAGGTTTGGAAATCTCATTTTCAATTTAGTTGACACACCAGAGTGTTTTCCTAACATTACACTAGCACCATCTGAGACAAAAGATACCCAGTTTTGTTTTAGCCACTCCTCTGTGAATCCTGCTTTTGTTAGGCAACTCATTAAAGCATCAGTTATTCCTTCAGATGTCTGGTCCTTAAGTTCCACTAGATCAAGAAATATGAACTCTGGCGGTTCACCTAGCACAGAGGTTTTGATGTTAACAATCAAGGTGGTTCTTCTACTCAAGGTGGAAGCCTCATCTATTAGTACAGCTAGTTTGCTTGAGGATCTAATAATGTTATTCACAATTGAACACTGCATTTCTTTCGCAATGCTTTCAATAATGTTGGTGGCACTGAAACGAGAGTGCAGAATGTGTCCCATTTTGACTCCATTTAGCTGCTGGAGTTCTACGAGCGTTTCGTGATCTGTGAAGGGACGATTATTTTTGGCTAGGTAATATGCAGTTCTGAACACTGAGTAAGTCTCTTTTAGTAACGACAAGTTCATTGTGTCCACATTTTTTCCCAGCACATCTTTTTTTTTTAAGTTTTCTATATTTTCAGCATGAGCATGTGCTTTTGAGCAATAATGTCTTTTGATTTTGTTCCTTAATGAACATAAAACAGTGTCCCTGTTTTCATTGATAGAACCTTGAATTTGAAATGTAGACCACTCCATGGAAATCTGGACACCTTGTTCTTTAAAGACCCCTGTTGATCCTGCATTACAGCAGACCAGGCATCCTGTAATTAAGAAAGTAAAAATGGAATTAGTTGTATGCCATTAATTTCAGTTGTCATTTGTTTATTTTAGATTTTAGCTGCATTTTTTAAATTTATTACCACAAATGCCATAAACCATGCTTCATTCAAAGACAGCTAGGTCAAGAATTTCATGTTGTTAGCATAAAATGTTTATAAAATCTTTAAAAGAATAAGAAAAACAAACAAACATATGCCTTAAAAAACTCCATGTTATATATGTTATGCTATAGTCATTTTAATATTAATTTAACTTGAACAATAGTCTCTGCTTTTATTTTACAAATTGTGAAAAAAGTAAAAGCTCATATGAATTAAAGTCAGATTGAACAATCACATACCAAGCCTCTTATTCTTGCACCCCAACCAAGGGTTCTTTGATTTAAAAGCTTCCCATTGGCTTTTACTCCAAATGTCCGGCCAATCTTCAGTACATGGTATGCCAGGACCTAAACAAAAACATGATTTCATTGCACACAATTTTAATGTAAAGCCTACCCTATAAGACTGATGTGCTTTATAATTTCATAAATAACAGACTAATGTTAAAGTGATAGTTCACTTAAAAATGAAAATCCTGCCATTATTTCCTCCTTCTCATGTCATTCCAAACCTGTAAGGCTCTCTGTAAGGTTCAAAACACTAATGAATATATTTTGGATTGAATCATCTGAAAGTAATGGACAATACAGTGTACACCTTTTAAAGGTTGTATCAGCGATTTCTAGCCTAAAACATAAAGTGTCAATTTCAGCTGACCTTTCTTCACGATCCGCTCGCTGCCTGCCCTATAAATTGTCTGTGAAAAAAACGCGTCTCTCTGGTCAGCCTAGGGTCCGAGATATGCCAAAAAAACAATCGGCACTACCATCCTTTCCACACGTAAACAAACAGTGTTCCAACCAATCAGCGTCCGGGGTTTAGTGTTGTGGACTTTCGCTCCGCCTCCCTCACATCCCAGCACCAGTAGGAAAGTCCACAACACCAAACCCCTGACGCTGATTGGTTGGAACACTATTTGTTTATGTGTGGAAAGGATGGTAGTGCCGATTGTTTTTTTGGCATATCTCGGACCCTAGGCTGACCAGAGAGACGCGTTTTTTTCACAGACAATTTATAGGGCAGGCAGCGAGCGGATCGTGCAGAAAGGTCAGCTGAAATTGACACTTTATGTTTTAGGCTAGAAATCGCTGATACAACCTTTAATGCAAAATATTTTAAATTGTGTTGTGAAAATCAACAAAAGTCTTGTGGGTTTGGAATAATATTAGTGTGAATAATTAATGATAGGATTTTTATTTTTGGGTGAACTATCCCTTTAACAATTGCAATTATGTGTTTTACAAAAATGACATATTAGTCTCTGAAAGTGAACTAATCCTAATAGTGAACTACTAGTCTTATGCAGGTTATAAATCCAGCCACATTGTGAGATGCCCATCAAATTATGAGCAAACAAAAGACTATAACTGAGTGACACATAATACTAACCTACTTTCTACTCTACTAAATATTAAATCACTATAGTAAGCATTTTCCTATTATGACTTTGGAAAGACCTGAGCTGTCTGTGCTGGTCTGATAATGGCCTGTGCTGGAGGTCTGGGCTGTGCTGGTCTGACTTGGGCCTGTGCTGGAGGTCTGGTCTGTGCTGGTCTGACTTGGGCCTGTGCTGGAGGTCTGGGCTGTGCAGGTCTGATAATGGCCTGTGCTGGAGGTCTGGGCTGTGCTGGTCTGACTTGGGCCTGTGCTGGAGGTCTGGTCTGTGCTGGTCTGACTTGGGCCTGTGCTGGAGGTCTGGTCTGTGCTGGTCTGACTTGGACCTGTGCTGGTCTGATAATGGCCTGTGCTGGAGGTCTGGGCTGTGCTGGTCTGACTTGGGTTTGTGCTGGTTTTTGAGTAGAACTGGCCTACATGGCTTCTCTTACTCTGCACACTAAAAGTAAAAAAGTAATCATTACCTTTGCTGTTGGCTGACAGGTCAAAAGCCAACATTTACCCTTACAAGTGGGACACTATGAAATTTCCTTTAGTTGGCCTACCTTCCAAAATAGTCAGTTAGACTGACTTTCCTTTTCTCTCCTCTTCCAACCATTTTCTAGATGAGATAGAGACAGAGATAGACTTGAATTATGCATCATTAAACTAACATGGGTCGCATAATCTACCCAAGTCTTTACTTTGTCATAAGACATAAGATAACACATCACAAATGTTTGCTTTTTAAAAGGTATTTGCAGTGGGATAACCTCGTAATGTGTCATTACAATTTTTATTTAATTTAAATTTGTTGTTGGATAAACATTAAATGACAGTCAGTAGCAGATGCACAAATCCCAAAGCAGCCTTCTGATTTTATCCCAAATGCTGCATTTATTTAACACATAACGTTAACAGACTGTTTTATGCAAATATTCATCATGATGGCAATTTGAGTATTTTTTGTGTATTTGACTTTCTGTCTGTGGCTTGTTAGCTACTTTAAACATAATTTCTGATCAGTTTCTGATTCATGTATATGCTTCTTTATCAAGTTGAAATGTTTATAACTTCAAAAATCCTGTGCTGCTTGAATAACGTTATATTTCTGCCATATACGAAATCATGATGAGGCAAAGGCATCATAAATCAGCAACGGCATAACAGACTGTAATTACCGGTAGCTGTAATTAAACTAATTTCAAATACGTTTATTACCTGACTGCCTCAACGTGAAACCATCTTCCGTCGTCAATCGATGAACACTGTGCTCGCTCGCTGGCATCCTGCGAATGATGCTCGATAACGGCGTCGTCGGGGGCGGGGAACGACAGAATTCAAACAAAAATGCACCAATTACAACAAACGTTCGCGAGTTAAAAAAAACACTTGGGATACAGTTAAAGGGGACGCTAAAACAGGAGTAGATTAGGGACGTCTTAATCAGCAAAACAAGTGAGTATACGGAGGGTATACGCTAATATTGATCCTCAGAAGTTGTAATACGCAAACAGCCCTGGGGAAAAAGTAAGCATACGGAGTATACGTGCGTATGGCCCCGACTACACCACTGGTCCAAAGTATTATCTCACACGATATTCTGGTGTGGTTTAGTAGCTGCACCGCTGCTGACAAAAAAGCGCTGGACAGAGTTAGGAAATCAGCACAAAATATAATTCACACACAGCTCCCCTCACTCATGGACATATATCACACCAGATGCATGCAGCGGGCAAAAAATATAATTCAGGACTGTTCCCATCCAGGTCACGGCCTCTTCATTTTGTTGCCATCTGGAAGGCGCTACAGATCTTTCCGGGGTCGCACCTCAAGACTTTTGAATAGTTTTTATCCAAATGCTATAAAATACCTGAACTCATGAGCATTTAGACTGCTCTGAAATTTTAATGACTATATTTTAGCTATTTTATCATGTTATCTGTTCTCTTTTCTAATGTATTTATGTATTAATGTAGTTTTGTCATATTATGTGTTACCACCATGGGAAGTGCAATTCAAATTTCGTTGTTATATGCAATGACAATAAAGGCAATAATAATAATAAGTACATGAGTAGGTAAATCGATATCAACGCTGCCCCGTGAGTTTGAACTACAACAGAAGCCTGAACTAGCTTCAACTGCGTAAGACAAAGAAAAGACAAAAAAAGAAAACTTTGAAACATAAATATCCTTAACCCATCCCACCACGCAGGAGAGTACGCAGGAGGTAACATCTCAGTGGATTCTTAGGCAGAGGGTGCTTCCCTTAAACATGTAACATATGTGCACCAGTAAAAGAAAAGGGAGGAATAAAAGGAGAGAATTTTTAAAAAATAATAATAATAGTAATAATAATAATATTCATCATTATTATTTATAAAAAAATAAATAAAAAAAAGGTGTAAATAAAAAAATATATATCTATAAATTTTTTTTATAATAATAATAATAATATTTATTATTATTATTTATTTAAAAAATATTTATAAATAAAAACAATAATAATAATAATAAAAAAAAAAAAAAAAAAAAATAATTAAAAAAAACTTTTAAATTGCTGTTCCTCTGACACAGAGTAAACATTCTAAGCCACCATAGTTATTTTCCAATTGACCTCGTAAACCGGGCTGTCCGTCTGCAAGGTCCATGTTATGTCACTTACTCTTAAAGTTCTGGTAGAAAAGTTCTGCGTCCTCCGCCGAGTCGAAAGTGCGAGTCTGTCCGTTGATAGTGACCCGCAGCCGAGCCGGGTAGACCATACCGAAGCGTATGCCGTCAGTGTAGAGCAGGGATTTCACTTTGTTGAACTTGGCCCGTTTCTTGGCGAGCGTGGCGCTAAAGTCCTCAAAGATCCTGATAGGCTGGCCACGGAACGAGATGTCCCTGTTCTTCTTGGCCCACAAAAGCACGCGCTCTTTATGAATATACTTGTGAAAACGGATGATAAAGGGACGGCAGCCTTCTGATGGTCTCGGGGTCAGGCCACGGTGTGCGCGTTCCAGCTCCAGGTCCTGTTGTGTGTCACCGGTTAACTCTTTGAGCAGCTTGGACATAAACAGTCGAGGGTCACTCCCCTCCGCTCCCTCAGGAATACCGATAATGCGGAGATTCTTGCGTTTGGAGCGGGAAATTAGGTCTTCGACTGCCAATTGTAATGCTTCATTCGCCTGCATCGTGGACTCCAACCTCGTTTTCAGTGAAGATACTTCGTTGTCCAGAGTGGATAGTCCGTCTGAATGGGCAGTGAGAGCAGTTTCCATTTCAGAAATGGTGTTAGCGTGGGCCGCTACCGTGTCAGTTATAGACTGAAGTGAGGCATTGATTGGAGCCAGCGCTGTGTGCAGAGAGTTGGTGAGTTCCCCGGTTACACTTTTACGTAGTTTCTCTAATTCTCCGACTAGCATTTCGAGGGTTAGCTGCCCCGTGCTTCCTGCTGTTGTAGAAGCTGCCCCGCTAACTTCCTTGCTCGGCGTCGGCGAGTTGAAGTGCTGAGTAAGTTGAGGCTGGTTTTTACTGCGACCACCGTGGGATTTGCTCATTTTGTCGTCCAGGAATGAAAGATTAGGCTTTCGGCGGCTTTGGATAGCAAGGAGGCTTCAAAGGATTTGGTGCAATCTAGAGAAAAGTTTTATGTATACGGGAGGCAAACTTCACGCGTTCGTTCACAGCGCCGCCATCTTTCCATCCCCGAAATTCTGAATATATATATAGAATGAAAGTCTGAATATATAAAATGAATGTCTGAATATATGGAATGAAAATCTGATGTTATCAGCGCCATCTTGTGTTATTCATCTACTATTTTTTATACACATTTTGAACAATGAGCGAGTCCACACGAAATTTAGTAGCAGCAATTTTAAATAACGATCATCTAATTAACACCCTGGTGAATGCGTGTACGGGCCAAAATACTGGCAACCGTACTCAACATCGTTCTACTGATGAAGAAATGTATTCGCTATTTCATCGCGGAAGAGCGAATGCGTTGAACTTCACAGCCCAGGAAGTTCCTGCTTATCAGGCAAACATTACAGAAAGAAACATGCCTTCTACCTCACAGGGACAACCCACAGCTATCTACAATCTTCGCCCGTTCACTCGAAAGGGCCCTAGACATTCATTCTATATATATTCAGACTTTCATTCTATATATTCAGACATTCATTCTATATATATTCAGACTTTCATTCTATATTGTAACAACAATGACTCTATGTTGGGGAATTAATTAGCTCAAATCAGCGGTAATATTCATCAATGTGAATATGCATCTGTTGCTTCCAAAAATTAATTTATTCAAAATAGGGAATAGGTCAAAACCTCGGCTTGTATCAGCGATTACACAATTACTTGTAATAATCACTGATAGAGATGGGTAGAATTGATTTAATTAGGGGAAATTTTAGGTAGAAGCCGAAGAATGTTCATTTATCATGCAGACGGGCCGTCCGGTGGACAGAATGTATAATTTATGAACAGAAATCGGGCGTCTTTAACACTGATAGATAACACTTTCTTGTGGCCACAAAGAAAGATAATTATCTTCGTGTTTTAGACAATTTTAGATTTCTTTTAATAATAAAACAATCGTAGAGCTTATAAGGTAAAATCTGCACTCCTCAGGGACTCAGAATTTGAAACAAAACAGGCAAACTTAATTCAAATGATTTAACAAAGTTTATTTAAACAAGCTAGCGATTACACAATTACTTTAAATCACGCAGGAGTAAAAATGCATAAACAAAACAGACAATATAACGATCGTAATACAGAATACAACAAAAATAAAAGGTTGAGAGAGAGGAAGGGAGAGAGATTGGGAGAGAGAGAGAGAGAGAGAGAATCAGCGAGAGGAAACTAATAGTAAAGATAAGAATGATTTTAGGCGTGCGTGTGAGATGTTGAGATGGTAGCGTTTGTAAGGAGAGGTGGGTGTGCCGGCGGCTTCTGTGAGCACGTGGTAGTGTGTTTGTCTCGGCACACGTGGGTGAGAGTATGTGTGTGTGTGAATGTGTATGTTTGTGTGTGTGAAAGAGAATTTAGAGAGAGAGGTAGAAACAGTTTTAGTCATTCACCACAAAACCCCAACACTTCTTAGTAATATTTAGACAACTTTAAACAGCATTTCCTTCAGATTGCAAATTTAAAAGATCTACGTTACTCTGTTTGGAAGATCGGCCTTCTGTGTGTGTTCGTCTGTGTTGGATAAAGGCACCTGGATCACGTGGTCACAGCGTTCTGGTTGCTATAGCGACTTGAAGCGAGCGAAGACTCAGCAAAGATTATCTTAGCCTTAAGTTGGTTTCGTGGGTTGGTTTCAGAAGACTATCAACTGAAGTAATAGTAGTTCTAAGAAAAGACTTGGAAATAAAAAGGAAAATAAAAGCGAGCGAAGCTTCCTTGAGGGAAGGAGGCGTGTCGTCTTTCTCTCTCTGGCGGACTGCACTGAGAGGAGAGGGGCGCGAAAATTTAAAGGGCTAAACTCACGCCCCCCCTCACGTACGTGGGCCAATCGTCTTTAACAACGTATCGGGCCCACCTCCTGACGTTTCGAGGTCTATACGCCCCTTTCCGTGGGGTATTGAAACGATGAATTCGTCCATAACTTTAATAACACTGGTATTTTAATAAACAATGCATTCTCTGATATTTTGTGTTAAAGATTCAACATCATCGTGTGGAACACGGCAATACCGCGAATGACAGTTCTATGATCTAAAATCAAGGAGATACATAATTTCTTGTGATTTTGGGCACAACAGATTGATTACAGGCCAATAAACTACATAGGCATAATATTTGGGACAGGGGATCATACACACATCAAGAAAATACATTTAAAATATTTTACACAAGGATTTTGGTCACACGTGGTAGGATCTGCGTGTGTTTCTGTGTGTGTGTGTGTGTGAATGCGTCTTCAAAGTTCACAACCGCACGCTGAACTTTTGTCCTTGCGCCGCGGGGCGAGGGTTATGTGTGTGCGTTTGTTGGACTCCTTGAATTGATGTACTCAGCAGAGACCACATGTTTTGGCATCTGGTCTTACAACACTGTTTTATTGTTGTGAGAGTTAATTAGTGTCTACATGTAAATCAGTGTCCGAGAGACTCCCTAGGGGGGGGGGGGGGGGGGTGCTTTCGGGATCGCTCTCATTGGTCAGCGTTAGGCTCTCCAGGCCATAAACAGACGGTCTTTGTTGATTTAGAAGTAAGAGATCTGTGTTTTCAGAGAGGCAATCAGTGATTTACACCATTTTTCGGCGCCATTTGGTCCGCACGTCTTGCGCAGAGCAATCTCAAGACAACAGAGGTGTCGTAAATGAGAGTGCTTGGAATGTCAGAATAGCTTGAGTCAGAGCGAGACAGGGGTTTTTGTAGATTTAGACTGCATTAATTAATTTAATTTAATCACCATGCAAACTGGTGATCTGCTCTCCGTTACAGTCCCCCTTTGATGAGTCGACAGGGCGTGTATGGGCCTAGTCGAGTCATCACGGTAACAATGGTCAGATGGCAGGTGTATGGATGGGAGGAGGCTGCACACGGGTGTTGCTTAGGACTGCAGTTTGAGCTCGATGAGGTCTTCAGCTTGCTCTAGTGGGGAGTCATCCTTCCGGAGGTTTCTCCTGAAGCCGACGGAGACTGCCTCTGTGAGCTTGGCTGTGGAGGTTCGAATTGCGTTGATCCTTCTGTACAGGATATAGGCCAAACCCAAAGCTAGGGCGTGTCCGAGGATGCTGGTAATGCATAGTGCGGTATCAGCTGCTGTCCATGTTTGCACCACAGGTGAAGTGTTCAGGATGGGTAGTCGAGACAATGCTTGAAGGGCTGAGTCCAGGGGAGCTATGTCGATGATTTGTGACCCCCCTTTTGCAATCCAATCTTCCAGTTCGGGATCTAGAGTGAAATTGCGGTTCTTGAAGAAAGACGGAATTTCTAGCTCGGCTTGGTACTCTTCACTTGGGAGGTGGTACAAGGCCAGGTCATCTAGGTGGAGGATGGCTCCTCGTGGGACTTGAATCCACATGCTTTGGTTGAGCAGGTTGACACGTGTAGCCGTGTCGTGTTGGTCATAGGTCAGTGTCGCTGACCGTACTGGAGTGTTCACGGGCCATCGGTTTCCTACAATCTCAGCTTGCGTCTCGGTGACCTGGTTGCGAGGTTTCGCATCAGCCGGACAACGTGCGTCGTTGGCTAGTTGTTGGAGGCCGCAGATCCCATCGGTGTTATCTCTGAGAAAAGGTTTGCTGGGACAGAGATAGTGAATGTCTTTCGTGCGGGTGCACATGTGTAGGTTAGGTGCTAGGTACAGTTGTGGGTCGCTGTCGTGGTAGGCTACCACGTCTGGAGTCCGTACTTTAAACTGAGTGTCCCGTTGCCAGAATCCGATGTTGACAATGTCTTTAAGATGGTAGATTCGGCTTGATTCGATGATTGGCAGATTGAGGAGGAAGCCCACCTCCCGCTGTGCCGGGTCGACGTACAGTGGAATGGCGCTACCTAAAGAGTAGGCAAGATGGGTTTGTATCGGATCCGTGGGTGCGGTGGTGGCGGAAGCCAGCACGGTTTGTACGAGACTCAGGGGTATTAGGTAAGGCGGGATCCTTCCCATGGCTAGGTTGTCCATGGAGGAGCCCACTTCTCTGAGCATGTCGGACATCAATGCGGTGACCAACTGAGTTTGGGCAAAGTCATTCTGGAAGAGTTCACAGTTTGGTTCAACATGACGTTATGTGTGTTAAGGATGGTGACTGTACCTCTCAGTGTCTTGCCTATGGTGGTTAGGGATGCGCTTTGTGTGGTGAGTTGGTCTTTCAGCTGTGGGAGTTCCGTCTGGATTTCTGTTACATGTCTTCGTACCGTGGCGATGTTTACGGCGTTGACGCTAGACATACCAATGTTGAACAGCGTGCCCACAGCTGCAGCTGCTCCGAGTAGGGCTCCGAGGAACCTTTTGGACCGTCTGTTGTGTCCACTCAGTTCGGCCTGGGTGAGAGTCACCTTTTCAAGTTGGTTCAACATGTGTACGATGTCAGCTTCAGCATGGTCCAGGGCTGTTTCCGTCCATCTGGCACCGGCCCAACTGTACTGAGCGATCGCTCTCGGGTAGTGTGCACGGTAGACGTTTCGAGGGTCGAGTCGTACGTACACTTTCTGCGTGTGTGTTCGGCAGTTCGTTATAAGCAGTCCGGGCTGCTCCCTCAACACAATTCCCGAAGCTGGCCCTGGTGAGATGACATCGGGTGGTGGTTGGCCTCTGGTCGACTGAAGGCACATGATGGCAATCCACAGCAGCATCCTGTTACAGGCAAAGAGAGAGAGGTATGGAGAAAAAGGGGAAGAGAGAGAAGGCACAGGTCAGCGAGGGTTGTCCCGGGAGATGGGACAGTCTTCTTTTCCTGCAACGAAGGCGGTTGAGTTTAGTTTGTATTGGCCTCTTCTTGTCTGTCCCTACTACGGGCCACATATCTTCTAATTTGATTGCGGTGGACCCATTTGAGAACGGGTTCTCTTGGTCCCCGTTTAAGCTGGATTTGGTATGCTACGGGAGAGAGTTTGTTCACAATTTCATGTGGTCCAGTCCAGTGAGGCAGAAACTTTTTTGACAGTTGCTTGGGTGGCAAGGCGAAACTGTAGTACAGGACTTTGTCGCCCACACTGAGTTCTTGGTGTGATGCCTTTTGGTCGTAAGAGGCTTTCTGGCCTTCAGCGCTGGTCTTCAGGTGTTGCTGAGCGAAAGCGAAAGTTGTTTTCAGGTGTTTATGGAGCTCGTCCAGATATTGGGACGTGGTATAGGCAGTGACGAGGTTGTTGTCTCCTGGTTGGTACAACAGGTGTAAGGGCAGGGTCATCTGCCGCCCAGTCATGAGTTCGAATGGAGCCACTCTGGTGGATTCCTGCGGCGTGGCTCGGATAGCCATCAGCACCAGGGGAAGTTTCACATCCCAGTCTTTCTGGTTAGCCGACACATATTTTCTCAACATGGCGACCACCGTTCGGTTAGACCTTTCTACCTGTCCGGATGAGATCGGATGGTGACTGATGTGAAGTTTAGCTTGTACCCCTAGAATTCTCCAGATCTTTTGCATGATCTCTGTGGTGAAATGAGTTCCTCTGTCAGAATTGACTCTGAGCGGTAGGCCAAATCGGGAGAAGATGTGGTTCATCAGGAGATATGCCGTTGTCTGGGCAGTGTCGTTAGGTGCTGGCAGACACTCTACCCATTTGGTAAACTGACACACCACCGTGAGAAAGTATTTGTTACCTCTGCTCGATCTGGGCAGCGGTCCCACCCAATCAATTTGGAGATCTGACCAGGGAAATGTGATTCCTCTGCATTGCAACGGGGCTCTGTGAGTCAGGTTTGTTGGGTGAAACTGACAACAGACCAGGCATTCTCTCACATACTCTGCCACATCCTGCTGCATACCTGGCCAGTATGCCACTTGTCTAAGTGTCTCATACGTGGCTCTGGTACCGTGGTGCCCCGCATATGGTGCGTTGTGGGCGTGGTTTATCATCTCCCCCCTTTGACATCGGGGCACAACGAGCTTGGGCGAAGTGGTGTCATCGGTGACAAACCATAAAATGTCGTCCCGCACACGCAGCATGTGTCTGCTGTTGTGTAAGTGTCTGAGATCTGAGTTATCAGTGATGTCAGACGGGGTGATTGGGTTGGGGGAGGATTCTTTGAGGTGGAGAATCATAGTCTTTATGGCAGTGTCTGAGGCTTGCATTTCTGCAAGGTCGTTGTTGGAAATTTGTGGGGTCAGTGACAGCATCTGTGAAGCAGGTGCAGTAGAAGGTGATGGTTTCTTGCTTCGGGTTAGCACTGCTACGTTGGGGGTGGGCGTGGGTATTGGGGAAGACCACGGTTCACCGTGTAGGGCACCTGTTTTTGCTAGTGCATCTGTGTGGTCGTTTAGGTCTTTGTCCTGACCTGGGAGTTTAGAATGTCCTTTCACCTTCTTCCAGTACACGGTAATGTCATGTGTAGTTGTGATGTTGACACATTCTTGGAACAGGTGTTGATGCTTGACAGGCTTGTTGTTGGCGGTTGTGAAACCATTTTGCTTCCATGTTGTGAGATGGCACACAAAACTGAGTCTTGCATAGTTAGAGTCTGTGCAGATGAGCAGTTCTTTGATGTCATGGGATGCTGCGATTTGCAGAGTTATGAGAATTGCTGCTATTTCTGCATATTGTGATGATTGTGAGCCCAGCTTGAAGTGTTGTGGTGGGCATGGGTGGTCGTTCACCCACAGTACCCCTGCACCTGCCTTTAGGATGCCCTCGCTGTTGTAGGAACATCCGTCAACGTAAGCTGTGGGCATGCCTTCGCACGCATTCTTGTCAAAGTACCTGTGGCAGGTCAGTGGTGGTTGCTGGGGCTCAGGTGTATTCAGCGTTGCAGCAGGAGAGTTGTCAGAGCAGTTTTGACAGGCCGCCAAGCCGTTACCTAGAGCGGATTTGTGGTTTTGTGCATATCTTGCCTCGACGTTTCGTCCTTGGAGAGCCATTAGCCATGTAGCAATGCGTGAATTGGTGACCACGCCGTCGCGGATTCGCTGGCTATTGAGGAACATGACGGGCTGGTGGCATGTTTCTATGATGACTTTCTGTGCACCAATGTAGTTGGAGAAGCGCTGAATTGCCCACACTGTACAGAGCAAAGCTTTTTCGCAGTCTGAGAATTTACATTCTGGAGGGAGAAGTGTCTTGCTGGCATATGCGACTACCTTTTTGTCTTGGTCATGTTGTTGGTATAGGCCAACACTGAGACATTGGTTTGAAAACCCAGCTTCCAGGTGGAATTCTTTTTGTGGATCAGGGTAAGCAAGGCATGGAGCTGTGCACAAATGTCTTTTTAGTTCTACCATGGCGTGTTCTTGAGCATCTGACCAGACGAAAGGGCAGTCCTTTTTCAATAGAGTTGTTAGAGGCCTGGCGATGTCTGAATAGTTTTCGATGAACTGTCGGGAGTAGTTGCAAACTCCTAGAAAGCTTCGAAGTTCTGAGACGTTAGTGGGAGGCTTGATGTTTTGAATGGCATGAATACGGTTTGATTGTGGTTCAATGCCATGTGGTCCAATGAGCAAGCCAACGTAATTGACCTTGCTTTTACACCACTGCCCCTTGTGGAGGGCTATTTTGGCGCCGGCAGCGGATAACTGGTTTAAAACATAGTCAATTTCTTTTAGGTGGTCTGCCACCGTCGTGCTTTTCATAAGCACATCGTCGACGTAAATCAGGTTACCTCTCATCCTGGCGTCTGGGCATGCTTTGTTCAGGAATATGTTGAATTCAGCTGGTGAGTTTGCATATCCGAACGGACACCTGTTGAAGGTGTACTGTCGGTTGCCAAACGTGAATGCCAGCTTGTGTTGGTCGTCAGGGTGTACTGGAATGGTCCAGAATCCAGAGGCCACATCGAGTGTAGAGAAGATGGTGGCTCCTCTGATTTGTGGGATTTCCTGTACCAGCTGAGTCATGGGCCATCGTGACAATGGCACCTGTTGATTTAGTTTGCGATAGTCAATGGTTGGTCTCCATTTTCCATTAGGCTTGAGAACAGGCCATAGTGGCGCAGAGTAGGTGCTATTGCAAGTTCAAATGACACCTTTCTCAAGCATTGATTCGATGATTTCCTGCACCGGTTCGTGTGAGGCGATGGGAATCTTGTATTGCTTGACAAAGGTGGGCGGAGCCTCAGGGTGCGTGGGGATACGCACTGTGTGGAGGTCCGTCAGACCACAGTCTAAAGAGTCTTTCGCAAATGATTCTTTGAACTTGTACAGGACTTGTTTTAGTCTTTGGCGGTCTGCATCATCCTGAAGGGCATCAGCATCCTGTAGAATTTGTTGCACTTGCGATTCGAAACCTTGGTATGGTTCCTCTGTTGGTTTGTCATCAGTCGGGTTGGTTTCAACCGGCATGGCAGGTGCGTCAGCTTCACTGACGGGCTGGTGGGAGACTGTGTACACTGTGAGGTGTTGGTCCTCTGTCAGCTCTGTTCTGCACACACGGTGTTTGGCTACCGACATGACAGATGTGATGGCAATGAATTGGAAGGGTGCTGTGAACAATGTAGTGACATGTCAGTATGTCCCTCAGGTATCAGTGCAGGTGGAATGGGCCCTATTACGGGTAGTATCAGTTCAAAGTCATGAAAGTCATTACTGACTAGCCATCCCAGTCGGTAGGCTTTGGGGATGCTGATGTCAGCTGCTCTGCAATTGTTGAACAGAATGTAGACTACCCGAGATGACACTTCAGTGAGGGGTGTGGCTTCGAGGGTGAGTCCGAGTTCCACACATTCAGGTGAAGGTTGGAAGAAAGCCAGTGTGTGGTTTAGGGTTTGGCCCTGTCGCAGGTTGAGCCGCACGGCGACTCCTTTCGTGTAAGCAGGTACGACTGTTCCTTGTTCGTTGATGAGGGTGCAGACTTCAGGGATGGTCTGACCTGACAGTAGATTGTCATGACTGATGGGAACAGGTGGCTGTGAAATCAATGGAGCCCATACAACCTCATTAAACATGTCCACATGAGCCTTGAGGCGAATCAAGATGTCTGCTCCAATGTAGACGTCGTGAGCTGGGTCTTCCAGGATCAGGAAGTAATGGGTCAAGTGCCGGTGATTCCATGTCAAGTTCAAGGCACAGATCCCTTTGGCAGATGTCAATGAGGATGGTTCTGGGTTCAAAGGGAAACGGGTGCGTTTGCAGGTGTAGGGCAGGTCTGTAGTCTTTTCAAGAATTGCATTGAATAGTGACAAGCTTATAGCTGAGTTGTCTGCCCATAGTGCCAGGATAATGTCTGTTGCGGTTACGTCTTGCAGCTGCAGGGGAGTTTTTACCTGGGGGCAGTAATTATCGGAGTCTGGCGTTGTTCTGAACGTGCAGAGTAGCGAACTTGAACCCTGAACAGCTGTGGGGATTTCATCCTCATGTCTGGCTGAGGGAATTTCCACGATCCTTGTGGCCTGGCATTCTGGCTCAATGGATTTGTGCGGCTGGAGGGGGAGGGGTTCGCGCACCTGAGCCCAAATCTGTAGATGCTAGAAGTCTAACAAGGGTTCAAAGCGGTCCAGCAGGTCCTTGCCTATAAGAAATTGATAAGTGTTCATAGGGGAAATATAGACAGGGTGGACTATGCTCATAGGACCGATTGCCAGGTGAATGGGAGCTAAGTTCCTTAGCTGGATGTCGTTCTGGCTGTATGACTGCACGTTCAGCTCACAAGTGTGGAATTTAAGAGTTCGGTTTTGTCTTTGCGCTTCAGACTTGAGTTTTTGAAATAGTTGAGCAGAAATTAGCGTTAGATCAGAGCCTGTGTCCACCAGGGCTTCGAGCTGCATTTCCTTTTCTAAGGTGATGGTTAAGTACAGTTTTCGTGCCACTCCTCTCTCAATGAGGTTGCCCAGGAGTTGTGGCATGGGCTCTTGTGTGTTGATTGACAAGCAGTGAGGGTAGGTCTCTAGTGTCTCGTTGTTGGTGCAGATTACTAGGACAGCGCTGTCTGGCATTTTGTTGTGAGAGCTGCTGCAGTCTTGTGCAGGAAGTGTTGTTGTCAGCTGGAGGGAGTGAGTGGAGCTGTCATTTGGTGATGCAGCAGCGAGTTTGATAGTCTTTGGTTTGACAGCAGTGTTTTGCGGGGCTGTCAGCTTGAGGGAGTGAGTGGCGCTGTCATTTGGTGATGCAGCGGCTGGTGTGATAGTCTGTGGTTTGACAGCAGTGTTTTGAGGGGCATTGGTTCCAGGCCTGTGGGTTAGTCATGCGGTGTCTGGTTTATCTTTGTCTTCCTTGTGAGGTTTCTTTTGGACAAGCTCTCTCAGTGCTCTTAGAAGTTCTGCTTCTTCGGGCGTGGCTGCACTGTTTCTGTCGGATGTGGGCTCCATTTTGAGTTTACCGTTGTCATGTCGAGAGGGGTCCCTTGGCCGTTTATCTGGGCTTGTGGTTCGGGGAGATCGGGGTCGGCCCCTTCTGGGGTGTCGGTCGGCCTCCCAGCTGCCTCCGCCTTTTTGGTTGTGGGGGAAGCGATGCCGGTCCCAGGATCCCCCGAAACGATCATTTTGCGGCCTTGGGCGGACACCCCCCAGGGCTTCGCTATCCTCTGCCGGCTTGGAATTGTCGGGACTGTTTGTTGCCGGGTTCGTAGTTGGTAGGCTGTGCACCTTCCAGGGCGAGTTCTGGACCGGGCGCAGAGACGGCACACACTGTGGGGTTTTTTGCAGGTTTTTCAGACACAGCCTTTTGTTTTACGTACGCTTTGTGGGCCAGGTCACGTAACTGTTGAATTGACAGGGTCCGTGGACAGACTAGAACGCCCAGGTGCGCACTTTGACTTGTGTGGAGATTCCGCAGAAAAAGCATTTTGAAACTCACGTCCTCTTCCATGTGTGCCTCATTCCTCGGTCCGAAGTAGGCGAGCCGCAGACGTTCGTAGTAGGCTTGCGGCGTTTCCAGACGAGCTTGTTTGAGGTCCATTGCCGCAAGGATGCCTTGGTCCGACTCTGGATCAGAGAATTCACGGATCAGGGCTTGTCGTAATTGTGGATAATTCGTTTTAACAGATTCTGGCTGGCGATCCAGGAAACTTCTCACGATGCGCCCAGAAGTGGTCCGAAGGAGATATAACTTGTCCCAAGTCGTGACATTGTCCACAGTTTGTAAGTGAAATTCAATATCGGTTAAATAAGAGTATACGTCGTTGCCACCTGCTGGATTTGGGTTGAATGTAGGGATGTTTCTTGCCAGCTTGTCCAGTTCTTTAGAGGCTGTGCGATGACTGGTGGCTCGTCTTTCCGGGACGGGGCCAGCAGGTGAGATAGTGTCAGGACGTGGGCTTTCCTCTTCTTCTTTAGCTTTAAGAGTTTGGCTGTGAAGTGCAGGTTCGCGGGTAAGGAGAGACGGGGTGATGTGTGTCTCCCCCTCCCGCTTACCTTGTAGGTCGTACACATGTTTGAGTTCACGGTGGACCATGTCCAGCTCGTCCTTAAGATCATGTCTTTGTTGGATGAGCTCGTCAATTTCAGCTCGGGCTTTCTGCAAAAATGTTTCACAAACTTTGACTCTAGCGTCTCTGTCCTTTAATTCTGTGTGTGCTCTTGCTAGCAGCTCCTCTCCACGTAGCAGCTTGGAATTGAGGGCAGCCGTGGTCTGTTTCTCCGCCTCCACTGTCCTGTCCGTGTCCAGACGCAGGTCCTCCAGGGCCTGTTGTAGTCTTTCCACTTCCTGTTGTAGTTCCGGGCGTGTTTCCTCCTCAGTTCCCAGAAGTAGCTCGTCCAGTTGTTGTTGTGCCAGCTCCTTTTGTTTGCAGGCCTCCTTTAGCTGAGTCTTTAGTCCAGCGGTGTCCTTTTCCAGCTTGGTTTTGTCCTCCTCCAGCAGACGTGCCTGGGACACCAGGTAGTGAGAGAGACTCCCGATGAGGCGACTTCATTCTTTTGAACTGTAGGCCTGCGTGGGGTCCTGGGACATGATCTGGTCCACGTTGGCGTCCAGTTCCTGTTGGGTCAGGAGTTTTGGGTCACCGAAGTCTTTGGATAGACAGCCGGTAGTCATGGCGGACAACCATGCCTCCAGGTCACTCCAGTGAGCCGCAGGGCTGGATGAGCGCGACATGTTGACTCACTGTAGGCGAGAGAAAACACAACACACACACACACACAAGAAGGGCCAATGCAATCGTGTCGTGAAGCTAATGGACTATAGGGCGGTATGCCGTCAATAGAACTTTGGGCTAACTGACTTTAGACAGTTAGGCGGGTCAGCATAGGACCCGGAATAGAGACTGTTCAGTTGTCCCTCTATTACTTAGCTTTTTGGGGTCTCGTTGGTGCACTGAAAAACAAGTTACCACAGAACATGCAAGGCACGAGTAGGCGAGGATTTAAAGGGAAGGAAGAAACAGAAATTGAACACAAAAACAAAAAAATATCAGTGATGTGATCTGAGCTGTAATTTGGACACTAATAGCACAAAGGATGTGCCTTGGGGGAAATATTTAAGATTATGTGGCTTATAGTGGGAGGCAGAGTTTTTTTTTTTTCAAAGTTCAGTTTACCTGAAATGGACGGAGGTCGCCCCGGCCGGCCCCCTCTGAGCGCGGTCACCCTTTCTGGCGCCCCGAACACCTGGCCGCCGTGACCTTGGATTCTCCGTTACTCTGCTCACGGACACGACCCCTCAAACAGGGTGACTTTTAACACAATCCTAGTAGTTCCGGAGATATCAACCAACCAAACGCAATGCAAAGGTGGGTGCTTCACAGAACGGTGGCAGGGACTGCCTAGTGTTTGCGCAGCGGTCCCAACAATTGACTTTTGCGTCAGTTTTTATGGCTGACACTCCGAAGCACCGGATTGCTGAGGTCACGAACTGCGTGCCACCGCCCGTGGCAGAGGTAAGAGAAACTCAAGGGTCACCGCACGGTCAGTGTCGGAAACGTCAGTCGGGAGACTCACCCACAGAGGTCGAACCGGGACTCCTCTAGTCCACTGCAAGTGCTGAGATTCTTGCCTATAAGAGCCACAACATGGAGTGAAACAAGGGACTCTAAAGTGAATTAAGATTTCTTGCTTACACCAAATGGGGTTATGTGGTAAAACAATAATGACTAAATAAAACTCCGCAGAGGAAAAAAAAACAAAGTAAAATTAAACCAACCTTGAAGCGGAAAAAACGAATTAAAAGGGTGTATGGTCTTGTCAGTTAAAGGTGAAACAGAAGAAGGTTAGCGGTTTCTCGATGTAGGTGGAAGCAGGAAAAGCGGTGCGGTAGACCACTGTAGTGGGTTAATAGAGCCTCTAGGGGGCGCTCTTCCTCTCGTCGGTTCGCCTTAACTGTTGGACACACTTAGACTTTTAATTCAAAATTGGCTTAAAATCAAATCCAAATAAGCCTGGGGTACCTTAACAGAGAATTCGAATGGTTATTTATAACAATCAAACAACACTTAAGTTATTTTGTAATGATTATAAACTAATAATCAGCATATATGGAATGAAATTCAACAGAGTAAATTTGTAGAAAGCTGACTTGGACAGGGAGCTTCCACTAGGGGGCTCTGTCTTTCTCAGGGGCTACGATGATTGGGAATGACCAAAAATTTTTTTTTTTTTTAGAGAAGTGGAAGGATTTCAAAAACAAAATAAAATAATCACTATAACATTGAAGTTATTATTAAATGATTATTAAAGTGGTAATAAACCCAAACAGAATCATCAAGGTAGATTTAGAAGTGGAAAACACAGCAGGGTATAGTGAACCTGAGGAGAAGAGGGATAGTTGACCTGGAGGGGTGTGGCCACGTGGGGCACTGTCCTCTTCCGGGTGAACTATCAGTGCTTTTGGATTGAGACACTCTATAATTTCCGGTTTCCTTTCTGGGAATTTTAAATTCACAATAAAATGTCTCAGTCCAAAATACAAGGGTTGTTTTAAACGAACTTAGCGAGCTGTAAATGCAAATATGTATTTAAACAACTTCTTAGATACTTACGACCGCAAATTTTTGAATCACCAAAATCAAGGCGGAAGGAAATGGCCGACGGGTCTTTACCCCGTGGTCGACCACGCGGTGGCAGTGTTGCGCTTACGCGGAACAAAGACACGAGGTGGTAAATTTAAAGAATGAGAACAATACACGCCTGTAAGATTGACTTCAGCAATCGCAATTTCACGCGTGCAGGCCTTTTACAAACACAAAACAACACTGTAAATAAATTTCTTTAAAAAGGTCACGCATACCTTTTGCAAACACAAAAATCACACTGCAAATACATTTTTGAGAGATCACGGCGGATCTTTTGTTTCTGTTCTGTGCAGAAACTAACGCGGGTTTCTTGCTGGTTAGCGAAGCCAGTGGTTTAACCCGTAACGTGTCGTTGCTAGCGACATACAATAGAATATATATTCTTTCTGACCGGAGTAGCTTACTTTGCTCTCGGGGTTTACAGAAATACCGGTAACAATGCCTGATGGACTCCTTTGTTCCAACACAGGTATTAAAACAGAATTACATGTACGGTCAAGCAAAAAGAGATGTTTATTTTTCCTCTAATTTTGGACTCGCAACAATACTGTAACTAACTGCAGTTTTTCTCCACGACCAGATTTACTGGTGGGTTATGGCTTTTTGCCCTTTGATCAGTTTTTCGAGTCGACTTATTCAGTAATGCAATACTTATTCAGTAGCGTCACAAGATTCAAACGCGCACAAAAACGTTAAACTTTCAAAAATCACACATGAATATCAAATTGCACAATTTGCATCAAAACTGAGTATGAGAGTGCCCGCATACAAAAAAACAATATTTATGTAACAACAATGACTCTATGTTGGGGAATTAATTAGCTCAAATCAGCGGTAATATTCATCAATGTGAATATGCATCTGTTGCTTCCATAAATTAATTTATTCAAAATAGGGAATAGGTCAAAACCTCGGCTTGTATCAGCGATTACACAATTACTTGTAATAATCACTGATAGAGACGGGTAGAATTTATTTAATTAGGGGAAATTTTAGGTAGAAGCCGAAGAATGTTCATTTATCATGCAGACGGGCCGTCCGGCGGACAGAATGTATAATTTATGAACAGAAATCGGGCGTCTTTAACACTGATAGATAACACTTTCTTGTGGCCACAAAGAAGATAATTATCTTCGTGTTTTAGACAATTTTAGATTTCTTTTAATAATAAACAAAATCGTAGAGCTTATAAGGTAAAATCTGCACTCCTCAGGGACTCAGAATTTGAAACAAAACAGGCAAACTTAATTCAAATGATTTAACAAAGTTTATTTAAACAAGCTAGCGATTACACAATTACTTTAAATCACGCAGGAGTAAAAATGCATAAACAAAACAGACAATATAATGATCGTAATACAGAATACAACAAAAATAAAAGGTTGAGAGAGAGGAAGGGAGAGGGATTGGGAGAGAGAGAGAGAGAGAGAGAGAGAGAATCAGCGAGAGGAAACTAATAGTAAAGATAAGAATGATTTTAGGCGTGCGTGTGAGATGTTGAGATGGTAGCGTTTGTAAGGAGAGGTGGGTGTGCCGGCGGCTTCTGTGAGCACGTGGTAGTGTGTTTGTCTCGGCACACGTGGGTGAGAGTATGTGTGTGTGTGAATGTGTATGTTTGTGTGTGTGAAAGAGAATTTAGAGAGAGAGGTAGAAACAGTTTTAGTCATTCACCACAAAACCCCAACACTTCTTAGTAATATTTAGACAACTTTAAACAGCATTTCCTTCAGATTGCAAATTTAAAAGATCTACGTTACTCTGTTTGGAAGATCGGCCTTCTGTGTGTGTTCGTCTGTGTCGGATAAAGGCACCTGGATCACGTGGTCACAGCGTTCTGGTTGCTATAGCGACTTGAAGCGAGCGAAGACTCAGCAAAGATTATCTTAGCCTTAAGTTGGTTTCGTGGGTTGGTTTCAGAAGACTATCAACTGAAGTAATAGTAGTTCTAAGAAAAGACTTGGAAATAAAAAGGAAAATAAAAGCGAGCGAAGCTTCCTTGAGGGAAGGAGGCGTGTCGTCTTTCTCTCTCTGGCGGACTGCACTGAGAGGAGAGGGGCGCGAAAATTTAAAGGGCTAAACTCACGCCCCCCCTCACGTACGTGGGCCAATCGTCTTTAACAACGTATCGGGCCCACCTCCTGACGTTTCGAGGTCTATACGCCCCTTTCCGTGGGGTATTGAAACGATGAATTCATCCATAACTTTAATAACACTGGTATTTTAATAAACAATGCATTCTCTGATATTTTGTGTTAAAGATTCAACATCGTTGGGGTTTGTGGAACACGGCAATACCGCGAATGACAGTTCTATGATCTAAAATCAAGGAGATACATAATTTCTTGTGATTTTGGGCACAACAGATTGATTACAGGCCAATAAACTACATAGGCATAATATTTGGGACAGGGGATCATACACACATCAAGAAAATACATTTAAAATATTTTACACAAGGATTTTGGTCACACGTGGTAGGATCTGCGTGTGTTTCTGTGTGTGTGTGTGTGTGTGAATGCGTCTTGAAAGTTCACAACCGCACGCTGAACTTTTGTCCTTGCGCCGCGGGGCGAGGGTTATGTGTGTGCGTTTGTTGGACTCCTTGAATTGATGTACTCAGCAGAGACCACATGTTTTGGCATCTGGTCTTACAACACTGTTTTATTGTTGTGAGAGTTAATTAGTGTCTACATGTAAATCAGTGTCCGAGAGACTCCCTAGGGGGGGGGGGGGGGGGTGCTTTCGGGATCGCTCTCATTGGTCAGCGTTAGGCTCTCCAGGCCATAAACAGACGGTCTTTGTTGATTTAGAAGTAAGAGATCTGTGTTTTCAGAGAGGCAATCAGTGATTTACACCATTTTTCGGCGCCATTTGGTCCGCACGTCTTGCGCAGAGCAATCTCAAGACAACAGAGGTGTCGTAAATGAGAGTGCTTGGAATGTCAGAATAGCTTGAGTCAGAGTGAGACAGGGGTTTTTGTAGATTTAGACTGCATTAATTAATTTAATTTAATCACCATGCAAACTGGTGATCTGCTCTCCGTTACAATATATTCAGACATTCATTCTATATATATTCAGACTTTCATTCTATATATATTCAGACTTTCATTCTATATATTCAGACTTTCATTCTATATATATTCAGACTTTCATTCCATATATATTCAGACATTCGTTTTATATATTCAGACATTCATTCTATATATATATTCAGACTTTCATTCTATATATATATTCAGACTTTCATTCTATATATTCAGACATTCGTTTTATATATTCAGACATTCGTTTTATATATTCAGACATTCGTTTTATATATTCAGACATTCATTCTATATATTCAGACATTCATTCTATATATTCAGACATTCGTTTTATATATTCAGACATTCATTCTATATATATTGACATTCGTTTTATATATTCAGACATTCATTCTATATATATTCAGACTTTCATTCTATATATTCAGACATTCATTCTATATATATTCAGACTTTCATTCTATATATTCAGACATTCATTCTATATATTCAGACATTTGTTTTATATATTCAGACATTCATTCTATATATATTCAGACTTTCATTCTATATATTCAGACATTCATTCTATATATATATATTCAGACTTTCATTCTATATATTCAGACTTCATATTATAAATATAATTATTTCCTGAACGGCTTGCCATATTATATATATATATATATACAGACTTTCTTTCTATATATATATTCAGACATTCATTCTGTATATATTCAGACTTTCATTCTATATATTCAGACTTTCATTCTATATATATTCAGACTTTCATTCCATATATATTCAGACATTCATTTTATATATTCAGACATTCATTATATATACTGTATATATATATATATATATATATATATATATATATACAGACTTTCTTTCTATATATATATTCAGACTTTCATTTTATATATTCAGACATTCATTCTGTATATATTCAGACTTTCATTCTATATATTCAGACTTTCATTCTATATATATTCATACTTTCATTCCATATATATTCAGACATTCGTTTTATATATTCAGACATTCATTCTATATGTATATACTAGCAGTCAGTTAGTAAACGCGGCGAGAGCGCGCAAGTGTTTTTTTCGAAATACACCAGTTCTGCTGTAATTCAGTATTGATTTGACTCAAGGTAAGTGTATCTTCGATTCTCTGCTTATTTTTCATTTTTACCTTCTCACAAATCTGTATTTTATCTAGACGCGTTAATACTCTAACTAACAGCCGCGAGTGGAAATTATTATTATTATTATTGCTGTTTAATTGCACTTAAGTACTGGCTTTTAGCAGTTTCGATTTGGGACATTGTCGCTTTATTGCCTCAATTGCTCGGCGACACAGCAACTGGACAAATATATAAATAGAGAGGAGTTTCAGATCACAGTTGGGGACTAGCAGTCAGTTAGTGAACGCGGCGAGAGCGCGCAAGTGGTTTTTTCGAAATAACCAGTTCTGCTGTAATTCAGTATTGTATTTGACATCAATTTCTGTTGATGTTCATGCTGCAAAATCTTCCTACTTCCACAACAAGATCAAAAGCGCCTCTAACTCACGATCACTCTTCAAGACATTCAACTCCCTCCTCTGTCCACCTCCACCACCACCAACCTCCTCTTTAACTGCTGACGATTTTGCCAACTTCTTCACCAACAAAACAACAACTATCAGCAGTCAGTTCTCAGCTCCACACACACAGGAACCCAGACCAACCTCTCCCACAGCCAATAACCTTCTCTCCTCCTTCTCTCCGCTAACTAAGGAAGAAGTATCTAAACTTATTATGTCCAGTCATCCTACCACCTGCCCTCTAGACCCCATCCCCTCACACCTTCTACAAGCCATCTCTCCCACACTTCTACCAGCACTCACACACATCATCAACTCATCCCTCCATACTGGCACTTTCCCTACTGCATTCAAGCAGGCTCGGGTAACCCCACTGCTTAAAAAACCAACACTAAACACATCATTTGTAGACAATTACAGACCTATCTCTCTCCTACCATTCATTGCAAAAACATTTGAAAGAGCTGTTTTCAACCAAGTAACATCATTCTTGTCTCTGAACAACCAGCTGGACGCCAACCAATCCGGCTTCAAGAAAGGACACTCAACTGAGACATTACTGTCGGTCACAGAAGCCCTACGGATCGCAAAAGCTGCTTCCAAATCCTCAGTTCTCATTCTTCTGGATCTGTCTGCTGCCTTTGAGACTGTGAATCATCAGATCCTTATGTCCAGCCTCTCAGCACTGGGCATCACAGGAATTTCCCTCCACTGGTTTGAGTCCTATCTCACAGGTAGGTCCTTCAGGGTCGCATGGAGAGACGAGGCATCCAGAGCACATCATCTGACCACAGGGGTTCCTCAGGGTTCAGTTCATCTACACCACATCACTGGAACACATCATACAGACACATGGTTTCTCCTACCACTGCTATGCTGATGACACACAGCTCTTCCTCTCATTTCAACCAGATGATCCCACAGTAGCTGCACGGATCTCAAGCTGTCTGGCGGACATCTCGACATGGATGAAGGAACACCACCTGCAGCTCAACCTGGCAAAGATTGAGCTTCTCGTCCTCCCTGCCAATCCGTCTCTGCAACACGACTTCACTATCCAGCTAGACTCATCATCAATCACCCCATCAAGGTCGGTCAGAAATCTTGGAGTAACAGTTGATGACCAGCTGACCTTCACAGATCATATATCAAAGACAGCTCGATCATGCAGGTTTGCACTGCACAACATCAGGAAGATCAGGCCTTTCCTAACTGAGCATGCAACACAACTTCTCGTCCAGGCCCTGGTCATTACTAGGCTTGACTACTGCAATGCTCTTCTGGCTGGACTTCCATCATGTGCAACTAAACCTCTACAAATGATTCAGAACGCTGCAGCTCGTCTTGTCTTCAACGAGCCCAAGAGGGCCCACGTCACTCCTTTGTTCATCTCACTGCACTGGCTACCTCTCTCTGCTCGCATCAAGTTCAAGGCATTGACGCTTGCTTACAGATCTGTCACAGGCTCAGCTCCCTCCTACTTTCACTCACTCCTACAAGTCTACATCCCTACCAGAAGCCTTCGATCGGTCAACGAGCGACATCTCGTGGTTCCATCACAGAGAGCCAAAAAATCACTTTCCAGAACATTCTCATTCACAGTTCCATGCTGGTGGAATGATCTCCCCACCCGCATCCGGAATGCAGAATCCATGACAACATTCAAAAAAGAGCTGAAAACTCTTTCTTCCGTGAGCACTTAACCTCATAAAAAAAAAAAATTTTTAATTAAAAAAATCTTTTCCTGTAAATTCTCGCTTATCGGGCTTATGCTACTCTGAATAATGCCTGAACTTCGTATTTTGAGCACTTCTTGCGTTGTTTTTGCCTCTTCACGATGACTTGCTTAATTTAGTCCCAATTTGTAAGTCGCTTTGGATAAAAGCGTCTGCTAAATGACTAAATGTAAATGTAAATATAATCAGACTTTCATTCTTCATATTATAAATATAATTATTTCCTGAACGGCTTGCCATATATATATATATATATATATATATATATATATATATATATATATATATATATATATATATATATATATATATATATTGTAGCGAAAATGACTTCGTTATGGGGAATTAATAGTCAAATGAGGGGAATATTCAGAATATTCAGAATATTAATATCGCATACACAAATTAAATTATCCCAAATAGGGAATAGGTCAAACCTCACCTTATATCAATAATTAACACGATTACTCGTATTAATCGTTAATATAGGTAGTAAAATTATATCTTTATTCAGGGGAAATTTAGGTAGAAGTTAATGTTCAGTTATCACACAAACTGTCCGTCCGGCGGCCAGTATGCACAACCTCTGAACATTAACTTATACGGCCTATAACACTGACAAATACCCTCCTGTGGCCACAAGGACGATATTTTCATGTTCTAGACAATTTAGAGATCGTGATAGTAAAATAAGGTAGAGCTGTAGCTTAGATCAATTTTCAGGGACTTCAGTAATGGAACATTGAGACAAATTTTAACTCAAAAGATTATGGAATTTAATATAAAACAAACTAAGATTACATGTACTAATCAAAACACGCAGGAGTAAATATGCATAGAAAAACGAACAACAATACAAACGATCGCAATAAGAAATATTGGAGAGAGAAAGAGAGATTTTGAGAGAGAGAGAGAGAGAGTAAGTGAGAGAGAGAGAGAGAGTAAGTGAGTGAGAGAGATAGAGAGATTTTCCTCAGGACATAAACCGTTCAAACAGTTGTTTCACAAATGAGACCCCAAAGGCTTTAGTAATATCTAGGCAATCTTAACACAGCAGTTCTTTCCGGATTGCGAATTTAAGAATGTACGTTACTTTACTTGGATCTGGCCACCTTTGTCCGTCTGTGTGGAATGGATGCGTGAAGCCACGTGTTCGCGGAGTCTTCAGGGCGGAGTTGAGGTGATGGTAACTCGCTGCAGAGCGTACGCGAACTTTGTCCAAAAGATACTTTAGTCTTAAGTTGGTATTTAAGTAAAGTATCAAACTGAGGTAGATTATTAAGAAAAGAAAGACTCAGGGTAAAAACGAAATTAGAAAGCAAAAATGAAGAAAACTCCGGTTGGAGTTTGTAGTAAGAAGGCGGGTCCTCTCTCTGGCGAACTGCAAAGAAGGGAGCGTGGTTCCGTGTTTTGAAGGAACTAATCCCACTCCTGTCTCACGTGCCTAGACCAATCATTTGGCGGATGTGTGTGGCGCCAAAACTTTCTTTGTTCACTAAGTACACGCCTCTGGAAAGAGGTGCAGCGGAGATTTAATCTGTTATAAACTGATATAAATGGCAGAATGCATAATTTCATACTTTGAGTTAAGAATTCAACACCGTTGGTTTCTTTGGAATAAAACAATACCATGAATGATAATTCTGCGAGCTAATAATAGAAGATACATGATTCTTTGTGATTACATGCACATCAAATTGATTAAATACCAATAAAGCTTATAGTTATAGTAATTAGGGTATGGGGATCATGAAACACAACAAGAAATACATTTCATACATTTTCAAGAGTAATTTTGACCACACGTGGTCAGGGAATAGATGCAGTCCTTGAGTGTGTATGTATATGTGTGTGCGTAGAGTCATGAAGTCACGGAAAGTTCAAACTGCGCCGTGAACTTTTGTCACTCTGACTCAGGGGAAGTTCGTATGTGTGTGCGTATTCTCTTGAGCTGATGAGGTTAACAGTGGGCACATGTTTTGACATCTGGTCAGACACTGTTTTATTGTTTAATCTCTGATTATGCAAATGTTTAAATGCCATTTGCTCGGCTTCAAAGTCCAGGGACAACAGGGTTTGTGTTTGTTGATTGGAATCCAGTAATTGAATCAACTAGTAGAAACTAACGATCTGCTTTGTGCTACATTCCCCCCTTGATGGTTCGACAGGGCTCGTGTAGGTGTGGGCCTCGTCGACCCATCACGGTAATAATGGTCAGATGGCAGGTGCATCGGATGGGAGGATGCTGCAGGTGATTGCTAAGACTGAGGGCTCAGTTCGACGAGGTCTGCAGCATTCTCCGGAGGGGTGTCATCTCTCTGAGGGCCTCTCCGGAAACCCACAGATACTGCTTTGGTGAGCTTGGCTGTGGAGGTTCGCACTGCGTTGACTCTTCTGTACAGGATATAGGCCAAGCCCAGGGTTAGGGTATGTCCGATGATTGTGGAGATGCACAGTGCAGTGTCAGCTGCGGTCCAGGCTTGGACGACAGGTGAAGTGTTCAGGGGGGCAATCGAGACAAAGCTCGAAGGGCTGAGTCCAGAGGGGCTATGTCGATGATTTGTGACCCCCCTTGTTCAATCTATTTTTCCAGTTCTGGATCTAGAGTGAAGTTGCGATCCCTAAAGAAGGATGGAATCTCTAGCTCGGATTGGTACTCTTCACTCGGAAGATGGTACAAGGCCAGGTCGTCCAGGTGGAGCATGGCTCCTCGTGGAACTTGTATCCACATGGTCTGGTTCAACAGGTTGACACGTGTAGCCGTGTCGTGCTGGTCGTAGGTCAGCGTCGCTGACCGCACTGGAGTGTTTACGAGCCACCGGTCCCCTACAATTTCGGCTTGCGTCTCGGTGACCTGGCTGCGAGGTTTGGCATCAGCGGGGCAAAGGGCATCGCTGGACAGATGTTGCAGGCCTCAAATTCCATCTGTGTTATCTCTGAGAAAAGGTTTGCTAGGGCAGAGATAATGAATGTCTTTGGTGAGGGTGCACATATGCAGATTGGGGGCTAAATATAGCTGTGTGTTGCTGTCGTAGTAGGCCACTACCTCGGGAGTTCTCACCCTGAAATGGGTGTTACTCTGCCAAAATCCCACGTTGACAATTTCTTTGAGTCGGTAGATTCGGCTGGATTCTATGACGGGTAAGTTTAAAAGGAAGCCTACCTCTCGCTGGGCAGGGTCAACATACAGAGGAATGGCACTTCCCAAAGAGTAGGCCAGGTGTGTTTGTATCGGGTCAGTGGGTGTGGTGGCGGCTGAAGCCAGCACGGCTTGCACCAGGCTTATGGGTATCAGGTATGGAGGGATTCTCCCCATCGCTAAGCTGTCCATGGAGGAACTTACTTCTCTGAGCATGTCGGACATTAATGCTGTGACTAACTGTGTTTGGGCAAAGTCATTCTGGAAAACAGTGAACAACTGTTTCATGGAGTTCACCGTCTGGTTCAGCATGACACTGTGAGTGTTGAGGACTGTCACTGTTCCTCTTAGGGTTCTGCCAATGGTTTGCAGGGATGCGCTTTGCGTGGTGAGTTGTACTTTTAACTGTGGAAGTTCCGTCTGAATTTCGGCCACATGCCGTCGCACCGTGGCTATGTTCACGGCGTTGACACTGGACATACCAATGTTGAACAACGTGCCTACGGCAGCAGCGGCTCCGAGCAGCGCTCCTAGGAACCGTCTGGAACGTTTATTATGCCCACCCAATTCGGCCTGGGTGACAGTCATCTTCCTGAGTTGGTTCAGCATGTGTTCGACGTCGGCTTCAGCGTGGTCGAGGGCGGTTTCGGTCCATCTGGCACCTGCCCAACTATACTGTGCTACTGAGCTTGGGTAGTGCGCACGGTAGACATTTCGAGGGTCAAGTCGCACGTACACCTTCTGTGTGTGTGTGCGGCAATTAGTAATCAGCAATCCCGGTTGCTCTCTCAACACAATTCCCGAGGCCGGCCCTGGTGAGATGACGTCGGCTGGCTGGCATCCGGTCGACTGAACGCACATGATGGCAATCCACAGCAGCATCCTGTTACAGGCAATAGAGAGAGATATGGAGAAAAGGGGGAAGAGAGAAGGCACAGGTCAGCGAGGTTTGTCCCGGGTTGGATGGGACAGTCTTTTCGCTGTGACGACGGTGGTTGAGTTTAGCTCACAGTGGCCCCTTCCTGTCTGTCCCTGCTGGTGGCCACATGTCTTTTTATCTGATTTCGGTGTACCCAGATTTGAGGACTGGTTCTCTCAGTCCCCGTTTTAGCTGTATTTGGTACGCGACGGGGGAGAGTTTGTTCACAATCTCATGAGGTCCCGTCCAGTGGGGCAGGAACTTATTTGACAGCTGCTTGGGTGGTAGGGCGAAGCTGTAATACAGGACTCTGTCGCCCACATTGAGTTCCTGGTGTGATGCCTTTTTGTCATAATATGCCTTCTGACCTTCAGCGCTGTTTTTCAAGTGTTGCTGGGCGAAAGCGAAAGTTGTTTTCAAGTGTTTATGGAGCTCGTCCAGGTATTGGGACGTGGTGTAGGCAGTGACAAGGTTGTGGTCTCCTGGTTGGTACAACAGGTGTAACGGCAGGGTCATCTGCCTCCCGGTCATGAGTTCAAACGGGGACACCCGTGTTGATTCCTGCGGGGTGGCTCGGATAGCCATCAGTACCAGAGGAAGTTTCACATCCCAGTCTTTCTGATGTAACAATAACGACTCGGGGTAAATGTGAATTAGCTCAAGAATATAGGGAATTTTGGAAATATTAATAAATATGACTCATGGTCATAATTCATAAGTCGCATGTACATTTATTTGATCAATTATCGAGATTACCTTGTTCTGTACTGTCTGATCATTACAGTTAAGAAGGGGGTATCCCTTTTTAAACTCCAAGAAAGTTTTATCTTCTGGCCACGAATATCAAACTTTCTGAGTTTATGAATTAAAAACCACTAAATGTAGTTTATATCGAGCTTGTAGCTTAGATCTTGAAGTTTCATTGACTTTATAAGGTGGATTTTCAAACACAGAGACAATTAAAAGTATAAATGGGTTTATTAATAAATTGGCACACACTAGAGATTATATAAACTACAAACATAAACGTACGTAAAAATGCAAACAAACAAATAAACATTTAACCGAACAAAAACATACACATAGCGTGATCAGAATGAAATGAAATGATAGGAAGAAAGATATAGAGAGAAGGGAAAAGCTAGTAATTATTACATACAGAAACCTAAGTTACGAGACACCTGGAACAGCTTTTATAGGAATCAATATACTTGCGAGTGCTCTTTCTGGTCAGGCTGAAGCTGATGCAGGAAGCGAGGATGGTGTCCTGTTTCTGCTGCGTCTTCCGGTGTCGCGGGAAGCTTGAAAGGCTCACTGAATGTAATGTTACAGGAAAATAAAGTTCATCTCCCGGGATGGGAGAGGTTTAAGGTCTTTGTTGCAAAGGACGCAGCTACGACTCGAACATGTGCTCGCTCGATGGAGAAGGCCAGGGCCTCCTTTAGATGTTCCTTTGGAGAAGCGCTGCGCCGGGGAGAAGAAGGTCCGAAGAGAGGATGAGTTGAGAGGATGAGTTGAGATTTAAGAGAGGGTTCGGACTTTTAAGGGAATCCCGTGTACGCCTCCTTTTTCGTGGAGGACGAATCGGATCCTCTGATCTGAAGCGGGAAGATTCTTTGTTTGTGAAGAAACCCCCTCTTTGACTGTCATGTGAGAGGTCGAAAATAACATTCATATTTAGAAATATGGTATTTCCTGGAATAAATGCATATTATTGTACTTTGCAGTCAAGATTCGACTCCAACGTGTTTTTCCCATTACATTGACACCTCGAATGACGTTTTTGCATGAAAGAAATACAGGGTTACATAATTTCCTCATAATCACTTAGCATAGTGATTTTGATTAACATAATAACGTTGCATAGATACCTCAGACATTATCTGGCCAATTAAAACATTGCTATTGGATCATATGTGTGGAAAGGTCTGGAATGTTGGCTTGCAGAAGGACTGGCTGAGCTGCAGCTTTGGAGTCATAAAGTTTATGACCAGGTCGAGGTCGGGTTACAAGACACTATCGAGGAACCTTCTTTCAGTGAATACATTTCAGAGCCAAACACTCGAAGATCCTAACTATATGATCAAAACAACATTAATCACACATACATACAGGAAGTTCAGGTACACGTCTGAGTTACACACATTAAAAGAATGTTGAGTTAAACACAACGGATGTTTGTGTGTGTGTGTGTGTGTGTGTGTATGTGTGTGTGTCATGAGGCTGTAAAAGTCACAGGGAGTCCGCGCTGAACTGGGGGGGGGGGCGACAGACACCCCGGCGCTGGTGAATTATTCCGTGGGGAATTATTAACCAGCGCTGTTTGGACAAAGAAGATGTGTTCGACATCACATGATTCACTTAATGTGAAAAGCAGATGTCATTGTTGCTACACTGATTAGCCGACACGTACTTTCTTAGCATGGCGACCACCGTTCGGTTAGATCTTTCTACCTGACCAGATGCGATCGGATGGTGGCTGATGTGAAGTTTAGCTTGCACCCCGAGACATCTCCAGATCTTTTGCATGATCTCGGCTGTAAAGTGAGTACCTCTGTCTGAGTTGACTCTTTGTGGCAGTCCGAACCGGGAGAAGATGTGGTTCATCAGGAGATATGCCGTTGTTTGGGCAGTGTCGTTGGGTGCTGGCAAACATTCTACCCACTTGGTAAACTGACACACCACCGTGAGAAAATACTTGTTCCCTCTTGTTGACCAGGGGAGGGGTCCTACCCAGTCAATTTGAAGGTCTGACCACGGGAACGTAATTCCTCTGCGTTGCAATGGGGCTCTGTGATTTAGGTTTGATGGTTGGAACTGATAGCAGACCAGGCATTCTCTCACATACTCTGCCACATCCTGTTGCATACCTGGCCAGTATGCCACTGGTCTAAGTGTCTCATACGTGGCTTTGGTACCGTGGTGCCCCGCATATGGTGCGTTGTGGGCGTGCATTAGCATCACCCCCCTTTGACACAGTGGGACCACGAGCCTAGGCGATGTGGTGTCAGCAGGGTCAAACCATAAAATGTCGTGACAGGTCAGTTGTGGTTGCTGGTGCTCGGGTGTTTCCAGCGTCGCAGCAGGTGAGTTGTCAGAGCAGTTTTGACATGCAGCCAGGCCATTGCCTAGAGCAGACTTGTGATTCTGTGCATATCGGGCTTCAACATTTCGTCCTTGGAGAGCCATTAACCACGTGGCTATGCGTGAATTGGTTACCACGCCATCTCGGATCCGTTGGCTGTTGAGGAACATTACGGGCTGGTGGCACGTCTCAATGATAACTTTCTGTGCTCCAATGTAATTGGAGAAGCGCTGAATGGCCCATACTGTACAGAGCAAAGTTTTACTGGCATATGCGACCACCTTTTTGTCTTGGTTGATATATGCCTGGTAAATGCCTGCACTGACACATTGGTCAGAGAATCCAGCTTCCAGGTAGAATTCCTTTTGAGGATCGGGGTAAGCAAGGCATGGAGCTGTGCATAAATGTCTTTTTAGTTCCGCCATGGCGTGTTCCTGAGCGTCTGACCAGACGAAAGGGGAGTCCTTTTTCAACAGATCTGTTAGAGGCCTTGCGATGTCTGAATAGTTTTCGATGAATTGTCGAGAGTAATTGCATACCCCTAGAAAACTTCGCAGTTCAGAGACGTTAGTGGGAGGCTTGATGTTTTGAATGGCATGGATACGATTTGATTGTGGTTCGATGCCATGGGGTCCGATGAGTAGGCCCACGTAGTTTACCTTGGTACGACACCACTGTCCCTTGCGGAGGGCTATCTTGGCGCCGGCAGCGGATAACTGGTTCAAAACATAATCTATTTCTTTCAGGTGGTCGGCCATCGTTGTGCTCTTCATGAGAACATTGTCTACGTAGATCAGGTTACCTCTCATCCTGGCGTCAGGGCAGGCTTTGTTTTGGAAGATGTAGAACTGAGCTGGTGAGTTGGCGTACCCGAACGGGCACCTGTTGAAAGTGTACTGTCGGTTGCCGAAGGTAAATGCCAGCTTGTGTTGGTCGTCGGGGTGCACTGGAATGGTCCAGAATCCTGAGGCCACATCGAGTGTTGAGAAGATGGTGGCACCTCTGATTCGAGGTATTTCTTGTTCCAGCTGGGTCATGGGCCATCGTGATAGCGGCACCTGTTGGTTCAGCTTCCGATAGTCAATGGTTGGTCGCCATTTCCCATTAGGTTTGAGAACTGGCCAGATAGGGCAGAGTATGTGCTATTACAGGCCCGTATAACACCTTTCTCAAGCATGGATGCGATGATTTCCTGAACTGGTTCATGTGAGGCGATGGGAATTTCTTTGGCAAAGGATTCTTTGAACTTATACAGGACTTGTCTTAGTCTTTGGCGGTCTGCATCGTCCTGAAGTGCATCAGCATCCTGAAGAATTTGCTGCACTTGAGATTCAAAACCTTGATACGGCTCATCTGTCGGTGGGTCATCAGTGTTGACATTGACAGGTGTGGCAGGTGCTTTAGTCTCACTGACAGGCTGGTGGGAGACTGTGTACACTGCAAGGTGTTGGTCATCTGTCAGCTCTGTTCTGCACACATGGTGTTTGGCCACTGGCATGACAGATGTGATGGCAATGAGTTGGAAGGGTGCCGTGAGCAATGTGTTGTCAGTGTGGTCTTCAGGTATCACTGCTTGTGGAAGGGGCCCGATGACGGGTAAAATGAGTTCAAAGTCATGAAAGTCATGGCTCACTAGCCATCCGAGCAGCGCCGCCGCTCCCACCACGCGCATCACGCGCTGTGCGTAGGGCACCAAGTGCTGAGGGGGCACCAAAAATAGCCTAATGAAAAAAAAATTATAATGCCGATATTATTTCATTAGCCTATAGAAATATTATTAGGCACATTTTAGCCATGTATATGTAACAAAAAAGGGGGAACAAGATTATTTAATTGCTCTAGTCTAGAAAGTACCGCCCCCGCACGTTGGATGGTCCGTGCCGGTTGTTCGCGCGGGCGCCTTTGCGAAGGACGCGTTCGCGCGGACGAAGTTTGACAGACAGACAGTAGGCAACTTTTTTGGAAATGGCCCCTCCTAAAAGACAGCAGGAGTCAGGATCTGAGAAAAGAAATAACAAGAAACTGCGAGATGATGCCCGTGCATCACTTGCAGGTAAGTCCATGTTCAATCATTCTTAAATACGGGAAATGTGCTGCATGTGCTGCTGCTAATCGTAATGCGCCTCGAACTTGCTGACGTTAATGTTAGCAAACTATGTTATTACTTATAACTTCGGTGCAAGCTAAATTGAGATTTTACTGTTACCCATGACCTATTTTACAAATAACTGACGCCAGCTAGCTGTTACTTTCTTTACTATCTTTCTTTAGATACTGAGCAGTAGTTTATGGTTTATTTTGACGTGACGGTGGTTAATACTTTCTCAGTAAGTTAACAGTTAACGTTATGCAGTCAGTGCAGTGCACATGGTAGGCTAACAATTCCTGTTAAATATATATAAAAATATAAAATGTCATTATGAATGATAAAAAGCAAACAATACTGTTTAATTGTGTGCATTATTGCACCTCATTCTATTATGCTTTTATATTATATTATATTTATCAAATGGTTGATAAATAAGGAATAAAGGGGGAGAACTCATTGGCTGCCATGCTTTCAGTTTTAAATGTTTATAATTGTTTCCGGTATAAGATTCTTTGTTTGAATATTTTGTCTAATAAATGTAATTTATTCAAAGTGACATTGAATTTGGGAAAAACATGTCTGGATTATTTTGATAATTTTTTTTTTATCTTGCTATTCTGTTTACTGAAGAAAAGTTTGCACTTTCAATTTCAAATGTGTAGTGTGTGTTGGCTATTCTACATATGTTTACAAAGTCAGCAAAGCTGTGAAGATTTTACTTTCTCTTTTTAGTGTTCTTAAGTTTTATACTGTGATGCTGCTATTGTGTTATTGGTATTGAGTTATATGTTTGGTAAGTTAAACTGACAAAAACAAACGTTTTTTTTCTCGGGGTCGGGGTGGGGGGCATCATAAAGGAATTATGCTTAGGGCACCAAAATGGCTAGCAGCGGCACTGCATCCGAGCCTGTGGGCCCTGGGAATGCTGATGTTAGTTGCTGTGCAGTTGTTGAACAGAATGTAGACTACCCGAGATGACACTTCTGTGAGGGGTGTGGCTTCGGGTGTGAGTCCGAGGTCTTCACATTCAGGTGAAGGTTGGAAGAAACCCAGCGTGTGGTTTAAGGTTTGGCCACGTCGAATGTTAAGCCGTACAGCGACCCCTTTAGTGTAAGCTGGTACCACCGTTTCTTGTTCGTTGATCAGGGTGCAGACTTCAGGGATGGTCTGCCCGGACAGTAGATTGTCATGACTGATGGGAACAGGTGGCTGTAAAGTCAATGGGGCCCATATTACTTCATTAAACATGTCCACATGAGCTTTGAGACGAATCAGAACGTCTGCTCCAATGTAGACATTGTGGACTGGGTCAGGAAGGATCAGGAAGTAATGGGTCAGGCACCGGTGATTCCATTGCAACTGCAAAGCACAGATCCCTTTGGCAGATATCATTGAGGATGGATGTGAGTTCAGAGGGAAACATGTGCGTTTGCTGGTATAGGGCAGCTCCGGTGTGTTTTCAATGATTGCATTGAATAGTGAGAGACTGATTGCTGAGTTGTCTGCCCATAGTGCCAGGATAATGTCTGTTGTGGTTATATCCTGCAGCTGTAGGTCAATGTTTACTTGGGGGCAGTAGTTATCAGAGTCTTGGGTGGTTCTGAAAGTGCAGAGTAGTGAACTTGAACTCTGCTCAGCTGTTGTGACTGTGTTCTCCTGGCAGGCTGAGGGAGTTCCCGTGAACCCTGTGACCTGACAGTCTGGCTCAGCAGATTTGTGTGGCTGGAGGGGGAGGGGTTCACGCACTTGAGCCCAAACCTTTAGGTGTTTGAAGTCCAGTAACGGATCAAATCGATCCAGAAGGTCTTTGCCTATAAGAAACGGGTAAATGTTCATTGGAGAGACATAGACTGGATGTATCAGGCTCATGGGCCCGATCGCCAGGTGAATGGGGGCTACGTTTCTCAGCTGGATGTCATTTTGGCTGTAGGATTGAGCTCACAGGTGTGGAAATTTAGAGTTCGATTCTGTCTTTGAGCTTCAAACTTGAGTTTTTCGAACAGTTGAGCAGAGATTAGTGTGAGATCAGAGCCAGTGTCCACTAGTGCTTCGAGCCTCATTTCCCGTTCCAAGGTGATGGTTAAGTAAAGTTTTCGTGCCACTCCTCTCTCAATGAGATTCCCGAGGAGTTTTGGTGTGGGGTCTTGCGTGTTGATCGACAAGCAGTGAGGGTATGTCTCGTGGGGCTCGTTTTGGGTGCAGATCACTAAGACAGCACTGTCTGGTACTTTGTTGTGAGAGCTGCTGCAGTCATGTTCAGGAAATGTAGTTGTCAGCTGGAGTGAGTGAGAGGTGTCAGTTGGTGATGCAACAATGAGTTTATTAGTTTGTGGCTGACAAACAGTGTTCTGGGGGGCAGTCAGCTGGAGTGAGTGAGAGGTGTCAGTTGGTGATGCAACAATGAGTTCATTAGTCTGTGGCTGACAAACAGTGTTCTGGGGGGCAGTCAGCTGGAGGGAGTGAGTGGAGCTGTTATTTAGTGATGTAACAGCGAAGTTTATAGGTTGTGGTTTACCAACAGTGTCTGGTGGGTTGTCAGCGAGAGGAGCTTTGGGAGTGGCGTCAGCTTCAGGCATACGGTTTAGTCATGCGGTGTCTGTTTTATCCTTGTCTTCCTTGTGAGGTTTCTTTTGGAGAAACTCTCTCAGTACGCTTAGAAGTTCTGCCTCTTCAGACGTGGCTGCACTGTCTCTGTTGGAGGTTTGCTCCCGCTTGTGCTTACCAGTGTCCCGTCGAGAGTGGTCCCTTGATCGGTTTTCTGGGCTTGACGATCGGGGAGATGGGGGTTGGTTCCTTCTGGGTCGCCGGCCGGCTTCCCAGTTGCCCCCTCCCTTTTGGTTGTGGGAGGGGCGAGGTCGGTCCCAGAATCCCCCGAAGCGGTCATTTGGCTGCCTTGGACGGGCACCCCCCTGACCACGCTGCCCTCTGCTGGCTTGGAACGGTCTTGACTCTCTGTTGAAGGGTTTGTAATTGGGCTGCTGTGCGCCCTCTAGTGTCAGTTCTGGACATTGCTCAGAGACAGGGCAAATTGTGGGGTGTTTTACAGTTTTTTCAGACACAGTTTTTTGTTTAATGTAGGCTTTGTGAGCCAGGTCACGTAGCTGTTGGATCGACATAGTCCGCGGACAGACGAGGACTCCGAGATGGGTACTCAAGCTATAATGTAGATTCCTCAGGAAGAGGGTTTTGAAATTGAGGTCTTCCTCCATGTGCTCCATTACGCGATCCGAAATAAACTTGTCGCAGTAATAGTAATAGTAATCTTGTGGGGTTTCCAGCCGGGCTTGTTTGAGATCCATTGCTGCGATGATGCCTTGGTCTGACTCAGGATCGGAGAATTCGCAAATCAGGGCTTGTCGTAATTGTGGGTAATTCATTTTGACAGTCTCTGGTTGACGGTCTAGGAAACTTCGCACATGACGCCCAGACGTGATCCTGAGGAGATATAACTTGTCCCACGTCGTGGCATTGGCCACATTTTGTAAGTGAAAATCAATGTCCTGTAAATAAGCATATACTCCGTTTTTTTCTGCTGGTTTTGGGATGAAAGTCGGGATGTTTCTAGCCAGCTTGTCCAGTTCCTTAGAAGCCATGCGGTGACTGAGGGCCTGCCCCTCCGGGACGGGGCCCTGTCCTTGTTCGGCTGGTGGGAGCTCGCGGTGGCTGGCTGGGATATTGTCGCGACGGGGGCTTGCTTCTTCTTTAGCTTTAGGGGTTTGGCTGCGAAGTGCAGGCTCGCTGGTGAGGGGAGACGGAGTGATGTGTGACTCCCCCTCCAGGTCACCCTGAAACCCGTAAGACTCAATGACTCAATGACTCAATTATCAGTGTTTTTGGAGTGAGAAATTTTATAATTTTAAGTTTTTTTTTTTCACTTCTGGAGATCAAACTCAGAATAAAATATCTCAGTCCAAAATAAAAGGATTGTTTTAACGAAGTTAGCAAGCTGTAAATGCGAATATGTATTTAAACAGCTTATTAGATAAACACCGCCGTGAATTTTGAGGAAACAAAATCGAGACGGAAGCAATGAACGGCAGGTCTTATCTGCTGTTGACCACGCGATGGCGGTGTTGCGCTCAGCGGAACAAAATCACGAGGTGGTAATTTGAAACTGATACGCGCCTATAGAGATTGCTTCAGCAATCACAGTTTTCACGCATGCAGACTTTTTGCAAACACAAAAACCACACTGCAAATAAATTATAAGGAGATCGCGGTGGATCTCGTGTGCCTGGTCTGTACAGAAACTGAAACGGGGTTTTCGCTGGGTAGTTAAACCAGCTTTTCACAACCCGTAGTTGTCGTTGCTAGCGACATAAAATAAGATCTTTTTTTTTCTGACCAGGAGCACTTTGCTCTCGGGGTTTACAGAATACCGGTAGTACACCTGAGGGGAACTTTTCTTTGTTCAAAAACAGGTCTTTAGACAGAATTACATGTACGCAGTCAAGCAAAAAGAGATTTTCCTTTTTTTCTAACTTGAACTTGTTACAATACTGTGAACTGCAGTTCTACCAGAAAGACTCGGGAGAATTATTTCAATAAACCGAACATTTATTGACAGCTCAGCAAGCTGATAATCTACAAAGTCATTTGGCGTAGGCCCCGTCCGTAGTGCATAATCCGAGAGTATCGGATCTGCAATTTCTGCCTAAAGATGAAGGCAGGGGCGCAGCAGACCCCCCCGGGAGGTATGGACGGGACCATCCTGGTGGTGGTGGGGAGGATGGGGGTAATCGTCGCTTCAGTATCTGCGAACTCAAACATGTGTAAGTACTGAGCTTTTATACATGAGCATAAGAATATGATTGGATAGAAGTGAAGGCAATAGGTGACGTAGTAATTGAGTCTTCCCGGCAGAACTTATGCTAAAGCTTTCATTTCCCTTTCGTTGTCACTCCGAGTTACGTCGGATGACGACGAATGGGGTTTCGCTTAGAAAGCCTCTCATCTTCGAGTATATATAACGAGCCAATGGCAAAGAAATGCCATGGGTCTGCGGAATTTGCATAGCGTAACTCCGCCCCACCCTAGGGGTATATAAGGAAGTACGCTGCAACATGCAGATATGTTTTCGCTTCGGAGCCAAGTTCATTCACTTCACTCCACAGCCAATTCTGAGTTCATCTCTATTTCTCTTCGAGACGAGCCTCTCTCCAGGTGTTGGTGTGACAGCGAGTTCCAGCGAGTGCACATTCCCTGCTTATCTGTGCAGTGATTTGCCAGTGTTTGTGTGTTCATCTCCCTGGTCGCTTCAACACTTGTGGAGAAAAAATTCCTTTCTAAAAGAGCTTGCACGCTCTTTGGAGTTGCAAAAATTCCTTGCAAAAAAGAAAGGAATTGCAAAAATTCCTTTCTAAAAGAGCTTGCACTCAAGGAAAAAATTCCTTTCTAAAAGAGCTTGGTCTTTTTAAAGATGCCTCGCCCGTGCACTTCTGGTTGCAGTCTTCTCATTTCTGACTCTGATGGGCACAATCGCTGTCTTGTGTGTCTGGGTATTGAGCACGCTAAGGCAGCGTTTGTGGATGAGTCATGTTCCCATTGCGGGAACATGCCCATCGCACGGTTGCGGTCAAGACTCAATGACCTTCATGGTAGAGTCCCCTCACCCGCTCCCCGATCTACGAGCTCCGCGAGAGCTGGTACTTCGGCTGGCGGCCAGGGTGACTTGAGGGTTATGGTGTGGAACAAAGCGCCGACTATTCCACGCTCCACACCGTCCTCTAGCGCCGTGCAACCCGCGAGTCGTCCGAATGAGCCCGCAGTACAGTCCTCTGACTTGCCGCGGGTCTCATTCGGCGCTCCAGAGGAAGATTCGATGTCGATCGCTGCATCACAAGGTGGGCAGGAGTCCTCGGGAGAAGAAGATTCGGCTGTGTTGCCACCTTCGGGTGTCCCAGCATTGCCCGAGTCGGATCCCGAGCTGATGGCCATGCTTTCCCAGGCAGCCGCGGCCATTGGTCTCGAGTGGTCCCCGCCACCCGGTCCAGTGCGCTCGCGGTTGGACGATTGGTTTTTGGGTGCGGCCGCTGATCCCCGTCAGCGTCCAACCCCAATGCCTTTCTTCCCGGACATGCATGAGGAGGTCACGAAGTCCTGGAAGGCACCCCTGTCTTCCCACGATTGCTCGGCGGCCTCCTCCGCCTTTCCTCCTCTCGATCAGGCGGCTGTCAAAGGGTACACTGGGGTTCCCCAGGTTGAACGCTCTGTGGCCATGCAATTGTGTCCCCAGAGTGCTTCTTCCCGCGGCGACCCTAAGCACCCCTCCAAGGCCTGTAGGTTCTCCTCCACCCTTGTGGTGAAGGCCTATAGAGCTGCGGGGCAGGCATCATCCTCACTGCATGCCATGGCGACACTCCAGGTCTACCAGGCCCAGATGTTGCGTGACATGCACGAGGGGAGGACTGACCCAGGGCTCTTTGATGAGCTGCGTGCCGCCACCGACCTCGCTCTCCGGGAGAGACATCTGTGGCTCAACCTGGCCGATATGCGGGAGGTGGACGCCCGGGTGGCTGCGGGGCCTACGCAAGTATGCGTTTCCCCCAGTGAGCCTTCTTGCGCAGACCTTGCGCAAGATCAGGGAGGACGAGGAGCAGGTCATTTTGGTTGCCCCGTATTGGCCCAACCGCACCTGGTTCCCAGAACTAGTACTCCTCGCGACAGCACCTCCCTGGCCTATTCCTCTGAGGAAGGACCTGCTTTCTCAGGGACGGGGCACCCTGTGGCACCCTCACCCCGATCTTTGGAACCTCCACGTGTGGTTCCTGGACGGGACGAGGTAGGTTTGAGTACTCTACCACCAGCGGTGGTGGCTACCATCACTTCCGCTAGAGCATCGTCCACGAGACATGCCTATGCGTTGAAGTGGAACCTCTTCGTCAACTGGCGTTCTTCTAAACATCAAGAACCCACGAAAAGAACCCCTTTCGAGACCAGGTGGTGAACCTGCAAGCGCTGCCTTTGGAGGAGGCAGACCCAGCCTTGGCACTGCTCTGTCCAGTACGCGCCCTCCGTGCTTACGTAGACAGAACGCAGTGTTTCAGGACCTCTGACCAGCTCTTTGTCTGTCATGGTGGGAAGCTGAAGGGAAAGGCTCTCTCCAAGCAAAGGTTGTCTCACTGGATAGTGGACGCCATTGCTTTGGCTTACCAGCAGCAAGGTCGACCATGCCCCCTTGGTGTGACGGCCCACTCCACCCGGAGTGTGGCATCCTCTTGGGCTCTAGCGCATGGCGCCTCGCTAACAGACATCTGCAGAGCTGTAGGCTGGGCGACACCTAACACATTCGCGAGATTCTATAATCTCCGAGTGGAGCCAGTTTCTTCTCATGTACTCGCTTCAACTAGCCGGTAATAGATTCTGCTCAGGTGTCTTCGCTTGCTCGCCATTCCTGTCCACGGACGGGATACGTGCGATATATTCCTCAGGTGAGCCTAATAAGCCCTGAGTCTCCTCCAGCACTGACGACGTCAACGCCAGAGTTGCCACCGGCAGCTTTCGCGCTTGGCTAGGTGCCTCCATGTGCATGGTTCCCCCTCTGGGCGACCCCCACATGTGTGTTTCCACTGTAAGCCTCCTTGAGCATGTGTCTTTCCCTCTGCAAGCCACCTTGCCACCCCTGGGGTTGAAATATTCCACCTGCGGTTGGACACCCCAGTGTTTCTCCATATGCAGCCCTCCGGGGTCATATGTGTATTCCAAGTCCCCCCCTTCGGGTTGGGCATGATTGCATATTTCCACTGAGATATGCTTCCCAGTGTACCTTGGCATAATCCTGTGTTAAGTAGGAGTCCTTCGTCCGTGCCAGTCTCACGACAGGGAGCTCAGACTTACGCAGGGCACGGGAAGACAGTCGGGAGGTGGCGTGATTACACTGGGAACCCCATTCGTCGTCATCCGACGTAACTCGGAGTGACAACGAAAGGGAACGTCTCGGTTACGTATGTAACCCTCGTTCCCTAAGTAGGGAACGGAGACGTTACGTCTCCCTGCCACTTCCGCTGTACCGCTGGAACGCCTGAGTTCAGTCTCGGCTCCTCAGCGAAGACATATCTGCATGTTGCAGCGTACTTCCTTATATACCCCTAGGGTGGGGCGGAGTTACGCTATGCAAATTCCGCAGACCCATGGCATTTCTTTGCCATTGGCTCGTTTTATATACTCGAAGATGAGAGGCTTTCTAAGCGAAACCCCATTCGTCGTCATCCGACGTAACGTCTCCGTTCCCTACTCAGGGAACGAGGGTTACATACGTAACCGAGACGTTTTCTCCACATCCAGGGAATACTGGTGGGTTACTGATACGGCTTTTCGCCTTGTTCAGTTTTTTTTTGAGTCGACTTAAATTCAGAATTCAAACGCGCGAATACACATTAAACTCCCAAAATCACACATGAACACAAATCTGAATCTTTGTCCCAAAATGAAGTTTGAAAAATGCCCGTATTCTCCACCAATATATATGTAGCGAAAATGACTTCGTTATGGGGAATTAATAGTCAAATGAGGGGAATATTCAGAATATGATGAATATTAATATCGCATACACAAATTAAATTATCCCAAATAGGGAATAGGTCAAACCTCACCTTATATCAATAATTAACACGATTACTTGTATTAATCGTTAATATAGGTAGGTAAAATTATATCTTTAATCAGGGGAAATTTAGGTAGAAGTTAATGTTCAGTTATCACACAAACTGTCCGTCCGGCGGCCAGTATGCACAACCTCTGAACATTAACTTATACGGCCTATAACACTGACAAATACCCTCCTGTGGCCACAAGGATGATATTTTCGTGTTCTAGACAATTTAGAGATCGTGATAGTAAAATAAGGTAGAGCTGTAGCTTAGATCAGTTTTCAGGGACTTCAGTAATGGAACATTGAGACAAATTTTAACTCAAAAGATTATGGAATTTAATATAAAACAAACTAAGATTACATGTACTAATCAAAACACGCAGGAGTAAATATGCATAGAAAAACGAACAACAATACAAACGATCGCAATAAGAAATATTGGAGAGAGAAAGAGAGATTTTGAGAGAGAGAGAGAGAGTAAGTGAGAGAGAGAGAGAGAGAGTAAGTGAGTGAGAGAGATAGAGAGATTTTCCTCAGGACATAAACCGTTCAAACAGTTGTTTCACAAATGAGACCCCAAAGGCTTTAGTAATATCTTTTTTTTAAAAACATTTTTAACAATGTTTTTTTTATTGATTTTCCAATAAAACAAACAATAACCAAATAACAAAAATAACAAAAATTATATTACCAAAAGGAAAATAAGTTACAAAAACATTCCAAATATGTTGATCAAAGCACCAGTAATTAAAATAAAACCAAACAGAACAAAAATATGTCACGCTCAAAACATTAATACATGCACCTTCTTATTTCTTAAGGAAATCAATTAAAGGTGCCCACATCTCTTCAAATTGCTGTGCTTTACCCCTTGTAATGTACGTTAACTTCTCTAAAGTAACACACATTGCCATCTCCTTGATCCAAGAGTGTGCAGAAGATATTTCAGTCTCTTTCCAACTCAAAGCAACCATCCTCCTGGCCTGCAGGAGGCCAAAGTCGATAAGAGTCCTCTGATTGTTATTGATAGAAAGATGATCTGGGTATATCCCCAGAATACAAAGTTTTGCAATGCACGGTATTTGGGTTTTTGTGATGTTACTTAGGGTACATACAACCATTTTCCAAAAAGTTACCAATTTAGGGCACTCCCATACACAGTGAATTAAAGTTCCCTTCTCAATTAAACATTTCACACATGTGTCTGGAATGTCTGGAGACCATTTGTTAAGTATTTCAGGGGTTATGTATGTCCTCATCAACCATTTATGTTGCAATAGCTTCATTCTTGTATTAATCGTTTGTATTTGAGCTTTTAAGCATGCTTTTGACCACTCAGTTTCCTCGATATCTTCTTTAATATCCAAACTCCAAGCCCTCATTCTATCTTTACTGGATTCCTTATCATATGAGATAAGTGTAGCATACAATATAGAAATTGGCGTTTCCCATGTCCATGCTTTATCATAATATTCTCCAGACAGGACAGCGGCGGCTCCCGTAGGGCATCACAATGCTTTGATGAAATAAAATGTTTCAATTGTAAGTACTTAAAATTTTTTTTTTGAGGAATTGAATATTTCAGACTCAGGTCATTAACCCTCTGAGGTCTGAGCTGTTTTCTGGGCCCTGGAGGTGTTCTGACATGCTCTGACATTTGTGTTTTTTTCTGTTACTAGTGACATTTTCATGGCTAAAGTTTAATTACACTGTATTCAGCACAAACTCTGCTACAATAATATATCAGCAGCATGTATGTAAAAGTTTGTAGTTTTGAGATAATGACATTTATGCGTGGTTTGTGAAAATACAAAAAAAAAATTCTCACTGAAATAAGGCCATGAAACCCATACTGATTATTTCTTCACAAGACTTTTGAAAATTGTATGACATAGCCTAGAATATTTGCTCCAAAACTATGTGAAAATCACCCTGACTGCTCATTCAGATAAGACAATATATTGATTTAAAATTTCTAAGACGTGTTTTGTGTGACAAAGCCATATGCGAAGAGGCGTGATCATCTCATGAATATGTAAGCCTTCAACACCTGAGAAAGACAAAGACACTCCCCTAACTGCCCTATTAGGAGCGATCAGGCCCTGTCATTAAGAGCAACCTTGCACAAAGAATGAGGAGATTTAAAAAAGAATGGCTTTTAGATTGTTTGGATTTATTTACAACACAACACAATCCAAAAATACAAATGACAAAAGAGCACATTGAAAACAATGATCCAAAGACAGAGACCTTTGTGCCATTCCTAAAAACATTGTACATACCTTTCATTTCCAAGGTGTTTGATTTTCACTTTACCATGTTCATATACAGAGACTCATGTGAATGTTGAAGTCAGCAGGACTCAGTTGCATCTGGTCCCTGAAAGAAAAAAAAAAGAAAAAACTGTGAACATACTGATATCAAGAGAAACTATAGGGCTGCACGATTTTGGGAATAGATTTTAGATTTTTCTGGTTAAAATTTCTTTTTCAAATTCACAGAATACACACACACACACGTTTCCAACAATATATAATGAACACCAGGTTTGTTGTGCCTTGTAGGCATAGGCTACGCAGTGCTGCATAAAATAATAATAACAATAAATTAAATCTTCCAAAAGATTTCAAGAACAACTACGCTAGAGAAAAATATATTGATTATCATATGTTACTTCAAATGTTTCCATTCGTTATGATGATATGAAATGAGATAATAGTAAAAACATAAAGCCTAATGTTTGGTGCATTTTTCCTTTCAAACGCAATCGCGCTCCAAAATATGATACATTCAAATGCACAGCGCACTCCAAAATATGACACATTCAAACCCACAGCGCGCTCCAAAATATGATACATTCAAACGCCATCGCGCTCCAAAATATTAAAAATTATGGTTATACATATCTATGTTTGAGCAGATATCCACAAACAGTATTTAACAGTAAACACGGGTCTAAATAGTATAATATTCACCATATATCTAGCAACAGTTCAACTGCAATGTGAAGTTTATGCAACAATACCATAAACTAATAAGTAAGAATTTCTTACCTTACATCTTTCTTGTCTTCAAATCGCGTTCTTCTTCTTCTTAGGTAAATCCAATGTAAGCTCAGACGTGTCTTCCAAACTCGACGAAAAGCAGAGACTTGTGAAGTTTTTTGGTGTTTTGTGTTTGAGGTAATGAGGGCGTTCGCGTCCCATGTGGAGATTTGCATGTGAATCTCTTTTGCGCGAGTGGGCGTGTCGAATTAAAAAGTAATTAGCAAGCGTTTGAGATACTGGACATCCAGTTGGTTTTATACAAATTACTTAAACAGAGAATATTTGTTTTCAGTTTGAATCCGATCATTTAAAAGTACACACTTAAATGTGTATAAAGGTATATGGCTCATAAATGTGTGAGAAGTATTCGCTGAGTTTTGTTTCAGTTTATAGACGTGCTCAAGAAAAAAAAAGTTCACCGCGACGGAGAGGCAGAACGCACACCCTGTTTATTTTCTTTATTTTACAAAAGCACAATGTTTTGATTTGATTGTAAGTGGACACATACAAAAGTAAAAATATCACAGATAATTTTTTTATATTTCTTTTTTCTGTATAACCATAAATGATGGAGTAATTTAAGTTTATGTTGCTGCTATGTGAAAAAAATCCAGCAAAACGCGTCGGCGCGTTTCTCGACCTCAGAGGGTTAAATGTTAACAAAATGCCTTTGTCATATAAATCTCCAACTTTTTGCACACCTTTACCAGCCCAAACCTTAAAACCGCCGTCTGCCCTGCCCGGAGTGAACTGTGCATTACTCCAGATAGGAGAGAACTGAGAAATAGAAGGTGTATCACCAATATGTTTGTGAGCTTTGAACCATATATCAATGGTATTCTTTAGGAAAGGATTTGTTGTTTGTTTTTTTAAGGTCTTTGGATCTGATAAATATAAGTATAATCTTAATGGGAGCTTAGATATTGTTTGTTTGTAATAAGGGATCCACTGGAGGCAAGTTGAGAAATGAGAACCCAAGTGCAGTTTATTGTAACTAAAATAAAACATGAAACAAAAACATGACGTGGCATGAAAACAAAAACCGTGGCATGAACATGAAACTTACACTACAGCAGGATTACAGGAAACAATACTTGACCAAGACACATGGCAAACATGAGGGCTTAAATACACAGACTAATGACAAAAGGGACACCTGTGAACAATGATCAGACAATTAACCAATGACAAGACATGGCAGGATCACATGACAAACAGGGAACCACATGACAGACATGGAAACAAGACATGACACAGAAACATGACAAGAACAAACCCAAAACGTGACAGAATCCCCCCCTCTAAGGGCGTCTCCCGACGCCCAACAAAACCAAAACACAAGATAAGACCAGGAGGGTGGTGGAGTGGAGGAGGTCATGGGGAGGGATGGTGGGCCAGGCCCGTGCAGGGGGACAGGACATGGGACGTGGCATGGCGTGGACGGGCCTGGGTCATGGCATGGCGTGGGCGGACCTGGGCCGTGGCAAGGCGTGGGCGGACCTGGGCCGTGGCAAGGCGTGGGCGGACCTGGGCCGTGGCAAGGCGTGGGCGGACCTGGGCCGTGGCAAGGCGTGGGCGGATCCGGCAGTGCAGGAAGCCAGGGCGGATCCGGCAGTGCAGGAAGCCAGGGCGGATCCGGCTGTGCTGGAGGCCAGGGTGGACCAGACAGTTCAGGTGGCCAAGGTGGACCAGACAGTTCAGGTGGCCAAGGTGGACCAGACAGTTCAGGTGGCCAGGGTGGACCAGACAGTTCAGGTGACCATGGCGGCGCGGCCTCCATGGTCCTATCAAGGACCCTACTGCCCCCCCCCAAAATTTTCTTGGGGACAGCTATGGGGTTATGGGCTGGAACAGACAACGACTCCAGAACAGAAATGACGTGAAAAGTCTCAGCAGTCGTGACGTGAACAGGATCTAGCTCGGCAGACGTGACGTGAACAGGCTCTGGCTCGGCAGACGTGACGTGAACAGGCTCTGGCTCGGCAGACGTGACGTGAACAGGCTCTGGCTCGGCAGACGTGACGTGAACAGGCTCTGGCTCGGCAGACGTGACGTGAACAGGCTCTGGCTCGGCAGACGTGACGTGAACAGGCTCTGGCTCGGCAGACGAGACGTGAACAGGCTCTGGCTCGGCAGACGTGACGTGAACAGGCTCTGGCTCGGCAGACGTGACGTGAACAGGCTCTGGCTCGGCAGACGTGACGTGAACAGGCTCTGGCTCGGCAGACGTGACGTGAACAGGCTCTGGCCCAGCAGACGTGACGTGAACTTCAAATGTGTGCACCGACCACACACACCATATGGCTGTGGCCATAATTGTTAGTGTAGCCATAACTGAGGGCTCAGGTTCAGGCGTGGCGGCGGCCATCTTGTCAGGAGACACAGGCTTGGCGGCGGCCATCTTGTCAGGAGACACAGGCTCGGCGGCGGCCATCTTGTCAGGAGACACAGGCTCGGTGGCGGCCATCTTGTCAGGAGACACAGGCTCGGCGGCGGCCATCTTGTCAGGAGACACAGGCTCGGCGGCGGCCATCTTGTCAGGAGACACCGGCTCGGCGGCCGATGTGGCGTGAACAGACTCGGACTTGGCAGACGTGACGTGAAGAGACCCAGACATGGCAGACATGACGTGAAGAGATTCAGGCTTGGCAGACATGACGTGAAGAGATTCAGGCTTGGCAGACATGACGTGAAGAGATTCAGGCTTGGCAGACATGACGTGAAGAGATTCAGGCTTGGCAGGCTTGGCAGACATGACGTGAAGTGGCTCAGGCTTGGCAGGCACGACGTGAAGTGGCTCAGGCTTGGCAGATACTGTGGGTTTGTGGGGCTTACGAAAAATCTTGTTAATTTCCTTAAAAAAATGTTGTGGCAGTGACAGTGGGAGTGACTGAAACAGGTATAAAAATTTCGGCAGAGTTACCATCTCAATCAAATTAATTCGGCAAATCATTGATATGGGCATTGTTGTCCATTTTTCAATTGATTCACGCACTTCACCCATTAGCGGATCGTAATTTGCTTTAACAATTTCATTAATTTGGGGGGTAATCTTAACTCCAAGATATGTAAATCCTTCTCTTGCATTAAAAAATGGCGATCTTATGACTGGGTTACTCCTTTCCTCCTTGTTTAGGAAGAGTATGGAAGATTTTGTGTCATTAATTTTATATCCCGAAAACTTACCAAACCTATTAATTAATTGTAATATTGCTGGTATGCTAGTTGATAATTTGGACAAGAAAAGTATCACATCATCTGCGTATAGCGATATTCTATGTTCTTGGTCTCCAATAGTAATTCCTGACAGATTTGCTTCATTTCGAATAGATATGGCTAGTGGCTCAATGGCCAGAACAAACAATAATGGGGACAGACGGCAGCCCTGACGGGTTGATCTTTCTAGGGTTATTTGGCTTGATAAATTGTTATTAGTCCTTACACATGCCACAGGGCCAGTGTATAGTAACTGTATCCATTTTAAAAACTTTCGCCCAATTCCATATCTCGGCAATACATTGAACAAATAGGGCCACTCTATTCTATCAAATGCCTGTCTTGCATCCAAAGACAATAGTGCATTGTCTCTGGCATTATTATTACAGTGAATTATATTAAGGACTCGTCTAATGTTATGAAAGCCCTGACGGCTCCTTACAAATCCATTCTGATCATTATGCACTAAAAAAGGGACGTATGGGTCTAGTCTTTTAGCAAGAACTTTACATAATATTTTTGTGTCCACTCCCATGAGACTAATTGGCCTATATGATGAGCAATCAGTTGATGCTTTACCAGGTTTTAAAATAAGAGTTATTGTAGCAAGTCTTAAAGTTGGAGGTAGGCTACCAATATCAAATGATTCATTAAACATATTCAAAAGCGGAGTTAACAACTGCTTCTGGAAAGTTTTGTAAAATTCTATAGGCAAGCCGTCAGGCCCAGGAACTTTACCTGAATTTACGCTTTTTATGGCTTGCAATAATTCTTGTTCAGTTATATCCTTATCCAATTCCTTCCTGACCTCTTCAGTGAGTACTTGAAATTGAAGATGGTCAAGAAAAGCATCTCGATCAACAAAGTCGGCAGAAGATTCTGATCTATACAATGATTGATAAAAGTATTTGAATGCATTATTAATATCTTGTGGATCATTCGTGATCCCACCTGATATTGTGGTTATGCCATTAATGGCTCTTTCAGATTCAATTTTTTTAATTATCCATGCTAACAATTTACCGGACTTTTCCCCCTGATCATAAAAAGCTTGGTTTAACCACAGTAGACTTTTTGCTGCCTTATCACTTGTAAGCTTGTTGTATTGCGCTCTTAGAACTAGTAATTGTTTTTGTTTGCCATAATCCTCATGCTTATTTATGTCTATTTCTAATGATTTCATTTGTTTCTCTAATTTAACCATTTCTGACTTTTGTTCCTTCTTCTAGTGCTTGTGAAACTGATAATTTCCCCTCTAATGTATGCTTTAAACGCTTCCCATCTAATTGATGCATTAGTTTGATCAGTATTAATTTCGAAATAAATGTCAATCTTCTTTTCAACATATTTAACAAACTCTGGATTTTGGAGCCACCATACCTGCAGACGCCAATTAGTGGGAGATATTTTTAGCTTGTCAAAAAATATAGATAAGGAAATGGGCGAATGGTCACTTATAACTATACAATCATACCAACAATTTTAGATTTTTGATACCAATTCTTGAGATACTAAAAAATAATCAATACGTGATCTAGATTTATGTATCCCTGAATAACAGGAGTATTCCAATTTACCTGGGTTAAGTTTCCTCCATATCTCTGTCAAATTCAAGTCAGTCATATATACATATAACCACAGTCATGGTTTTCCTAGATTGCAATTTTTGGGGATCTGATTTTGTTGATCGATCTACCAGAGGGTCCAAAGTACAATTAAAGTCCCCACCTATTATGTTTAGGCCGTGTAAAGACGATAAAGTAAAAAAAAAAATGAAAAAAAAATGTGGGTTTGTCTTCATTAGGTCCATAGATGCTAGCCAGATTTAATGCAATAGAAAGTATATTACCCTGAGCAATAACAAACCCCCCTTGAGGGTCTTGAACAATATTAGTAAGTTGAAAAGGAATTGTCTTATGGATAAGAATTAGAACGCCTCGAGCATAATTGTTATACGTTGCATGTACAACTTGGCCAGGCCATCTTCGTCGTACATGTTTAATTTCAGAAATTGTAAGATGGACTTCCTGAAGAAAAATTATTTTAGAATGCGAGTTTTTAAGCCTGTATCAATTTAGTTAACTTATTGAGTCCCCGGACATTCCAACTTGTAAATCTCAAATCAGACAATTTAGAATTAAAACAGGTAAAAAAATAAAAATAAAAAAAAAGAACCAATTAGAACAAGTCCCCTTGATCCTTGAGATCCCATTCCCTTCCCTTACTTAAACAACCTATGTAAGGGCAGTGCCAATCCACACCAACGAGGAGTGGCAAAAACTGTGTAGGTACACTTCTCAGACAGCCCACCCAGTTCGTCCCCGCAACTCCGCATTTTACCATCTCTAGTGCCAAACGACTCAACCGTATACCAAAAATTAAATTGCACAAGTGTCCACCAGATATGGTAATTAGAGTCCACGTACAAAAACAAAAACAAAAACAAAAAATATATATATATAAAATGCAAATATTATATAAAAAAATAAAGAAAATAAAAAAATATATATTGCCCCTCTTTGTCCTCAAGTCCAGTACGGTTATCTATATTCCGTGGCCGTATTTAAATTACAAATCTAGCTCGATAGGAAGTCCTCAGCTTCTTCAGGTGTGGAGAAAAGAATTATTTTCCCCTCGTGAAGAATCCTCATCTTGCAAGGATGTAATTGAAATCCCCTAAAGGATCCAGCCTCAATTAACTTTTTCTTCACTGCGTTGAATGGACTCCGTGTCTTCATGGTTTCCGCTGAGAAGTCTTGTGCAAAGAAGATCTTGTGGTTTTCGTGGGTGATCACACGCTTTTTGGCTGTTTGAAACACAAACTCACGATCTTGAAATAGTGAAAAACGAATGATTACCGCTCTGCTCTGACCCGGCCTCGGTTTCGCCAAAGTGCGGTGTGCCCTTTTCAAGACGAAGGTTCTAGAGGTATCAAGACCTAGCCAGATCGGTAGCATGTGTTGAATGAACTCCACCATGGGTCGAGTTTTTTCCGCTGACTCTGGTAGTGTCACAGTGTCTGGTGGTTCCCTGTGTTAAACACTAGAGGTCCTCAGTTTTCACGGTGCCTATGCATTTTCACTTCAATTCCCATGATCCTGTCTGTCACTGATTGTTCATTGTCTTTCAGCTGTTTCTCGTCACCTTGTCAACACTTGTGTATATATACCCTGTCTGTTTCAGTGTTTGTCACGGAGTCCTTGTCTTTTATCACACCACTTCCGTGTTCTGCCTTGTTGCCTGTTTTTGGATTGTTTTATGTTTTGGATTGCTTCTTTGGTTTTGACCCCTGCCTGGACTGGATTATGATGTAACGGATTTCCCTCAATAAATTATACTGCTTTTGGATCTTCTCTCTGTTTCCCGTGTGATGGATCGTGACAGAAGGACTCCGTCAAATACAAGATCCAGCGGTATGTACACTAACTTCTCTTTCCCAGCCACCGAGCGGGAGAGGAGAGATTGTTTTAAGGGAACCCGCCAAGTCATTTTTCGCGGGACCCTTGGAGGCCGCAGTGGAGGAGGTGGTCGAGAGGAATCCCGACACCATTCTCCACTTTGGCCCCTCTTCAACCCTGCAAAGAGCTCCATCCGCCGCTGATTCCGCCCAGCTCAGAGTTCTGTTCGCCGCGGTTTCCGTCCAGCCCAGAGCCTGCACATCGCCATCAAAGACGGCGGAGGAGGAGGAAGACCTCCAGTCTCCCCAAGGACCCGGAGATCGTCCTCGAGCAGCCCGCTGTCGTCCCGGAGGCCGTCCCCTCCGAGCAGCCCGCTGTCGTCCCGAAGGCCGTCCCCTCCGAGCAGCCCGCTGTCATCCCGGAGGCCGTCCCCTCCGAGCAGCCCGCTGTCGTCCCGGAGGCCGTCCCCTCCGAGCAGCCCGCTGTCGTCCCGGAGGCCGTCCCCTCCGAGCAGCCCGCTGTCGTCCCGGAGGCCGTCCCCTCCGAGCAGCCCGCTGTCATCCCTGAGATCGTCTCGGAGCCGTCCACCATCAGTCCTGCCATGGCCAAGAGAGCAGTCTTCCTCTTTTATGCAGTGGCGGTACTGCATGCGTGGAGGAAGCACAGCACGTCTGCTGAGCCTGTGTCTTCGGACAAGATGGCCGCCACCGAGCCTGTTCACGTCACGCCTGCCGAGCCTGAGTCTTCGGACAAGATGGCCGCCGCCGAGAGTGTTCACGTCACGTCTGCCGAGCCTGTGTCTTCCGACAAGGTGGCCGCCGCCGAGCCTGTTCACGTCACGCCTGCCGAGCCTGTGTCTTCGGACAAGGTGGCCACCGCCGAGCCTGTTCATGTCACGCCTGCCGAGCCTGTGTCTTCGGACAAGATGGCTGCCGCAGAGCCTGTTCATGTCACGCCTGCCGAGCCTGTGTCTTCAGACAAGATGGCCGCCGCTGAGCCGGTGGTGTCTGTTCCTGAGCCGGTGGTATCTGTTCCTGAGCCGGTGGTGTCTGAGCTGGTGGTATCTGTTCCTGAGCTGGTGGTACCTGAGCCGGTGGTGTCCGTTCCAGTTCCTGAGCCGGTGTCTGTTCCAGTTCCTGAGCCGGTGTCTGTTCCAGTTCCTGAGCCGGTGTCTGTTCCAGTTCCTGAGCCGGTGTCTGTTCCAGTTCCTGAGCCGGTGTCTGTTCCAGTTCCTGAGCCGGTGTCTGTTCCAGTTCCTGAGCCGGTGTCTGTTCCAGTTCCTGAGCCGGTGTCTGTTCCTCCGCCCTGGCCGCCCGAGGGGTCGTCTCCGCCGTGGCCGCCCGAGGGGTCGTCTCCGCCGTGGCCGCCCGAGGGGTCGTCTCCGCCGTGGCCGCCCGAGGGGTCGTCTCCGCCGTGGCCGCCCGAGGGGTCGTCTCCGCCGTGGCCGCCCGAGGGGTCGTCTCCGCCGTGGCCGCCCGAGGGGTCGTCTCCGCCGTGGCCTCCCGAAGGGTCGTCTCCGCCGTGGTCGCTTGAGGGGAAGTCTCCGCCCTGGGCGCCCGATGGACTACCTGCTCCACCCTGGCCACCTGAAGGGTCGTCTCCGCCCAGACCGCCCGATGGACTATCTGTTTCGCCCTGGTCGCCTGAAGGGTCTTCTCCGCCCAGGCCGCCCGATGAACTGTCATCCCCTGTGTCCATTCCTTCCCATGGTCCTGGCCCTCCGTCCCTCCCCCTAATCCCCCACAGTTCCACCTCCCTCCTGGACTTTTGTCGAGTTTTGTTTTCTGTCATGGAGCGTCTGGTAGCCGCTCCGTAGAGGGGGGGTTATGTCACAGTGTCTGGTGGTTCCCTGGGTTAAACACTAGAGGTCCTCAGTTTTCACAGTGCCTATGCATTTTCACTACAATTCCCATGATCCTGTCTGTCACTGATTGTTCATTGTCTTTCAGCTGTTTCTCGTCACCTTGTCAGCACTTGTGTATATATACCCTGTCTGTTTCAGTGTTTGTCACGGAGTCCTTGTCTTTTAGCACACCACTTCCGTGTTCTGCCTTGTTGCCTGTTTTTGGATTGTTTTATGTTTTGGATTGCTTCTTTGGTTTTGACCCCTGCCTGGACTGGATTATGATGTAACGGATTTCCCTCAATAAATTATACTGCTTTTGGATCTTCTCTCTGTTTCCCGTGTGATGGATCGTGACAGGTAGTCCCACAAGCCTCAAATTCTTGCGTCTCCCGCGATTCTCCAAGTCCTCCGTCTTTGACTCCAAATAAGCAATGCGTTTTACAGCATCAGTCAGCTGCAATTTTACCCTTTCTATGTCATCTTCGGCGGTCCCTATCCGGTCCTCAGCCTCCGTTAGCCGCTTATCATTAGCAATGATATCCGCTTTTAGATCAGCAAAACTTCTCTGCACAGCAGCAACAGAGCCGTTCATCTCAGTTATATGTTTCTCCACATTGTCAAGCTTATTCCCAAAGTCATCCACAGCACTTATCTTTGTGTTAATCGAAGAAACAGTGGTACGTAGAGCCTGCAGCTCACTTAGCACCGCGGCTAGGTCGGCCTGTTGTGCCTCGGCTATGCTGTTAGCAGCATCAGCGGCTAACACATTCGTGGTGGTAGTTCTGTTTCTTTGTGAGCCGCGTGGTTTTGGTCCAACCCCACAGTCTTCAATAGTCGATTGTTTAGACATCGTGCTGACCCGATTTTAAGCATGAATTAGTCGGTTTTTCAAGATTTTTTGAGAGGGGGTTCAGCGAAAAATCGTCAGCTGGCAGCAGGAAGTAGCTGCCGTTGACAGCCGGAAGACCTGCCATATAAGGAGGGACCTGCTATTTCGTGGCAGCAAATCAGTATCGTCCAACGTAGTAGCAACCAATCACTGGAAGTCAAGCGACAGCAGCCAATGGTAGCGCCGGCGAATCTTCAGTAATGGCGGCGGTATTTGGCTCGGTAAGTTCCGTTTGTATACTGTCTATGGTAAGTTCGTTATATTAATGATCAGATTAATAAATAATTGTTGCTTTGTAAATTGGATTTTAACTTTTATGTTAGAGACAGTGTATCTGTGACTACTTTAGTTGAATTGGTTAATTTAATCATTTGTAGAAACGCAGCTTGTGCACCGTGTGGTCCTGGTTTGTGAGGGGCTATTAACTTCAAACACTACGTTACCATTATCACTAAATATTAGCGTTAACTTAATCTATTGATAAGAATAAAGCTCATGCTGATTTATTGGAATTATTGACAAGCTCAGCCTTGATGATACACGTGCAACATTAACCATATTGCATTGTTTTTGACAAAATGGTTATTTTAAGAACTACCTTTCCCTTTCGAAAGCTACAATCGATGCTGCGCTGCTCAGCGCATTGGGAACGTCTTTAGTTGTGACCAGCTGTGAATATTGTGTGTAACACGTCGATAGAATTGACCCGGAGGTAATATAGCCTCGGTCGATGACGTCATCGGCGCGCTCCCGCAACACGAGGCTATAAATAGATGAGCCACAGGTGCATCGTCAGGTCTTTTGTCTGGAGACCATTCTGTGCATGTGTGAACGCAAACACTCTCTCTCTACCTTTTATCTGCTACAGATCTTTGTTAGGAGTTAGTTTTGTCAGGCAGTGTGCAGAAAATTCTCATTCTCAATCTTTTTCTCTCAAGTTACATAAAAGAGTTTAAAAAGTAAAAAAAGAAGAGAAATGAGCCAACAAAGCAGTAAGCGTTGTGTTCCTCCATGCTCCCGTCCCATGTCTGAGCTGGATACACACGATTACTGTTTTGTTTGTTTGGGGGAAGAGCACGCGGTTCTGGCGATAGAGAAAGGCGGGTGCGAGCATTGTGACCAGCTCACAGTCAAAATGCTTCGTTCTCGTCTGAACTATTTCCAGTCCGCACCCGCATTACCATCGTGGGGCTCTCGTATGGATCTGCATGACGAGCAAGAGACGGGTCCGTCCCTTTCGCTTGCTGCGTCACCAGATCCACACATCCCTTCTGGTGATCTCGAAGCGCGCTCCGGCGCTTCTTCGGTTCACGAGGGGGATTATGTTTCTCTTGGGTCTTCGGACCGCGAGCAGCCCGCCTCTGAGCATTCCTCTCGCGAAAAAAGATCTGTCGTGGAATTGCTCGAGGTGGTTACTCGCGCGGTGGCCAGGTTACAGCTTGACTGGCCACGCGAACAAGAGACCCCCAAACAATCTAAGCTAGAGAATAGGTTTCTGTCCGGTGGCAGGGGGGAGAGAACACAACATCAGTCTCTCCCCTTTTTCAAGGACCTCCATGACGAACTATCTAAGTCATGGAGTAAACCATATACTTCCCGTGTCTTTGTACCCTCGACGTCGACTTTTTTGACTATCGTGGGTGCGAAGTCACGGGGGTATACGGAGATGCCACAGGTTGAAGAGACGTTCGCGGGCTATCTCTCGCCTGGCGCGGCATCTTCGTTAAAGAGACCTACCCTCCCTTCGAAGCCATGTAGAACAACATCAGCGCTCGTAGGGAAAGCTTATCAAGCTGCAGGTCAGGCTGGTGCTGCGCTGCACACTATGGCAGTGTTACAGGCATACCAGGCTGACCTGTTGAAGGACTTGAGTGCAGGCACCACCATCGATGAGGAAGCGTTTTCTGAACTGCGCCGAGCCACAGATCTGTCTCTTCGTGCGACCAAGCAAACGGCCGGTGCCATCCGTTCTATGTCCGCTTTGGTCAGCACAGAGAGGCACCTGTGGCTCAATCTCACTGGCATCAGAGACAAAGATCGTGTTTTTTTATTGGACTCACCAGTTTCACCATCAGGCCTGTTTGGCGATGCCGTTAACACCGTAGTTAACAGGTTTAAGGACGTGAAAAAACACGAAGAGGCGTATGTTCAGTTCCTTCCTCGCCGCACTCAAGGGGAGGGGCCGTCGGCCACCCAGCCCCGCCCCGGTCCTTCAAAAGCCAGGGAGGTGAAAAAGCAGAGTGTGGCGAGTCGTGCTCCCCCTCAGAGAGACTGGGGACAGGCTCGCCGCACTCAGCAGCCTCCCAGACCAGACCTCAGGACCATTATTAATAAGAAAAAGAAGTCCTGATGGTCTGGCGCCCAATCTGGTGGGGGTAGCCCCCCGCGGGATGGGGCGCATTCAAGATCTTTTCGCCCCTTCCCGTTACCCTCACAAAACCTCTCCATCCCCGCCACCTCTCGTGCTTCGGGGGGCAGCGGTTTCCAGCGAAATGTTAGATGTTCCGTTGTTTCCTGCCGTCATTCAGGACACGGAACATCTAACATCCCCTCAAGAGGAAGTATTCAAATTAATACCACTCTCAGAAAGTCTGGCAGCGTGGAAACTTCTGCCAGGCATTTCTGCGTGGGTATTAAGCACAGTACAGATAGGATACAGAATCCAATTTATTCGTCGTCCTCCGCGTTTCAACGGCGTGGTTTTCACTTCCGTGAAACCGGAGCTGATGCACGTACTGTCACAAGAGCTGCAAACTCTTCTGAGCAAAGAGGCCATAGAACATGTTCCTCTTCCAGAGAGGGAGTCGGGTTATTACAGCAGATACTTCCTGGTTCCCAAGAAGGATGGGGGGTTGCGTCCAATCTTAGATCTTCGAGGCTTAAACCGTTCAGTCAAAGTGCTCAAGTTCAAGATGTTAACCGTCAAGACGGTCGTGACGCAAATTCAACATCACGATTGGTTCGTCACGATCGATCTGAAGGACGCATATTGTAACGACAATGACTATGACATGCGGTCACATGCTGTTCAAATTAGTAAATCCTGATCTCCAAACAGACAACGAGTTGTTCATGGCGTCCCCAAGTCTGCTTGAACGGTCAAAATTGCATCTTTGTGGCTCCCCCGAGGGACATTTGAGTCACATAAGGAAACCCTGTTTTGGGAGAATCCCCTCTAAAACCCCCATTTCAGCATGGACTCCCTGTGACTTTTATAGACTCGTGACATTCCACACACACACACACACACACACACACACACACACACACACACACACACACACACACACACACACACACACCAAGAGACCAACATTTGTGTGTAACTCAGGATAAGCAATATTTCTTTTAAATATATGTACAATTTCCTGTATGCATGTGTGATTAATGTTGTTTTGATCATATAGTTATGATCTTCGAGTTTTTGGCTCTGAAAGGTATTTTTAAAGAAGGTTCCTCAATAGTGGTTTTGTAACCATACCTCAGACCATAAAACTTTACGACCCAGGAAAGCAGACATTCCCAGCAGTCACGTCCCAAACACACCCCACAGATTTTCCCTTGACTTTCCATAGGACATTACCAAAATGTTGATATATTTCTGAGGTGCCTTTTGTTATGACCATGTCATATTGGGGTGTCTACGATTTTGTCATGTGGTAATCAAGACTTTAAATGTGTGTAATTCTGCATATCTCCTGTAACTTCGCATTGCTACAACCTTCATGTGATGCGTTTGATATCTCTGTAATCCTCTTCAGCTAACGGAGTTGAATTCCGATAGCAGAATTCAGTGATGCGCATTGTTTTATAAGTTCATATGTCTGGAGAAAATCCTCTCAAGTTAAAGTCAATCATGACTCATTCGAGTGGGCGTGTCTAACCGGACAAAGGAATCTTCCCGCTCGAAAAATCTCGACAGCTGATTCGTCCTACACGAAGGAGGGGACGGCACATGGGACACTGATAAAAGTCCAAACGGTCAGTTTCCTCTCTCTCTTAAATCTCTTATCTTCTCTCAACTCATCCTCTCTTCGGACCTCCGTCTCCCCGGCGCAGCGCCTCTCCAAGGAACATCTGGAGGAGGCCCTGGCCTTCTCCCTCGAGCGAACCCATGTTCGAGTCGTAGCTGCGTCCTTTGCAACAAAGACCTTAAACCTCTCCCATCCCAGGAGATGAACTTTATTTTCGGTAACATTACATTCAGTGAGTCTTTCAAGCTTCCCGCGACACCGGAAGACGCAGCAGAAACAGGACACCATCCTCGCTTCTTGCATCAGCTTCAGCCTGACCAGAAAGAGCACTCGCAAGTATATTGATTCCTATAAAAGCTGTTCCAGGTGTCTAGGTCTTAGGTCTGTGATTTAAGTTACCCTCTATCTTCCCTCTATATCTTTCTTTCTTTCATTTCATTTCATTCTGATCACGCTATGTTTATGTTTTTGTTCGGTTAAATGTTGTCTGTTTATTGTTTGCATTTTTACGTACGTTTATGTTTGTAGTTTATATAATCTCTAGTGTGTGCCATTTTATTAATAAACCCATTTATACTTTTAATTGTCTCTGTGTTTGAAAACCCACCTTATAAAAGTCCCTGAAACTAAAAGATCTAAGCTACAAGCTCGATATTGACTACCTTGAGTAGTTTTAATTCATAAACTCAGAAAGTTTGATATTCGTGGCCAGAAGATAAAACTTTCTTGGAGTTTGAAAAGGGATACCCCCTTCTTAACTGTAATGATCAGACAGTACAGAACAAGGTAATCTCGATAATTGATAAAATAAATGTACATGCAACTTATGAATTATGACCATGAGTCATAAATATTAATATTTCCAAAATTCCCTATATTCTTGAGCTAATTCACATTTACCCCGAGTCGTTATTGTTACATGTATGGTGGATAATTTTTTGGCAGTTTCAAACTTTATTTGGTGGACAAATTCAGTTTCAGTTGAATGTGTATTATGGCTATTTAATAATTGTACGCGCGTTTTGAATTGTGAGATAAGTCGCTAAGGCGAACTCACCCAGCTGATGGCAGGCACAAAAGCCAGCTCAGCTCTGCTAAAACTGCAGTTCATGACATTACATCTGTCTCTGTAAAGACGAAGCAAAACTCTTTGCAGTTGATACATGTAACATGATTTAAACCGACTAAATAAAGACGAAGGAATCTTTTTTAGTGAGAGGACGTAAATCTGAACTGAGCCGATCCTCAGTTTCAGTCGTAATAGGCCTTATTAATACGTTAACGATAAACTCCTGGTCAGAAATTGGTCTCGCGATCCAATTTTGAAAACCTATGCATTATCATAAAGTGCTATTTTGATTAATGTTTATGGGAGGTGGAACAGATGCAATAATTCCTGTTCACAGCTGTAGTAATTAAACAAAAGTCTAATGCCTGTTTGCTCACAGCTCTATTAAGTAAAACAGAAGAAATAATTCCTGTTCACAGATGTTTAATTCCTGTCTTGCGCACAGCTCTATTAATTAAAACAGAAGTATTGATACCTGTTTTTATTTGAACCGTTAATGTATAATGTGTAAGTAAACAGAAGTTCTAATTCCTGTTTCTATTGTAAACCGTTTAATGTATAATGTGTAAGTAAACAAAAGTTCTAATTCCTGCTCACAGCTCTATAAATTAAAACAGAAGAAATAATTCCTGTTCACAGATGTTTAATTCCTGTCCTGCTCACAGCTCTATAAATTAAAACAGAAGAAATAATTCCTGTTCACAGATGTTTAATTCCTGTCTTGCGCACAGCTCTATTAATTAAAACAAGAAGTTTTAATTCCTGTTTTTATTGTAAACCATATATAATGTGTAATTGGAGACCAGTTTTATGAATTAAGAAAACGTCTCGGGTTACTGGATGTAACCCTGGTTCCCCGAGAGAGGGGAACGAGACGCTGCGTCTAATATAAACGCTACGGGGAACGAGTACCAGCTAGCCCCCACCGAGAACAGGCGCCCCTGGTGTGAAACATCTGGCACACTCAGAGGCGCTACGCCAGGAGTTGACAAAATCCCACTAGACTAAGAATCATAATCCTTATTTGGTGTGGTAAGGGAAAGATGCCTCAGCAACTTCAAAATTGAAATATGACCTGTATAACCTAAGCAGGTCCTTCTTTCAACTCCTAACCCGTCTAAAGGGAAAACTCCTTTCTTTGGAAGCCCAAAAACCAGGCTCTCTTGCACCGTCCATGCAACAGAGGATAAATACCTGAAAAATTAAAAGCCTCCGGTCCTATAGAGACCGGGGATGAGAGAAAGCTTATAATTCCAAAATACCCTGCAGCGCCGACAGGAGCCAGGGGTCACCTGTCAGCCTGCAACAACAGGATTCATCCAAGAAGCTACAGGATCAAATGGAGGTTATGGGACGGTCCCACGTGCCCACCCTCAGAGCTTACGGAGGCAGAATGCGCCATAGAGGCTCTGAACATGGATGAGAGGTCCCGGAAGGGTGTAGAAATTCCCGTACTGAAGCCAATGGGCAGTAAACACTGGGTTCACCCTCCCTTAAATTATCCTGCATAGCCAGGAGTTCCGGAAGAAATTAGAACTAAAGAGATCTAAACCCCCTCAAGGGCCAGACCCAAAGATTCCAATCTTCAGGACGCGGGTGGAATAAAGAGCCCGCCGCCTGAGTCAACAGATCTCCCCTAATTGGTAACTGCCATGGGGAGCCTGCCAGGAGACTAACCAGGTCGGAAAACCAAATCCGTGTCGGCCAGAATGGAGCTACAAGAATAATATCTACTCCATACCTCCTTACTCTTTCCAGAACTCCAGGGAGCAAAGACACCGGGGGAAAGGCGTACAGACGTCGCCTCGGCCACGTCTGTACCATAGCATCCAGGCCCAAAGGCGCAGGGTGCGAAAGAGAGAACCAGAGCGGGCAATGAGAATTCTCATGAGAAGCGAATAAATCCACCTCCGCCTGGCCAAATCTCTCCCAAATGAGCTTCACCACCTCAGGGTGAAGCCTCCATTCCCCGGGCCTCGGCCCCTGCCTCGACAGGGTGTCCGCTCCCACATTCTCAACCCCAGGTATATACATGGATCTCACAGAGAGAAATTTGTCCTTAGACCACAGTAATATATGATGGGCTAACTTACACAGAGGTCGAGACCTCAAGCCCCCCTGATGGTTGATATAAGAGACCACAGATACATTATCAGACCTAACCAGGACATGATGGCCTCTGAGATCTGGGAGAAAATGCCTAAAGGCGAAAAACACTGCCATCATCTCGAGGAAATTAATATGTCGAGAAAGATGGCGGTCTTCCCAGACCCCCCGGGTGAAACGGCCCTCCATAACCGCACCCCAGCCAGTGCGGGAAGCATCCGTGGTCAGAATTTTTCTGTGACCCGAAGTTCCCAACACCTGGCCTTGAGACAGGAACCGAACATCTTTCCAGCTGACTAGAGCACGTAGGCATCTGGACGTAACTCTAATCGTGCGGAAGGGGTTACCCCTCGGGGAAAACCCCCTGGTCCTGAGCCACCACTGCAGGGCCCTCATATGGAGCAAGCCGAAGGGAATTACCACTGAAGCGGCTGCCATAAGGCCCAAAACTCTTTGAAATCGTTTTACAGTGATGGCCTGACCTAGCCTAATCGTCTTGACCTCAGTTAAGATACTCTCGATACGAGTTTGAGTTAGTTGGACTCGCATGGCTTGCGAATCCCACTCTGTCCCTAGGAATGTTGTTCTTTGCTGGGTACACAAGGAACTCTTCTTAACATTGAGTCTTAATCCCAAGCACTGAAGATGACGCAAAACAACATCTCGATGCTGGATTGCCAGGCTCTCTGACTCTGCAAGAATTAGCCAATCATCTATATAATTAAGAATGCGAATCCCCTGAAGTCTCAATGGAGCAAGGGCTGCATCCATACATTTCGTGAAAGTGCGAGGAGATAAGGCTAGGCCGAAAGGAAGAACCCTATATTGATAAGCTTTTCCCCCAAAAGCAAATCTAAGGAATTTCCTATGATAAGGAATGATGGAAATATGAAAATAAGCATCCTTAAGATCTATCGTCACAAACCAGTCCTCTGATCTAATTTGTTGAACGATATTAGGTATAGTAAGCATCTTGAACTTAAATCTCCTCAGAGATCTGTTCAAAACCCTAAGATCTATTATAGGACGAAGTCCACCATCCTTTTTAGGAACAATGAAGTACCGGCTATAAAAACCGAATTCCCTCTCCCGAACGGGGACAACCTCTATCGCCTCCTTTGCTAAAAGGGAATTAACTTCATCTTCCATCACCTGGCTTTGATCAGCAGGAACCAAAGTGTGCAACACCCCCTGAAAATGAGGTGGTTGAATTTTAAATTGGATCCTATAACCCTTCTTAACTATATCCAGAACCCATTTCGATATATTCTGAAGGCCTTTTCAGGCGTCTAAATAATCTGAAAGCGGGATGAGTCTTTCTGGGCTAGTCTCAGGTGATAAAGCAGATTTTACAGTGACCTGAAGCAGTTTACTGGCAGGACGTAACTGAATCTTTTTCTTCTCTTTTTCAGCAGACCTCAAGAGGGTCGAATGAGACAGGGTTTTTGATAGTGCCGTACATTCGTTAAAAATGGGTGTAACCAGAGTCTGGTTACATCGATTTCCTGAGGGCTCCGTGGAGCGAAGTTTTAAAAATGTCACACGGAGGGGGACACCCTCTGAGGCCTGCGGATCCCGTCATGGCCTCTTGGCCGAAGCCTTCCTGCCCTGAATGACGGTCCTCAGATCCGTCTTCTGAGCCGGGGCTTTCGACTGAGAGAGTTTCCTCCGGCGCCAGGCCTTTTGCGGGGGCGTCCGGGAGGCAACACTCTCCTTTTGCTGCTGGACATGTGAGGAGCTAGAGGCGGCACCCTCACGAGACTGCCCCCTGGCGGCAGGCTCGCGAGTCTTGGGATGACGGCAGGGAATCAGCTGTTTGAATGTGGCTGACTGCCTCCTCGTCTCCTGAAACCTCTCGACGACATTATTAACACCGTCGCCGAAGAGGCCGCGAGGAGAGAGGGGGGCATCGAGCAGACAAGCCCTGTCCTTGTCGCCGATACCCGCTAGCGTCAGCCACAGGTGCCTCTCCGTAGCCACCAGTGCTGCCATAGAGCGGCCGATAGCACGAGCCGTCTCCTTGGTGGCACGGAGAGACACGTCTACCGCACGACGAAGTTCTCGAACATCGTCGTAGGAGACTTCCCCACTGTCATCCATTTCTTTTAGCATGTCAGCCTGGTATGCCTGAAGCAGCCCCATAGTGTGCAGGCAGCTACCAGCCTGACCCGCCGCCATATATGCCTTCCCCACCAAAGCTGATGTTGTACGGCAGGGCTTGGTGGGGAGCGCCGGAGCCTGCAGAGATGACGCCGCACCGGGAGAGAGATGAGAGGCGAAAGTCTCTTCCACCCGTGGCATCCTCCCATAACCCATCTCCCTCGCTCCCATTATCTCAGAATATATGTGTGTATTTGGACCGGAAACACGGGAGGAGAAGGGTTTATTCCATGTCCTCGACACCTCGGTGTGGAGGTCATGAAAAAATGGCAGACTACGGCGTGGAGGTTGTGACTGGGTTTGCAGGAAACGTTCATCCAGCTTACTTTTAACAGCCGTTTCCTGCACCTGCGGTGGCCACTCAATATTTAATTTTGCCACCGCTCTGGTCACAACGTCCAGCAGCTCCTCAAAAGCAGGGGAATGGGATGGCGGTGTCACACATTCCTCTGCCTCGACACCCACAATATCTAACTCCTCGGAGCTAGATAGGTGAAGCATCAGGTCCGTTTCGGGGCCGGGAGAAGCCGCAGTGCGGGCTCCCGAACCCTGAGCGGGACGAACGGATTCAGCATTGGAATGTTGAGAAAGGACCTCGGTCGTCTCAACATCCATTGCTAAATCCTTTTGTGATCCCCATGAATACAGTCGCCGCGCTGCCTCAGCAGACGCGGGTCCTGATCCACGGGGAGCACGTGGTTGACCTGACTCTTTATCGAATAGAGCCAGGCGGGAACGGAGCTTTCTCAGGGGCATTTTCTCACAGTGCTCACAGGCAGATAGCGCATGCCGAAGGCATTCCCCGTAGCGTTTATATTAGACGCAGCGGGAGTTCCCCGTAACGAAGGGGAACAGATGATAATCCCTGTTCTTCTTCTTTAAACCGTCTCATGTGTATAATGTATAATGTGTAATTCCTGTTAGTCACATGTTGTGAAACTCGCGTCATTTTCCGCATGCAACAGAGCGCAAAATGCTCGTGATTCCACAGAAAAAAAAAAACAACAACTGCTGAATCACGCCACTGACCAACACTAGAGGGCAGCCTTTAGGTGTGTGGCAGTTCTCAAATTACGCGCCCCAACCGAGTCATCCTGCGTGAGCGTCGCCTCCCACTGACGTCAGCCTGCACGAGCGCAATTACGCCATCTGGTGGACGCTCTCAGATAATACCGGCTTTCATTTTTCTGCTAACAATTTTCCTCTTTCTCTCCCCCGAGGATAGAAGAATGGTTTGACTCTCAAATATTCACCTGCATTCAAAGCTTAGCTTATGCTGATATTATTTGGAGTTAGACAATTCTTCTTTTCTGTTTTTGACTGTCACACTTTAAGTGAAGTTCGAAAAAAAAAACTTTTCGAATTAAAGCTTAGATTTGATTCACTCAGTTAATTGATAGTCCACCTAGGAGGAAGCACGCCACCGTGTGGCCATCTTGGGTCGATGTATCAATATCTGTTTCACCCCCAGTCTGCATTGAAGTGTCTCAACATTGCTACCCTTCTCGTTTGATTATTTTATAATCAATACTAATAACTTAAGTGTTATTGTAAGGATTATAGGAAGTCATTCTGATTTTTCAGTTTAATTATTGTATAATTAGTATTTATACTCCACTGTTCTCATTCTAATTTTCTTTTCTTCTTTATTATTATTTGGACCTCTCCTTGCATGCTTATTTGAATTTTAATTTAAATTAGTTTGAATTTTAATTTAAATCGTGTTCACTAACAACCAGGTGGACCACGGAGAAGGAATACGCCCCTTTCCTTTGTGGCACAAACCTACTGCAAGGCCTATCCCTCTGCCTGCGTCTCAAGCCTGTGTTGTTATTTGAATTTTATTTCATTGATAATTTTTTTTCTTTTTCCCCAGCCTCTTCAAAGGGGTATCATTATTTTAGTAAAGCCTTTGCCTCTGACCCCTGCATACATATTTACTCAATTTGATGAAAACAGAAAGCCTTAATTCACTTTAAGTCTAACATCTTAATCCCTTATTGTGTATCTATTGGCAGGACTCAGTCAGTGCACTGTGGTGATCCGAAGGTCATCTTTGGTGGTTTCCGGTGGGCGGGGGTCATCTGTCCGGCGTTACTGACACTGCGCTCCGTCTGGTGTTGGGACCGTCGGAGAGTCTGACCGCGCCCGCTGGTTTCCACCTGGATGACCTCTATTCACCCCAGGTAAACTAAAATTTGATAAAACCCATCCACTTATTAGGAACCACAGAATACTAGATATTCCTTCGGGTGTATTTTAAGTGCTTGGACCACCTCTCTCTCTCTAAGACACACCTTCTTTCGAGGTCCTGTCCCAATAACCCACGCATCTCCTGGCCCGATCAGGAACTCTCGCAGTGTTAATAAGGCTTAGGCCTCTTTATTTTATTTTATTTTATCTTATTTTATTTATTTTCCTTAAATAACGCTCCCCGTGTTATTGTTTGTGACATTTCATTGCAGACCAATTCACTTCCTTGTGTTGTGTTTCCCTCTGATCTTCCCTACCTTCAACCTTGTCTCTTTCTCCATTCTGTTGTGATTTGTTTCTTTCAGTTCACTTAGACACAGAACCTAAGAGAGACCCCAGGAAAGCTGAATAATAGAGTGACGATCAAAGCGGGCGTCGCTAAAACGACCCCCAGGCTACCGCCTGTCCAAATCTCTATTGTGGGTTTTACCCATACCCACGAAATTGGCTCCGCTAACTGTTGACATCAGTTAGCCCCGAAATTCTCATAAACGGCATAGCCCGTATGAGTATAGCTCATTAACCCTAAAACAAACTTGCATTGTGTCTCTTTTTGTGTGTGCTGTGCTTCTCTCACCACAGTAAGCAGAGATGTCGAGCTCACCCAGTCCCGCAGTCCGCTGGCACGACCTCGAGACGTGGCTGCGAGAAATGATGGCAACCATTCTGCCCCAGGATGCCGCTGACCCACAGTACCTGGACCAGTTTGAGACCTACGATCCAACCCAGAAGTACGACCACGAGCAGCTAGCCAAAATCTTCGGAAAACTCGCACTCAACCTCGTCACCAAGGCCCGGGCCAGCGAAAGAACCAACCTCGACCTGGAGCAGAAGGCAGCCGCACTACAGCTCCAGGCCACGGAAGCCCGGAAGGACCGAGCTCACACACAGAGTCGTCTAGACCAGCTACTCTTCCTGACCGAGGAGGAGGACGAGACGGACACAACGCTACAACAGGAAGTTGAAAGACTTCAAAATGCCCTGGACGATCTTCGTCGGCACACAGACCAAAGACAGCAGTCGGAGGAAAACACCCGGAAGGAACTCGATGAAAGGCTCCAACGGGCTGAAGCTCTCCTTGAGAGAGCAGAGACTAAAATCCATCAGCTCATTCAGCAGAGACACGATCTCAGAGACGAACTTGACATTGTTCGCAGAGAACTGAGACATTCTTACAGACTTAACAGTGACCGGGAAGGGGAAGAACATCTCACACCATTTCCCCCTTCCAGCGAGTCCACGCCTGTCAGCCAAACACCAAAAGCTAAAGGGGGCGGAGCTGAAAAGGGTCAGAATCCTCTCCAGACGGATTGGGCCCCCAGCAACAGCTCTCCTCCAACAAGCCTTGACAAGCTGGCCAGAAACATTCCTACGTTTGCCGGAGACTGCAGTGTTCATGCGTACCTTCAAGACATTGACTTTCACCTGCAAACTGTCGCCAACGCGACAGCTTGGGACAAATTGTACCTGGTAAGAATCACCTCAAGCAGAGATGTGCGTAGTTTCCTGGATCGCCAACCAGAGACTGTCAAAGCAGATTACAAGCAACTGCGACAAGCTTTGATCCGTGAATTCTCTAACCCAGAATCAGACCAAGGGTTTATCACGGCATTTGACGTCAAACAGGCCCGACTTGAACACCCACACTCCTACTATGGCCGACTCCGACAAACGTTCTTCGGAGCAACCAACACACCAGATATGGAAGAAGATATAACCTTTAGAACTTTGTTTCTGCGGAACCTGCATAGCACCGTGAGTAAACATCTCGGCGTGCTCGTCTGCCCACAAACCATGTCTATTCGAAAACTCAGAGACTTAGCCCACAAGGCTTACACCAAGCAAAGGGCTATGGATGAAAAGACTGTAAAAACACACACAATCTACTCCGTCTCTGAGCACTGCTCAGAGTTAGACACAGAAATTGTCCAACAACCCCTCAGTCACAGACCTTACCACAGAGAATCAACACCGTTCCAGGCCAGCAGATGGCAGCACGACGGTGACGGTGCTCATCCAAAGCATCGGACCGAGCGCTCGGAAAGATTCTGGAACCAGCACCACCCGCCATCCAGAACTCCAAGCCCAGACCGTCGAAACTGGAACCACTCTCCCCAGAACACTGGTGAGCCCGAGTCTTCTTACACAACAGATGAAGACAGTGCAGCCACGTCTGACACAGACACAGAAAACGAACACTAACACCGACTGCTTCAAGGTCATGACTGAACCGCAGCTGAGTAACCAGACCAATGTCTGCACCACATACAGACAAACCACCCACCCACCCTAACGATTGCAGTGATTACACAGCACAAACGAACTTTCCCAACTACACTGCACGCCTCAGAGCCGCTTACGCTACCTCCGCTGTGTACAAAGAAAGTCATGCGGGCCTCTGATGAACAGACCTTTCCTATGCCACCACTTACCCCTCCACCACCCTCGCAGGCCATCTGAGCTCACTGACAACCAGTGCCTCAGACAGCTGTCTGCAACCACGCACATGTTGCGTTCACAGGACTTCAATACGCATTGTGCACCTGTTGCCATCACAGCGCCACAGCTTGTAAAGCCACAAAGCACAAGGGGGGGGGGGGGGGGGCAGGCGTAACAATGACGCCACATGTGCCAAAAAGCCATGCATGGGACATCAAAGCATGTGGCATACCAACCTCAGCGAACCAAAAAGACTGTCCTAAACCAACCAAGGACGACCCTCGCTGAAATTTTTCCTCCCTTTTTCTCTCTCTCTCCCTTTTGCCTCTAACAGGATGCTGTGGTGGTTCGCGAGAAAGCAGCCACGATCGGACATCACCTCACCAGGTCCGGCATCCGGCATCGCATGGAGAGAGCAGCCCCGACCCCTGACTACCAAGGCAGGACCCACACTCAGAAAGTGTACATTCGACTCAAACCCAGCGACGTCGAAAAGAGCACACTACCTCAACACAGCAAACATAGTCACAGTAAGACGGCCTGTGGCCGAAATTCAGACCGAACCTCCACAGCTAAAAGAGCAACCTACCACGAAAGCGACACACAACTGTACTCGGTTCCAAACCCGCACGTGTGTACTTTGACTAAAGACATTCATTATCTCTGCCCTAGCAACACCTTCCTCAGAGACACAAGCAGAGATTGTAGGTGAACGATGGCTTGCTAACACACCTGCGCACACAGCCACTGTAACTCACGAACAGCATGACACTGTCACACGTGTCAACATGCTCAACCAGAGTATATCGATTCAAGTACCAACAGGTGCCATCCCACACCTTGGTGACCTGTCATGGTACCATCTTACGAAAACAACCTGAACCACACAGCACTGGAACTCCCATCCTCCAAGAACTACAACTTCACCTTAGATCCAGAACTGGACCTCTGGTTTGAGGAAAGGGGGGGGTCACAACTCATGAACATGGCTCCTGTCAACACAGCCCTCCAAGCATGGGCAACCGCCCAGCCTGAATACCTCACCTGTGTCCAAATCTGGACCGCAGCTGACACTGTGCTGTGTCTCTCCACGGTCACCGACCACGCCCCGACACTCGTCTTGGCTTTCATCCTGTACAGGACTCAACGAGATGTGAACATCTACAGCCAAGCTCACGAAAGCCGTGTCCGAAGGTCTCAGAGGGAATCCCCGGAAAGGGGGTGCCAAGTCAGAGACCACGCCGAACCTCATCGAGCTGAATCCTCAGCTTCTAAGGACCACCTGCTATCCTACCATCATGATCCACCTGCTACACGACCATCAGGATTCACCTGTCATCCATTGTGCTAATTTGTTGTTCGATGAAGTCCATCCCCGGTCTTCATCTAACAAAAAGGGGGAATATGTAACGACAATGACTATGACATGCGGTCACATGCTGTTCAAATTAGTAAATCCTGATCTCCAAACAGACAGCGAGTTGTTCATGGCGTCCCCAAGTCTGCTTGAACGGTCAAAATTGCATCTTTGTGGCTCCCCCGAGGGACATTTGAGTCACATAAGGAAACCCTGTTTTGGGAGAATCCCCTCTAAAACCCCCATTTCAGCATGGACTCCCTGTGACTTTTATAGACTCGTGACATTCCACACACACACACACACACACACACACACACACACACACACACACACACACACACACACACACACACACACACACACACACACACACACACACACACACACACACACACCAAGAGACCAACATTTGTGTGTAACTCAGGATAAGCAATATTTCTTTTAAATATATGTACAATTTCCTGTATGCATGTGTGATTAATGTTGTTTTGATCATATAGTTATGATCTTCGAGTGTTTGGCTCTGAAAGGTATTTTTAAAGAAGGTTCCTCAATAGTGGTTTTGTAACCCTACCTCAGACCATAAAACTTTACGACCCAGGAAAGCAGACATTCCCAGCAGTCACGTCCCAAACACACCCCACAGATTTTCCCTTGACTTTCCATAGGACATAACCAAAATGTTGATATATTTCTGAGGTGCCTTTTGTTATGACCATGTCATATTGGGGTGTCTACGATTTTGTCATGTGGTAATCAAGACTTTAAATGTGTGTAATTCTGCATATCTCCTGTAACTTCGCATTGCTACAACCTTCATGTGATGCGTTTGATATCTCTGTAATCCTCTCCAGCTAACGGAGTTGAATTCCGATAGCAGAATTCAGTGATGCGCATTGTTTTATAAGTTCATATGTCTGGAGAAAATCCTCTCAAGTTAAAGTCAATCATGACTCATTCGAGTGGGCGTGTCTAACCGGACAAAGGAATCTTCCCGCTCGAAAAATCTCGACAGCTGATTCGTCCTACACGAAGGAGGGGACGGCACATGGGACACTGATAAAAGTCCAAACCGTCAGTTTCCTCTCTCTCTTAAATCTCTTATCTTCTCTCAACTCATCCTCTCTTCGGACCTCCGTCTCCCCGGCGCAGCGCCTCTCCAAGGAACATCTGGAAGAGGCCCTGGCCTTCTCCCTCGAGCGAACCCATGTTCGAGTCGTAGCTGCGTCCTTTGCAACAAAGACCTTAAACCTCTCCCATCCCAGGAGATGAACTTTATTTTCCGGTAACATTACATTCAGTGAGTCTTTCAAGCTTCCCGCGACACCGGAAGACGCAGCAGAAACAGGACACCATCCTCGCTTCTTGCATCAGCTTCAGCCTGACCAGAAAGAGCACTCGCAAGTATATTGATTCCTATAAAAGCTGTTCCAGGTGTCTAGGTCTTAGGTCTGTGATTTAAGTTACCCTCTATCTTCCCTCTATATCTTTCTTTCTTTCATTTCATTTCATTCTGATCACGCTATGTTTATGTTTTTGTTCGGTTAAATGTTGTCTGTTTATTGTTTGCATTTTTACGTACGTTTATGTTTGTAGTTTATATAATCTCTAGTGTGTGCCATTTTATTAATAAACCCATTTATACTTTTAATTGTCTCTGTGTTTGAAAACCCACCTTATAAAAGTCCCTGAAACTAAAAGATCTAAGCTACAAGCTCGATATTGACTACCTTGAGTAGTTTTAATTCATAAACTCAGAAAGTTTGATATTCGTGGCCAGAAGATAAAACTTTCTTGGAGTTTGAAAAGGGATACCCCCTTCTTAACTGTAATGATCAGACAGTACAGAACAAGGTAATCTCGATAATTGATAAAATAAATGTACATGCGACTTATGAATTATGACCATGAGTCATAAATATGAATATTTCCAAAAATTCCCTATATTCTTGAGCTAATTCACATTTACCCCGAGTCGTTATTGTTACAATATTTTCACATAGAAATATTGCCACAACACAGGAAATTCCTGAGGTTCGCTTTCGGGGGGGAAGCGTACCAATTTCGGGTTCTTCCATTCGGCCTAGCCTTGTCACCCCGCACATACACAAAATGCATGGATGCAGCACTGGCTCCATTACGACTCCAGGGCATTCGCATTTTGAATTACATCGACGATTGGTTAATACTAGCACAATCGCGAGAGATGGCGCTCCAACACAGAGACATCGTGTTAGCTCATCTAGTTTCTCTAGGGTTGAGACTCAACACCAAGAAAAGTGTTCTTTCTCCTGCCCAGAGAACGACTTATCTCGGGATCGTTTGGGATTCGATCACGATGCGGGCACAACTGTCTCCCTCGCGAATCGAGACCATTCGGCAGACCATGAGCAATGTCAGGTTAGGCCAAGAACGCACTGTTCGTCAGTACCAAAAAATGTTAGGTTTCATGGCGTCAGCATCCACGGTGATTCCTCTGGGGCTGTTGCACATGAGACCGTTTCAGTTGTGGCTAAAAGCCAGAGGATTTCATCCAAGAGCCAATCCTCAAAGGCAAATAAAAGTGACGCGCCGCGGGCTTCGTACACTATCTCTGTGGCTCAGACCCCGGTTTCTCGCCTTGGGTCCCACTCTAGGGGCGCCGTGTCGTCGCAAACTGCTAACGACGGACGCCTCCCTGATGGGCTGGGGAGCGGTCTTAGATGGCCGTCCAGCTCAAGGGGAATGCCATCAGCTCGATTGGCATATCAATTGCCTCGAGCTGATGGCCGTATTTCTGGCTCTGAAATATTTTCTCCATCAATTGAGGGGCTGTCATGTCCTAGTGCGGGTGGACAACACAGCAGCAGTCTCTTATATAAATCACCAGGGAGGTCTGCGCTCACGCAATCTGAACAGAATAGCGAGGCAGATTTTTCTCTGGGCCCAGGACAAGTTCCTGTCACTCAGGGCAGTATACATTCCAGGGCATCTGAATGTGGGAGCAGATTTACTGTCCAGACAGACACTACCGACGGGGGAATGGAGACTCCACCCGGAAGTAGTGAAACAGATTTGGACCAAATTTTACAAAGCGGAGGTGGACCTCTTCGCCTCACAACAGACAGCGTAATGTCCCCTCTACTTCTCTCTGATTCACCCAGCTCCACTGGGTCTGGATGCGATGGCGCACACATGGCCCAAGATGCGCCTGTATGCGTTTCCTCCAGTTTCTCTGCTCCCGGGAGTTCTAGCCAGAGTTCGCCAACAAGGGTCTTGCCTCTTGCTGATAGCGGCGCGTTGGCCGAACAGAGTGTGGTTCTCGGAGATAATATCTCTCCTCGACGGCTCGCCTTGGGCGATTCCGGAGAGGAGGGACCTTCTGTCTCAGGCGGAGGGCACGATATTCCATCCCAGGCCCGACCTGTGGAATCTTCACGTTTGGCCCCTGATGGGAACCAATTGAGAGACACTGGGCTTTCGCCTGCCGTTATTGAGACCATTCTAAGTGCTAGGGCTTCCTCCACTAGACAAAGTTATGCCAGTAAATGGGGTGTTTTTGAAAGATGGTGTGTTGTACACAATGTAGATCCAGTCAACTGCCAGGTTGCTTCAGTTCTGGACTTCATGCAAGAGAAATTATCAACAGGCACATGCCCTGCAACTCTTAAGGTTTATGTGGCCGCTCTTTCGGCTTGCCACGCCTTGGTAGACGGGGCGCCACTCGGGAGACACCCTCTGCTCTCTCGCTTCCTCCGTGGGGCCAGGCGACTGAGGCCTCCAGTAAAAACCAAGATCCCTTCGTGGGACTTAGCTATAGTTCTCGAAGGTCTGGTTGAAACCCCCTTTGAACCTATAGAATCAGCGTCTGATAAACTTCTGACTCTAAAAATGGTTTTTCTCATGGCAATAACTTCCTTGAAGAGAATTGGGGATATGCAGGCTCTGTCTATCTCTTCATCCTGCTTAGACTTTGCCCCAGGAATGGTGAAAGTGATTTTGCATCCACATTCTGATTACCTGCCTAAGGTTCCATTTTCGGCTGTACATCCGGTCATTCTAGAAGCCTTCTGTCCTCCACCGTTCACAACGCCGGAGCAGGAGAAATCTCATAGACTGTGTCCAGTCCGTGCTCTTCAGGCTTACATCCACCGCACTAGCCAGTGGCGTAAGTCAGAGCAACTCTTCGTCTGTTATGGTGGTAGTAACAAAGGAGCAGCTGCCACCAAGCAGACCATGTCTCATTGGGTCAGGGATGCTATTGCTCTTGCCTATGAGGCGCACGGTCAGGCTTCGCCTACAGGTCTTAGGGCTCACTCCACCAGGGGGGTCGCCTCTTCTAGTGCTTTGGCAAGGGGTGCCCCCCTACAACAGGTTTGTGATGCGGCAGGTTGGTCCTCTCCGCACACCTTCATAAGATTTTATAGTTTGGATGTTCATGCCACTCCGGGCTCTCATGTCCTTGAGTCAACATCACAAGCTGATGTCTGAGGCCTTCCTGCGTTCTTGTGAGCACATGCACAACCGTGGGGGTCCAGACATGTTCAAGCACGGCGGCGTGGGTATTCTCGTTCCCAATGCGCTGAGCAGCGCAGCATCGATTGTAGCTTTCGAAAGGGAACGATCCCGGTTACTTAACCCTCTGGAGTCTGAGCGTTTTTTTGGGCCCTGGGGGTGTTCTGACATGCTCTGACATTTGTGCTTTTTTCAGTTGCTTATAAACATATTAATGGCAAAGGTGTAAATTCACTCTATATAGCACAAACAGGACTACAATAATATGTGAGCCACATGTATGTACATGTTTTCATTTTTGAGAGAATAATGTTTATGCGTGGTTATCGAAAAAACTAAAAATTAAAGTTTTTGAAATAAGGCCACAAAACACATACTAAATATGTGGCAATAAGACTTTTGACTAATGGATGTCGTCGCCTATAGTTTTTTCTTCCAAATTATGTGAAAATAGTCTTGCTTTATCGTTCACATAAAACCATACATTGATTTAAATTGATGTAAAACAGGTTTTGCTTGGAAAGCCAATATGCGAGGGGGCGTGAACGAGGAGTGGTTTACACCTTAGAATACACCCACTCTGCATAATTAGCCATTCACTCAGGTGTGACACTGACTGAGCCACAATGCAAAGACAAAAGATATATTTAGAAGAAGACTTATATTGACCATTTAAGATTTTGCTTACATCTATCTTGTAAATATGTTTTGCTATTTTATTAAAACGGTTACAATTACAACAATAATTACAATTTCAACAATATTTCAAGTGTACTCTTTCCTTGTAAAAAAAATTATTATAGGCCTACATTTTATCTATGTATTCATTAGTTTGAATATAACCAACATTGGAACAGCTAACATCTTAGTTGATGAAAATAGTATTTTATATATAGAAATTGCTAAACAAAAGCTTATTTGATGTGGCAGTATATTCTACAGTAAAAACTGTACCCAAATCTAGTCAACAAAATGTTGTCTTTCATATTTCGTCTGACTGTAACGTTGTTTTCATGAAATATTAGGGCATATTGTTAATTTGCAGTTTAATACGTTGCTTATACAAATAGCCTACATTTTATTTCAACATTCAGTCGATGTTTACTTATCTCAGTATAGCAATGCAGTTTGCTAAAACATCATCATTCATTCACACACGCGATTTAAATTTAAACTGTCTTTGCCAGCTGTGGTAAACAGCGCGCATCTCTGCCGTTTATTCATTCATAAACAGAAACCCACGTGAAGAAATTCACGTGAGAAGGAAAAAACTTACTAGTATTCCTCAGCTCGCTCCTCGATATACCCGCACTTCTGAGGGACATTTTCCATTAGTATTATTCCTCACAGCGCTGCAAGACGGTGTAAACAAGTAATGATCTAAATAAACTTGTGTGTTTTCTCGAGCTGATGGGGGCGTTCACAGGATTGCCTCAGCCATTTGCGTTTGAATAGCGCGCGCTCTCCGTGGGCGTGTCACATTACATCTGAATTAGCTGTAATTAGGTCGACTGGAATCGCTCTCTTTTAATACAGATTTCACAAGATGAGAATATTTGTTTTTTATATAAATTACTTCATTTAAAAGAAGAGAATTCAAGCTTCATGCCTGTGTGTCTGTATGTCTGTTTGACTGAGTATTCGCTGAGTTATTGTTAATTTTCGGACGCGTTTCAGAATGGACTTCACTGGCAGAGAGAAGGCAGAACTCGCTTCGTGTTTATTTTTCTTTATTTGGCAAAAAGCACAACACTTTGTTTTTATTGTGAGTATACACAAAAATAATACACATTTAACAGAATCGATTGATGTATGAAACTCCTATGGAAAATCAAAGTCAACAGAGTATTTATGAGTTTCTTTTACACTAATAAAAAAAAAGCGAGCTGGTATCGCCGGCGATACCGTAGACCTCAGGGGGTTAACTGTAACCTTGTTCCCTGAGAAAGCGGAACGAGATGCTGCGCTACTTTGCCGTGCTGAAGATGTCCCAGGACTGCTCTCCAGACAAAATATCCTGACGATGCACCTGTGGCTCATCTATTTATAGCCTCGTGTTGCGGGAGCGCGCCGATGACGTCATCGACCGAGGCTATATTACCTCCGGGTCAATTCTATCGACGTGTTACACACAATATTCACAGCTGGTCACAACTAAAGACGTTCCCAATGCGCTGAGCAGCGCAGCATCTCGTTCCGCTTTCTCAGGGAACAAGATTACAGTTAAGTAACCGGGATCGTTCTTTCTCTAACTCTGTGTACACTCTGTTCTACACCTCTTGTGTAACTGCCTATCAATTATGGCAGGTAAGAAGCCATTTTTTTTCAAAAATCTTACTAACTGAAGTTAATTTGAGCAGAACAAGCAAACACCTGTCCATAGCAAAAATGTAATTATAGACTTCTAAAATGTTCTACCTTTTATATATATACTATGAATTTGTGTTGCTATTTTGAAGTATGTTATTTTCTTGTATACAGCCCTGCCGACACTGCAATGAAATTTACAAGAACTGCTTACCAGGTGTATAAAGTATGAATGAAAATGTGATCACTGCTAGCTGCTTAATGACAAAATGCAATAAGAATAGTCATTCATGTGGTTGCATCCATGTGTACTGTTAATAAGGTTATTTGGATATTAATGTCACAATTTTCTTATGAATCCTCTAGGTCAGTGGTCACCAACCCGTCGATCGCGGTCGACAAGTCGATCTTGGAAGCTTTTTAAGTCGATCGCGAAGAGTTTTCAAAATCAGAGAAAAAAACCCCAATATTTTTATTCATTATTATTTATTAATTTAAAATGCAACATGTGTGAGCCTATTGTGTGTAGTAAATGGTGTCTAGGGGAGGGAGAGGGGTATATCTGTCCAATCAAATAGCCTATAATGTCTGTAAAACAACCGCTTTATATTTTCGCCTGGCACGGCAGCGCGAGCCTCCGCTGACTGCGTGCGCACCTCCCCAAACAGACGAGGCATTTATATTTGACGCAACTGTTTTAGACTGAAAACCAGACCATACAACTGATTTAGACGCGCAAACTGGGTGCCGGTGTGATGATATGTAGTAATATCCGTCTGCTCGGGCAGATTCGGTTCAAAGTCGTGCATCTTCGGATGCGGAGGCGCGCGCGCTGTTACAATGACATAATTTTTGCCGCGCGCTGATAGTGTGCAATCACAGCCATCACATTGAATATATGTGTGGGACTGGGGAGAGAATCTCATCTGAGTCCCCAGAGTGTCCCTAGGGAGTATTGCTAGTTTGAAATCTGTTGGCTATATTGTTAAAAGTGTTTTATGTGTTTTATGTTGTTGAAAAAGGGAAAGAGAATCAGTGCTGTACATGATTGTTTTAGGCCTGTAATTGATTGATTATTGAGGTAATGAATGTAGGTTTGTAATTTGTGTGAAAATATTTTTTGAAGAATTGAAGGATGACTGTTGTCATAATATTTTGTATGCTAGTTGCACTAACCTGAGTATTTCCATTTCCATATTTGAAATATGTTTTAAAAGGGAAAGTGAAACAGTACATTATTGGCTTAGGCCTGTAATTGACTGATTATTGTGTTTATATAGGAGTAATAAAGCCTGTGGAAATACTTAACAATGTGATATTACTGTTGAAGATGTTGAATTATAGTTGACAGTTTGTATAGTTAAATAAATATTTTGTGACTAACAGGCAAAGAATGTCAAAGTAGAACCACATTGTGGCCTTGTTTTTTCATCATTTTTTGCAAGTGGTAGATCTTGGTTTACATTTGGACTTTGGATGTGTTCTTAGGCTTGAAAAGGTTGGTGACCACTGCTCTAGGTTATGTTGGAAGAAGGAAACGAGGAGAAATGCAAGGCTTTTACTCGGAAAACACCCATCCAGGGTTTTGCAGTGATTGGTGGCAGATGCTGGAGAGTGAAAAGTCGTTCAATCAACCAGTTCCAGTCTAAAAGCCTAGTTAATCTAACTAATCTTTCTTTTTTCTGAACTAATTCTTTCTTTCTAACTAATTCTTTCTTTCTTTCTAAATTTACTTCTAACTTATCTGTCTTTCTTTCTAACTGTCTATATCTATCTCTCTAACTAATCTTTATTTTTTCTAACAAATTTGTCTTTCTTACTAATCTTAAGGTTACAGGGGATAACACTACGTGATTAATGTGATATGATTCACAGAATTGTACTTTTATGTGTATTTCTTTAAAGTGAACATTATTGGTACTACTTTCTGAGGAGGGAGTGTTTTATCAGTGTTTTGGTATTCTTTCATCATATCTGGTCCTGGGTCTTTAAGCTGTTATCCCCTAACACTATAAACATTGTAAATCATGTTAAACCATTCTAGAACATTGTAAAACTTTTTCAAACTGTCTGGCTAGGCTTTTTCAAGCCAACATAGTTTTTCTATGAACTTTACCATCTAGTTCAGATCATTGTTGTTGATCATTCTGATTTCAGAACAACAAATATCAAGCCTGTTTCAAAAGTTACAGCTGTTTTATAATAAAAAAAGACAAGAATGTATTGAAATACTACAAATGTAAAACTGAACTTAATGATAGCAAAATATGATTTTAAATAAAGGTCATTGATGAGACAATGTTCTTTTTTCTTTTAGACAGGACTTTCATTATTTAAGTTTAATGTTTATGTACATTTAATAAATATACAATATGATTATATAGGCATTCATTTATGTATATATTTCATTATTTAACAAACATGCACACATTCATAAAATATATTTATACACGTACAAATTCATAATTTCAAGTGTAGCTTAATGTTTGTTTGTAATGTCTATGATCTTCATTACTTGATTTATATTTGATAAACCTTTTTAAATCAAATATAAAATAATTACTAATTTAAGTATTTTATTTAAATAAGTACTAAAATTATATATAAATTGATATAACAATTTAATTTGCCTGGCTAAAAGCGTCATCCACCTCCGACTTCCGGTTATTAGCGGCAGCTACTTCCTGCTGCCAGCTGCCGATTTTTCGCTGAACCCCTACTGGATTTTTTGCAAAGTCGCGGGGAGCACTCAAACTAAGCTGCCATCTCGGTCCGCGGCCCCACAGCGCCCCCGCTTTAGTAATATCTAGGCAATCTTAACACAGCAGTTCTTTTCGGATTGCGAATTTAAGAATGTACGTTACTTTACTTGGATCTGGCCACCTTTGTGCGTCTGTGTGGAACGGATGCGTGAAGCCACGTGTTCGCGGAGTCTTCAGGGCGGAGTTGAGGTGATGGTAACTCGCTGCAGAGCGTACGCGAACTTTGTCCAAAAGATACTTTAGTCTTAAGTTGGTATTTAAGTAAAGTATCAAACTGAGGTAGATTATCAAGAAAAGAAAGACTTAGGGTAAAAACGAAATTAGAAAGCAAAAATGAAGAAAACTCCGGTTGCAAAGAAGGGAGCTTTCTCACGTGCCTAGACCAATCATTTGGCGGATGTGTGTGGCGCCAAAACTCTCTTTGTTCGCTAAGTACACGCCTCTGGAAAGAGGTGCAGCGGAGATTTAATCTGTTATAAACTGATATAAATGGCAGAATGCATAATTTCATACTTTGAGTTAAGAATTCAACACCGTTGGTTTCTTTGGAATAAAACAATACCATGAATGATAATTCTGCGAGCTATTAACAGAAGATACATGATTCTTCGTGATTACATGCACATCAAATTGATTAAATACCAATAAAGCTTATAGTTATAGTAATTAGGGTATGGGGATCATGAAACACAACAAGAAATACATTTCATACATTTTCAAGAGTAATTTTGACCATACGTGGTCAGGGAATAGATGCAGTCCTTGAGTGTGTATGTATATGTGTGTGCGTAGAGTCATGAAGTCACTGAAAGTTCAAACTGCGCCGTGAACTTTTGTCACTCTGACTCAGGGGAAGTTCGTATGTGTGTACGTATTCTCTTGAGCTGATGAGGTTAACAGTGGGCACATGTTTTGACATCTGGTCAGACACTGTTTTATTGTTTTGAAGTGTTAATCAGTGTTAAGAAATCCCGGGGGGGGGGTTAGCGAGGTCTCCCGTCAGCGTGGCGCCTAGGCGGCCCGCGCTCCCAGCAGAGCAGTAAAACAGAATGGTTTTTGTTTACCCAGGAAGGAGAGATCTGTGTTCTTAGATCGGTAATCTCTGATTATGCAGATGTTTAAATGCCATTTGCTCGGCTTCAAAGTCCAGGGACAACAGGGTTTGTGTTTGTTGATTGGAATCCAGTAATTTAATCAACTAGTAGAAACTAACCATCTGCTTTGTGCTACAATATATATAAATATAGCTGCGAGCAGCGATGGAGGGCCCAAGCCGGTGACACCGCCAACCCAGTGCCTTTAGTGTAACTAAAGTGCGAAGGCCCTATTGTTTTCGGAAGGATTATTATTAGGGCCCAAGCCCTGAAAGGGCGAAGGCCCTATTGTTTCCGGTAGGATTATTAGGGCCCAAGCCCTGAAAGGGCGAAGGCCCTATTGTTTCCGGTAGGATTATTTATTGTTATTATTAGGGCCCAAGCCCTGAAAGGGCGAAGGCCCTATTGTTTCCGGTAGGATTATTTATTATTAGGGCCCAAGCCCTGAAAGGGCGAAGGCCCTATTGTTTCCGGTAGGATTATTTATTATTATTATTATTATTATTATTATTATTTTTCTGTCAACCTTTCGGGCATTTTTGGGGCCTTTAACATGCTCGAAAACTCTTGAAATTTTGCACACAGGTCAGAACCTGCGGCCATCAGGGCCGGGCTGAAGCTGGTACCCGGGCGTGGCAGGGGGGCTCAACAGCGCCCCCTTGAACGGGGTCCGAAAGTTTGGTCCATAAATCAGACACGCTTGCATGTAATAATATGAAACTCAATACACATATAGATCTCATCGGGCCAAACAACTTTCGTACTTTTACTTTTTACGCCAGCCCAACAGGAAGTCGGCTATTATGGGTTGTTTGGAAACGCATGCTGTGGAATTGAATGTACTCCTCCTAGGGAATTCATCCATTCGCCTCCAAACTCAGTCAGCATGAAGTCAAGACATTGAGGATGCTAAATTGCGAACAGATTTTTGATATCTCGAACGGTTTGGCCGTGGCGAGGACACGAATTGATGGCGAATAATGGAAACAGGAAGTGTGTTATAACTTCTGCATACATTAACTGATCTTGATTAAACTTCAGCAGTGTGTTCGTTGTAAGAGGCCGATCACATGGATGTGACTATTGTGAGTCAAAGTTATAGCGCCACCAACTGGCAGCAGGAAGTGTGTCCCTTTCAAAATGCTTTGAAATCACCCTCTTATTTTTACCCGATTTGCTTCAAAGTTTATGTGTATAATGTAAACACACAGCAGATGTAGACCTGTGAAAGGATTTTTGATATCTTTAATACTGTTGCCATGGCAACGCTTCAAACTTTAATATTCTTTTTTGATGCTTTTGAGACTCTTAACATACTTGAAATTGGATGAAACTCGACAGACACATCACATTTATTAGCCCGTAGACATGTGCAAAGTTTCAGAAACGGGCGTGGTGAGGGGCTCAGTAGCGCCACCTTTAGTCATAAGTGGGGGGGTTAGTTTTATCAACAGCAACAAAACTTGGTATGTGTATTGTTCTCATCAAGACGGACAACTTTTTAATTTACATTAACGATCTCCGACCAACAGGAAGAGAGATATTTTGGTTTGAATGTGGATTTTCTGAAGAATTTTCTCTCCCTCTCTCTGTGTCTCTGTGTGTGTGAGGGGAGGGGGGATTTGACTATTGCTTTTATATTGTTAATCAAGGTTTCAGGGGCTTTTGGGGTCCTTAACGTGCTCAAAAACTCTTGAAACTTTACATACAAGTCGGAACCCACGGCCATCAGGGACGGGTTGAAGCTGGTACCCGGGCGTGGCAGGGGGGCTCAACAGCGCCCCCTGGAATGGGGTCCGAAAACTTGGTCCATAGATCAAACTAGCTTGCATGAATTAATATGAAACTCAGCACACATATAGATCTCATCGGGCCGAAGAACTTTCGTGCTCTAAGTTTTGCGCCAGCCCAACAGGAAGTCGGCTATTATGGGTTGTTTGGAAAACGCTTGCTGTGGAATGTGAAATACTCCTCCTAGAGAATTCGTCCAATCCCCACAAAACTCGGTCAGCATGAAGTCAAGACATTGAGGATGCTAAATTGCGGACGGATTTTTGATATCTCAAACGGTTTGGCTGTGGCGAGGAAGCAAATTTATGGCGAATAATGGAAACAGGAAGTGTGTTATAAGTTCTGCATACATTAACTGATCTTGATTAAACTTCAGCAGTGTGTTCGTTGTAAGAGGCCGATCACATGGATGTGACTATTGTGAGTCAAAGTTATAGCGCCACCAACTGGCAGTAGGAAGTGTGTCCCTTTCAAAATGCTTTGAAATCACCCTCTTATTTTTACCCGATTTGCTTCAAACTTTATGTGTATAATGTAAACACACGGCAGATGTAGACCTGTGAAAGGATTTTTGATATCTTTAATACTGTTGCCATGGCAACGCTTCAAACTTTAATATTCTTTTTTGATGCTTTTGAGACTCTTAACATACTTGAAATTGGATGAAACTCGACAGACACATCACATTTATTAGCCCGTAGACATGTGCAAAGTTTCAGAAACGGGCGTGGTGAGGGGCTCAGTAGCGCCACCTTTAGTCATAAGTGGGGGCTTAGTTTTAAGTAGAGTCACAAAAATCGTTATGTATATTGTTCTCATCAAGCCGGACAACTTTCTAATTTATAGTAATAAGCTGTGACCAACAGGAAGTGAGATATTTTGGTTTGAATGTGATTTTTTGGAGAATTCTCTCCCTCTCTCTCTCTGCCTCTGCGTCTCTGTGTGTGTGAGGGGTGGGGGGATTTGTCTTCTGAGTGAGATTTGTTTAAAATTCCTGTTTTTCAAGGTTTCAGGGGCTTTTGGGGCCTTAAACGTGCTCGAAAACTCTTGAAACTTTGCACACAGGTCAGAACGTGCGACCATCAGGGCCGGGCTGAAGCTGGTACCCGGGCGTGGCAGGGGGGCTCAACAGCGCCCCCTGGAACGGGATCCGAACACTTGTCCAAAAATCAAACACACTTGCATGTAATGATATGAAACTCGGTACACATATAGATCTCATCGGGCCGAACAACTTTCGTGCTCTAAGTTTTACGCCAGCCCAACAGGAAGTCGGCTATTATGGGTTTTTTGGAACACGCTTGCTGTGGAATGCGAAGTACTCCTCCTAGAGAATTCATCCAATCCCCACCAAACTCGGTGTGCATGAAGTCAAGACATTGAGGATTCTAAATTGCGGACGGATTTTTGATATCTCGAACGGTTTGGCCGTGGCGAGGAAACGAATTTATGGCGAGAAAAGAGAAACACGAAGTGGAATAACTTCTGCATACATTAACTGATCTTGATGAAACTTCAGCAGTGTGTTCGTGGTAAGAGGCCGATCAGATGGATGTAACTATTGTGAGTCAAAGTTATAGCGCCACCAAGTGGCAGCAGGAAGTGTGTCACTTTCAACATGCTTTTGACAAAAGTGGGCGGGTTAGTTTTAACTACAGTAAAAAAAAAATAGTTTGTATATTGTACTCATCTAGTCGGACAACTTTCTAATTTACATTCATTAGCTCCGGCCATCAGGAAGTCAGATATTTTGTTCTGAATGTGGATTTTTTTGCAAAATCAGCCTCTGAATGTTTAGCCACTCCTCTTAAACTATTTATTTTATTCCCACCAAACTTTTTCAACATGATGAAAATACATTAAATATGCTAAATTGTGAACGGATAATAAATATCTCAAACGGTTTTGCTATGGCGAGGGATTAAAGTAATGTCCAAAAAGGAAACACTAAAAAGCCTCAAATCTTCTAAAAATGTAATTATATACCATTTATTTCTATATAAAAGTATACAAATATTACAATTAAACCCATTTTTTTCTGTTTTTTAAAAATAATTTTATTCTAATTTTATTCTAAAATTAAAAACAGTAAAGTAAAAAAAAAAAAAAAAGTAATGCATAGGGCTATTCTGCCCTCTTGTGTCCAAAAGGACATCAAAATAGTATATACAACTTTTTACTAGGTAGGCCAATATTGTATTTAAATATACATTTATTAGGTATGTGTCTGAGGATATTTTCCCACCGGTTAATCGGCGTGTGACACGAGCGGGTGCTTTTAAATTGCTAATATAAATGTGAAAGAAAAATACGGACGTCCGCACGGACATTGATAATGTTGCACACACAAATCACACACACGTTGGAAAGAATGATACTTTTAAACATAACACTAAACCGCCATTAAGTGTCGCCAGGCGACCGTCTCAATGAGTGAGTCATTGATTCATTCGTTCAAACGATTCGTTTGAATGACTGAGTCATTCATGATTAAGACATATGTTTATGGATTGATCATTCAATCTTTGAGTCAACCGATTCGTTCAAAATGCTGAATCATTCAGTAATGAGAAAACAAGTTGCTGTGAGATGCGCAATGGTTCTGCTGTGATCTTTGTTTAACTATTTTTGCTGCTGAAACAGAACAAAAACAGTCAATATTGCATCTAAAATGTAAGTGACTTAATTGTAACTGTTTATTAACCTGTTGTATGAAATCAATGTCACAGTTTCAATCGTGATTGTATTCAGGAAATAGTAGCCTACTCGTCAAGTGAGGTTGCTTATATGTTATAAAATATATAAAAACTCCATATTTGTCATTTTTATAGTCAGTATGTTGTTAACTGGGTTGCTTTTTTGTGTGCTGCGCTCATTTGTTTACAATTCTCCTGGAGAAGCTGCATGAGCCTCAGCAGGGCAACCTTGTTACCATTGATCAGTAAGACATTTATTATTAACTGCTGATTGCAACTTAAAATGAATGTAATGAAATTAGAATAATCTCTCATTTTAGTGATTCCCAAGTAATTTGTTTTGTTATTGACGTTCTAATCAGGCTATACTCTGGTCGGGCAAGTAAAATTCTCTTTCAGGTAGGCCTATTGTATTTATATATTAGGGATGTGACTGTGAAAACATTTTCCCACCGGTTAATCGACGTGTGACACCGCTGAGGGCTTTTAAATCGCTAACTTAAAAGCGAAAATAAAATACAGATGTCCGCACAGACATTGATAATGGTGCGGAGTAGAGCGAGCATTTTCAATGTATTCCTATGGAAGTAGGAATAAACTAATACATTTTATTTATGTTTTTATGTGTCCACTGTTCAACCGCAACCGCGTCACACACACACACACACACACACACACACACACACACACACACACACACACACACACACACACACACACACACACACACACACACACACACACACACACATTCCAGAATTGCAATCTTGACATCGCAGCCTGTTCATTATAGCCCTAATACAATATAATAATAAAAATAGTCAACATAACATATACGAATTACACTGCTCTGTTTAAATAGTCAGTAGTACAATTTGTACCATTCACAGTAAGCAGAGCTCCACTGTGATGTTTCCAAGCACATTTTTGCGCGTGTGAAGAGGATGATTTTTTCCATCGATATTGGAACACGAGTGAAGTACAAAGCCTATAATAAAGAATAGTTTAGCATCCAAATACATCGCAAATATTGAAACATTTTGATTCTAATGAGAGGGTTACGTGAGACCAACACGGCTTACTTTCGTTTTTATTTTTACATTAAATTGAAAGGATTTGTTGTGGAATATTTTGAGTGTATCATAAAATCAGAATAAGGTAAGACAAGTAAAATTTCCCGTCTTTATTATATATATATATATATATATATATATGTGTGTATATATATATATATATATATATATATATATATATATATATAAATATAGCTGCGAGCAGCGATGGAGGGCCCAAGCCGGTGACACCGCCACCCCGGTGCCTTTAGTGTAACTAAAGGCACCAGGGTGGCGGTGCCACCGGCTTGGGCCCGCAATCGCTGCTCGCAGCTATATTTATTATTATTATTATTATTATTTTGTCAACCTTTCGGGCACTTTTGGGGTCCTTAACATGCTCGAAAACTCTTGAAACTTTGCACACGGGTCAGAACCTGCGGCCATCAGGGCCAGGCTGAAGCTGGTACCCGGGCGTGGCAGGGGGGCTCGACAGCGCCCCCTGGAACGGGATCCGAACACTTGTCCATAAATCAAACACACTTGCATGTAATAATATGAAACTCGGTACACATATAGATCTCATCGGGCCGAACAACTTTCGTGCTCTAAGTTTTACGCCAGCCCAACAGGAAGTCGGCTATTATGGGTTGTTTGGAAACGCATGCTGTGGAATTTGATCTACTCCTCCTAGGGAATTGATCCATTCGCCTCCAAACTCGGTGTGCATGAAGTCAAGACATTGAGGATGCTAAATTGCGGATGGATTTATGATATCTCAAACGGTTTGGCTGTGGCGAGGAAACGAATTTATGGCGAGAAAATGAAACAGGAAGTGTGTTATAACTTCTGCATACATTAAATGATCTTGATGAAACTTCAGCAGTGTGTTCGTTGTAAGAGGCCGATCACATGGATGTGACTATTGTGAGTCAAAGTTATAGCGCCACCAACTGGCAGCAGGAAGTGTGTCACTTTCAAAATGCTTTGAAATCACCCTCTTATTTTTACCAGATTTGCTTCAAACTTTATGTGTATAATGTAAACACACGGCAGATGTAGACCTGTGAAAGGATTATTGATATCTTAGATACTGTTGCTGTGGCAACGCATCAAACTTTAATATTCTTTTTTGATGCTTTTGAGACTCTTAACATACTTGAAATTGCATGAAACTCGACAGACACATAACATTTATTAGCCAGTAGACATGTGCAAAGTTTCAGAAACGGGCGTGGTGAGGGGCTCAGTAGCGCCACCTTTAGTCAAAAATGGGGTATTAGTTTTACCTACATTAACAAAAATCGTTATGTATATTGTTCTCATCAAGCCGGACAACTTTCTAATTTAAAGTCATAATCTCAGACCAACAGGAAGTCAGATATTGTGGTTTGAAGTGGGTTTTTTGGAGAATTTTCTCTCTCTCTCTATCTCTGTTTCTCTGTGTGTGTGTGGGGTGTGGGGGATTTTTCTATTGTTTTTAATGTTTTTCAAGGTTTCGGGGGCTTTTGGGGTCCTTAACGTGGTCAAAAACTCTTGAAACTTTGCACACAGGTCAGAACCCACGGCCATCAGGGCCGGGCTGAAGCTGGTACCTGGGCGTGGCAGGGGGGCTCAACAGCGCCCCCTTGAACGGGATCTGAAAACTTGATCCATATATCAAACACGCTTGCATGAATTAATATGAAACTCGGTACACTTATAAATCTCATCGGGCCGAACAACTTTACCTCGGTCAAGTTTTACGCCAGCCCAACAGGAAGTCGGCTATTATGGGTTGTTTGGAAAACGCTTGCTGTGGAATTTGAAACACTCCTCCTAGAGAATTAATTCAGTCGCCTCCAAACTCGGGCAGCATGAAGTTAAGACATTGAGGATGTTAAATTGCAGACGGATTTTTTATATCTCGAACGGTTTGGCCGTGGCGAGGAAACGAATTTATGGTGAGAAAAGAGAAAAACGAAGTGTTATAACTTCTGCATACATTAACTGATCTTGATGAAACTTCAGCAGTGTGTTCGTGGTAAGAGGCCGATCAGATGGATGTAACTATTGTGAGTCAAAGTTATAGCGCCACCAACTGGCAGCAGGAAGTGTGTCACGTCTTGCTAAATGCTTTTGACAAAAGTGGGGGGGTTAGTTTTACCCACAGTTACAAAAATCAGTACGTATATTGTTCTCATCGAGCCGGACAACTTTCTAATTTACAGTCATTATCTCCGACCAACAGGAAGTCAGATATTTTGGTTTGAAGTGGGTTTTTTGGAGAATTTTCTCTCTCTCTCTCACAATGTTTTTTAAATAAGTTAGATTTTTTTTATATATTTTTTTATATTATTTTATGCCTAAACATACCCAGTCACAAAAAAAATATTAAAGCTATTCTATGGCTTTATATCACTTTAACACGTTAAAGGGCTCATACTGTAGGCCTACATTTTGGCTAATTATTTCCAATGCTATCACGGATCATAACCTCATCATCTAGAAACTGCCACTCAGAATACATACATAGGACATAAAGACATCATAGGGGATTGTGAACATATTTCACCATATTTCAACTTCATCTTCATTACATATATATATATATATATATATATATATATATATTTTTTTTTTTTTTTTTGTGACAAGAGAAAATATTACTTGTCTGATATATATATATATATATATATATATATATTTTGTTAAATTTATATATATATATATATATATATATATATATATATATATATATATAATATAGCTGCGAGCAGCGATGGAGGGCCAAAGCCGGTGACACCGCCACCGCGGTGCCTTTAGTGTAACTAAAGGCACCAGGGTGGCGGTGCCACCGGCTTGGGCCCGCAATCGCTGCTCGCAGCTATATTTAGGGCCCAAGCCCTGAAAGGGCGAAGGCCCTATTGTTTCCGGTAGGATTATTAGGGCCCAAGCCCTGAAAGGGCGAAGGCCCTATTGTTTCCGGTAGGATTATTTATTAGGGCCCAAGCCCTGAAAGGGCGAAGGCCCTATTGTTTCCGGTAGGATTATTTATTAGGGCCCAAGCCCTGAAAGGGCGAAGGCCCTATTGTTTTCGGTAGGATTATTTATTAGGTCCCAAGCCCTGAAAGGGCGAAGGCCCTATTGTTTCCGGTAGGATTATTTATTAGGGCCCAAGCCCTGAAAGGGCGAAGGCCCTATTGTTTTCGGTAGGATTATTAGGGCCCAAGCCCTGAAAGGGCGAAGGCCCTATTGTTTTCGGTAGGATTATTTATTAGGGCCCAAGCCCTGAAAGGGCGAAGGCCCTATTGTTTCCGGTAGGATTATTTATTATTAGGGCCCAAGCCCTGAAAGGGCGAAGGCCCTATTGTTTTCGGTAGGATTATTTATTATTATTATTATTATTTTTCTGTCAACCTTTCGGGCACTTTTGAGACCCTTAACGTGCTCGAAAACTCTTGAAACTTTGCACACGGGTCAGAACCCGCGGCCATCAGGGCCGGGCTGAAGCTGGTACCCGGGCGTGGCAGGGGGGCTCAACAGCGCCCCCTTGAACGGGGTCCGAAAACTTGGTCCATAAATCAGACACGCTTGCATGTAATAATATGAAACTCGGTACATATATAGATCTCATCGGGCCGAACAACTTTCCTACTTTTACTTTTTACGCCAGCCCAACAGGAAGTCGGCTATTATGGGTTGTTTGGAAACGCATGCTCAGGAATTTGATGTACTCCTCCTAGAGAATTGATCCAATTGCCTCCAAACTCGGTGTGCATGAAGTCAAGACATTGAGGATGAAAAATTGCCAGGGGATTTTTGATATCTCGAACGGTTTGGCCGTGGCGAGGAAACGAATTTATGGCGAATAAAGGGTCACAGGAAGTGTATTATAACTTCAGCATACATTAACTGATCTTGATGAAACTTCCACAGTGTGTTCATTGTAAGAGGCCGATCACATGGATGTGACTATTGTGAGTCAAAGTTATAGCGCCACCAACTGGCAGCAGGACATGTGTCACTTTCAAAATGCTTTGAAATCACCCTCTTATTTTTAACCGATTTGCTTCAAACTTTATGTGTATAATGTAGACACACGGCAGATGTAGACCTGTGAAAGGATTATTGATATCTTAGATACTGTTGCCGTGGCAACGCATCAAACTTTAATATTCTTTTTTGATGCTTTTGAGACTCTTAACATACTTGAAATTGCATGAAACTCGACAGACACATCACATTTATTAGCCAGTAAACATGTGCAAAGTTTCAGAAACGGGCGTGGTGCAGGGGCTCAGTAGCGCCACCTTTTGACAAAAGAGGGGGAGTTAGGTCTATACTTTTATCTACAATGATAAAACTCAGTACGTATATTGTTCTCGTCGAGCCGGACAACTTTCTAATTTACATTCATTACCTCCGACCAACAGGAAGTCAGATATTTTGGTTTGAATGTGGATGTTTCGAAGAATTTTCTCTTTCTCTGTGAGAGGGAGAGGGAGAGGGGGGGGGGGAGATTTTTCTTTGAGTGAGAATACTTTGAATTATTGGTTTTCATGGTTTCAGGGGCATTTGGGGCCCTTAACATGCTCGGAAACTCTTGAAACTTTGCACACAGGTCAGAAACCGCAGCCATTAGGGCCGGGCTGAAGCTGGTACCCGGGCGTGGCAGGGGGGCTCGACAGCGCCCCCTGGAATGGGATTCGAACACTTGTCCATAAATCAAACACGCTTGCATGTAATAATATGAAACTCGGTACACATATAGATCTCATCGGCTTGAACAACTTTCGTGCTCTAAGTTTTACGCCAGCCCAACAGGAAGTCGGCTATTATGGGTTGTTTGGAAACGCATGCCCCTGGATTTCGATATACTTCTCCTTGGGAATTGATCGGATTGCCACCAAACTCGGTCAGCATGAAGTCAAGACATTGAGGATGATAAATTGCCAGCGGATTTTTGATATCTCGAACGGTTTGGCCGTGGCGAGGAAATGAATTTATGGCGAGAAAAGAGAAACAAAATGTGTGTTATAACTTAGTCCGTTTTACTTACAGTTACAAAACTCGCCACATATATTGTTCTCGTCGAGCTGGACAACTTTCTAATTTACAGTCATTAGCTCGGATCAACAGAAAGTCAGATATTTTGGTTTGAATGTGGATTTTCTCTGACAGAGAGAGTGCCCTCTGCCATTCTGTGTGTGTGTGTGTGTCTGTGTGGGGAGGGGAGGGGGGTGTCTGTGTGTGTGTGGCAAGGAGGAGGAGGGGCTCTCACTCTCTCTGTGTTTGTGTGTGTGTGGCTGTCTGTCTGTTACAGTGAAAAGAGCTTAACCATTTCATTCATTTGTTCTGCATTAAATGATAAATAATTCTCTAAGGCCTTGCTTTTTTATATATAAAATATTTATATATAAAAACGATATGTATATATAAATATATATTAGGTATGTGACTGAGGATATTTTCCCACCGGTTAATCGATGTGTGACACCGGCGAGGGCTTTTAAATCGCTAATATGAAAGTAAAATACTCCCGTCCGCACCGACATTGATAATGCTTCGGAGCAGGGCGAGGGTTTTCCATTATTTGCTATGGAAGTAATTAACTAAAAAACGTTCGCTTTGTTCTGCTCGCTCCTCGCCGTGGACGCGCACCGTCATGAATGACCATGCAGCTGTGCACTTAGTTTGTTTAAAATTAGTCCTGCATTAAAAGGATAAAGAAATATCTAAGGTCTTGTCTTTTTGCATAGCACTTTATGGATATTTTTAAAATGACAAAATATGCATAGAACATATCTTTTAAATGTATTGTTTGCTTTAAATAAAATTAATATTGTATGTTTGGTGATTCAAGCTGAATGAATTTAAAATTAATGTGCTATATATATTAGATCAATATATATGTTTTCCTTAAAATTTTAATCAACACTAACTTTATTCTCATCAGAATTATACATTTTTGTATAAAATAATACTACCATTAAAAAAAACAAAAACAGTCATTAGCTTGGATCAACAGGAAGTCAGATATTTTGGTCTGAATGTGGACTTTTGGCAAAATCAGCCTCTGATTTTTTACCCACTCCTCTTAAGTGGTTTATTTAATTCCCACGAAACTTTTTCAAAATGATGAAAATACTTTAAAGAAGCTAAATTGTAAACAGATAATAAATATCTCAAACGGTTTTGCTATGGCAAGGGATTAAAGTAATGTCAAAAAAGGAAACGCCTAAAACCTATCTTCTAAAAATGTAATTATACTCCATTTATTTCTATATATAATTATACAAATATCAGATCTAAACCCATTTTATTCAGTTTTTTCAATTTAATAATTGTTTAAGGTGAGACACAACAGGTGAATAGGGTAACATTTTTAACTAGCAGATATCACCATGAAACTTTCCCAGTTGATTACCTACATTAAGATGAGAAGAAAATGTATTACAAGTTTTCTATAATTTAATGTTTAAATATGCAAATGAGGCAATATCTAATTAAATATGCGCTATTTTGCATATATTTTAAAAAACGAAATCTGAGTATTGGATAAAGCCAGGTTAAAAATAATTTTTTCATTGTGTTCACATATTAGATGGGAAAAGAATTACAGAGGGATTTATGGATATCTACTTTAGTTATCCTGTAAATCAGAATATACTGTCAATAGCCTTAAAAAAATTCTTTTCGCCATGTTTTTTGGAATAAAATGTTATATAAATCAGGCTAGGAATAATATATTTACAAATCCCTCGGTAAATGTCTTCATAATATAACTAGGTACAAGACTGGAAAGTTTGGTGTATATAGGTGCTACTGAAGTGAAGATTTCGTACTTGGAGTATGAGAGAAAGGTCATTTTGAGAAAACGGGCTTTAAAGATTTATCATCAGCCAATGAGATTGCGCATTCAGCCCTTTTACTTTCACGATTGGTTGCTGATAAAAAGGAAATGACCATATTTGGATCCGACAGCATTGTACAGGAGAGAGAGAGCTATCCAGACGTGCGTGTGATGACAGGAAGAAGACAGAGATCGCGGAGCAGCGGGAGGATTAAGAACGCCAACTTTTGTTGAATTTATGAGAAATCTACAGACGCGAACAGACAAAGTGTAGTAAAATAAAGACCTAAATGTGTATTTCAGACTTTTTTTCACCACAAGTCTGAAAGAAGACGTGTTATTGAAGACAAATATCCAAAAATCTCAAAATTGACCAGTAAAAAAAAAAACGATGTTTTTGCCTGCCGTGTCTCGCCTTAAGTTTAAAAACATCCAGAATGTTTTTTTAGTCCAAAAAAAAAATAATATATATATATATATGTCATTCATTGTGCTATACTGCCCTCTTGTGTTCAAAGTCAGGTAGGCCTATTGTATCTATGTAAAATATAAAATATACTAGGTACCCGTATGTGATGGTGAGGAATATTTTACCACCAGTTAATCAACGTGTGACACCGCTGGGGACTTTTGAATTGCTAACTTAAAAACGAAAGTAAAATATGTTCGTCCGCACTGTAATGGATAATGGTGCAGAGCGAGCGTTTTCAATGAATTCCTATGGAAGTAGGAATTAACTAAAAAACGTTTGCTCTTCTCTGCCCGTTCCTCGCCGTGGACGCACACCATATATATATATATATATATATATATATATATATATATATATATATATATATATATATATATATATATATATATATATTTTTGTTGTTACATATATATAATGTTTTTTTTTAGTTTTTTTTTACATTTATATATATATATATATATATATATATATATATATATATATATATATATATATATAAATATAGCTGCGAGCAGCGATGGAGGGCCCAAGCCGGTGACACCGCCACCCCGGTGCCTTTAGTGTAACTAAAGGCACCAGGGTGGCGGTGCCACCGGCTTGGGCCCGCAATCGCTGCTCGCAGCTATATTTATATATATATATATATATATATATATATATATATATATATTTATTATTATTATTCTTATTTTTCTGTCAATCTTTCGGGCATTTTTGGGGCCTTTAACATGCTCGAAAACTCTTGAAATTTTGCACACAGGTCAGAACCTGCGGTCATCAGGGCCGGGCTGAAGCTGGTACCCGGGCGTGGCAGGGGGGCTCAACAGCGCCCCCTTGAAAGGGGTCCGAAAGTTTGGTCCATAAATCAGACACGCTTGCATGTAATAATATGAAACTCAATACACATATAGATCTCATCGGGCCAAACAACTTTCGTACTTTTACTTTTTACGCCAGCCCAACAGGAAGTCGGCTATTATGGGTTGTTTGGAAACGCATGCTGTGGAATTTAATGTACTCCTCCTAGGGAATTCATCCATTCGCCTCCAAACTCAGTCAGCATGAAGTCAAGACATTGAGGATGCTAAATTGCGAACAGATTTTTGATATCTCGAACGGTTTGGCCGTGGCGAGGACACGAATTGATGGCGAATAATGGAAACAGGAAGTGTGTTATAACTTCTGCATACATTAACTGATCTTGATTAAACTTCAGCAGTGTGTTCGTTGTAAGAGGCCGATCACATGGATGTGACTATTGTGAGTCAAAGTTATAGCGCCACCAACTGGCAGCAGGAAGTGTGTCCCTTTCAAAATGCTTTGAAATCACCCTCTTATTTTTACCCGATTTGCTTCAAACTTTATGTGTATAATGTAAACACACGGCAGATGTAGACCTGTGAAAGGATTTTTGATATCTTTAATACTGTTGCCATGGTAACGCTTCAAACTTTAATATTCTTTTTTGATGCTTTTGAGACTCTTAACATACTTGAAATTGGATGAAACTCGACAGACACATCACATTTATTAGCCCGTAGACATGTGCAAAGTTTCAGAAACGGGCGTGGTGAGGGGCTCAGTAGCGCCACCTTTAGTCATAAGTGGGGGGGTTAGTTTTATCAACAGCAACAAAACTTGGTATGTGTATTGTTCTCATCAAGACGGACAACTTTCTAATTTACATTAACGATCTCCGACCAACAGGAAGAGAGATATTTTGGTTTGAATGTGGATTTTCTGAAGAATTTTCTCTCCCTCTCTCTGTGTTTCTGAGTGTGTGAGGGGAGGGGGGATTTGACTATTGCTTTTATATTGTTAATCAAGGTTTCAGGGGCTTTTGGGGTCCTTAACGTGCTCAAAAACTCTTGAAACTTTACATACAAGTCGGAACCTGCGGCAATCAGGGCCTGGCTGAAGCTGGTACCCGGGCGTGGTAGGGGGGCTCAACAGCGCCCCCTGGAATGGGGTCCGAAAACTTGCTCCATAGATCAAACTAGCTTGCATGAATTAATATGAAACTCGGCACACACATAGATCTCATCGGGCCGAACAACTTTCGTGCTCTAAGTTTTACGCCAGCCCAACAGGAAGTCGGCTATTATGGGTTGTTTGGAAAACGCTTGCTGTGGAATGCGAAGTACTCCTCCTAGAGAATTCATCCAATCCCCACCAAACTCGGTGTGCATGAAGTCAAGACATTGAGGATTCTAAATTGCGAACGGATTTTTGATATCTCGAACGGTTTGGCCGTGGCGAGGAAACGAATTTATGGCGAGAAAAGAGAAACACGAAGTGGAATAACTTCTGCATACATTAACTGATCTTGATGAAACTTCAGCAGTGTGTTCGTGGTAAGAGGCCGATCAGATGGATGTAACTATTGTGAGTCAAAGTTATAGCGCCACCAACTGGCAGCAGGAAGTGTGTCACTTTCAACATGCTTTTGACAAAAGTGGGCGGGTTAGTTTTAACTACAGTAAAAAAAAAATAGTTTGTATATTGTACTCATCAAGCCGGACAACTTTCTAATTTACATTCATTAGCTCCGGCCATCAGGAAGTCAGATATTTTGGTCTGAATGTGGATTTTTTTGCAAAATCAGCCTCTGAATTTTTAGCCACTCCTCTTAAACTATTTATTTTATTCCCACCAAACTTTTTCAACATGATGAAAATACATTAAAGATGCTAAATTGTGTACGGATAGTAAATATCTCAAACGGTTTTGCTATGGCGAGGGATTAAAGTAATGTCAAAAAAGGAAACACTAAAAGCCCAATATCTTTTAAAAATTGAATTATACACCATTTATTTCTATATAAAATTATAAAAATATCAGAACTAAACCCATTTTATTCTTATTTTAAAAAGATTTTTATTCTAATTTTATTCTAAGTTTAAAAACAGTAAAGTAAAAATAAAATCAAGTCATACATAGGGCTATACTGCCCTCTTGTGTTCAAAATCAGGTAGGCCTATTGTATCTATATAAAAAATATACTAGGTATGTGACGGTGAGAATATTTTACCACTGGTTAATCGACGTGTGACACCGCAGGGGGCTTTTGAATCGCTAACTGAACAACGAAAGTAAAATATGTTTGTCTGCACAGACATTGATAATGGTGCAGAGTAGAGCGAGTGTTTTCAATGAATTCCTATGGAAGTTGGAATGAAATAAAAAACGTTGACTGTTCTGCTCGTTCCTCGCCGTGGACACGCAGTCGCACACCGTTATGAATGCCCATGCAGTCGTGAGCATTTTAGCTTCATTTTAATAAAATAGTCAACCTATTTGCAGCAAATTATAGTAGATTTCAGATCAATATATTTGTTTTCCTTACAATTTTAGTAAACACTAACTTTATTCTCATCTGAATTATAAATAATTTATTTCTGTATAAAATAATACTACCATTAAAAAATACATTTGATTGTCTTTTTTAATCAATGTAGAATGTGTGACTTAAAAATAAACAGATTAGTGCTCGGTTTGTGTGTGTGTGTGTGTGTGAGATTTTAGTTGGGTGACAGTTGTAGGTTACAGTTTGACAAGAGTTTATAGTTTGACAAAAGCACAATGTTGTGTTTTATTGCGAGTGTACACAAATATAAGGAAACACTTTGCAGTTTGAATGATATCCTGTATGACAGAGTATGTTTTTATGTCTCCATTGTTCGATTGAGCCTCACACACACACACACACACACACACACACACACACACACACACACACACACACACACACACACACACACACACACACACACACACACACACACACACACCAACAACAACAACAACAACAACATATTGTGCATTCCAGCATTGCAATCTTGACATCGCAGCCTGTTCATTATAACCTTAATAATAAAATAGTCAACCTAACATATAAAAACACTGCTCTGTTTAAATATTCAGTAGTACAATTCATACTATTCACAGTAATCACCGCTCAACTGTGATGTTTCCAAGCACATTTTTGCACATGTGAAGAGGATAATTTTTCCCTTCAATATTGGAACGTGAGTGAAGTACAAAGCCTATAATAAACAATAGTTTAGCATCCAAAAAATGTAATAATATATATATATATTATATATATATATATATATATATTATTATTATTATTATTATTATTATTATATGTATAATAATAATATATATTAAAACTAGGGGAAAAAAGAATATACATATACATACATATATATATATATATATATATATATACACACACTTAAAAAAATATATATATATATAATATATATATGTTCATTAATTTATCTATCTATCTATCTATCTATCTATCTATCTATCTATATATTTTTTTTTTAAGTGACAAGACAGAGAATACTACTTGTCTGATATATATATATATATATATATATATATATATATATATATATAAATATAGCTGCGAGCAGCGATGGAGGGCCCAAGCCGGTGACACCGCCACCCCGGTGCCTTTAGTGTAACTAAAGGCACCAGGGTGGCGGTGCCACCGGCTTGGGCCCGCAATCACTATTCGCAGCTATATTTAGGGCCCAAGCCCTGAAGGGGCGAAGGCCCTATTGTTTTCGTTAGGATTATTATTATTATTATTATTATTATTATTATTGTTGTTCAAGGGTTCGGGGGCTTTTGGGGCCTTTAACGTGCTCAAAAACTCATGAAACTTTGCACACAGGTCAGAACCTGCGGCCATTAGGGCCGGGCTGAAGCTGGTACCCGGGCGTGGCAGGGGGGCTCAACAGCGCCCCCTGGAACGGAATCCGAACACTTGTCCATAAATCAAACACACTTGCATGTAATAATATGAAACTTGGAACAGATATAGATCTCATCGGGCCGAACAACTTTCGTGCTCTAAGTTTTACGCCAGCCCAACAGGAAGTCGGCTATTATGGGTTGTTTGAAAACGCATGCTGTGGAATTTAATGTACTCCTCCTAGGGAATTCATCCAATCGGCTCCAAACTCGGTCAGCATGAAGTCAAGACATTGAGGATGCTAAATTGCGGACGGATTTTTGATATCTCGAACGGTTTGGCCGTGGCGAGGAAACGAATTTATGGCGAATAATGGAAACAGGAAGTGTGTTATAACTTCTGCATACATTAACTGATCTTGATTAAACTTCAGCAGTGTGTTCGTTGTAAGAGGCCAATCACATGGATGTGACTATTGTGAGTCAAAGTTATAGCGCCACCAACTGGCAGCAGGAAGTGTGTCACTTTCAAAATGCTTTGAAATCACCCTCTTATTTTTACCCGATTTGCTTCAAACTTTATGTGTATAATGTAAACACACGGAAGATGTAGACCTGTGAAAGGATTATTGATATCTTTAATAATGTTGCCGTGGCAACGCATCAAACTTTAATATTCTTTTCGGATGCTTTTGAGACTCTTCACATACTTGAAAATGCATGAAACTCAACAGACACATCTCATTTATTATCCAGTAGACATGTGCAAAGTTTCAGAAACGGGCGTGGTGGAATGGCTCAGTAGCGCCACCTTTAGTCAAAAATGGGGGCTTAGTTTTACAAAGAGTCACAAAACTCGCTACGTATATTGTTCTCATCGAGCCGGACAACTTTCTAATTTACACTCATTAGCTAAAAGCAACAGGAAGTCAGATATTTTTGTTTGAATGTGATTTTTTGGAGAATTTTCTCTCTCTCTCTCTGTCTCTGTGTGTGTGAGGGGTGGGGGTGATTTGTCTGTTCAGTGAGATTTACTTTTTCATTTGTTTTTCAAGGTTTCTGGGGCTTTTGGGTCCCTAAACGTGCTCGAAAACTCTTGAAACTTTGCACACAGGTCAGAACCCACGGCCATCAGGGCCAGGCTGAAGCTGGTAGCCGGGCGTGGCAGGGGGGCTCGACAGCGGCCCCTGGAACGGGGTTCGAAAACTTGGTCCATAGATCAAACACGCTTGCATGAATTAACATGAAACTCGGTACACATATAGATCTCATCAGACCGAACATCTTTCGTGCTCTAAGTTTTACGCCAACCCAACAGGAAGTCGGCTATTATGGGTTGTTTGGAAAACGCATGCTGTGGAATGTGAAGTACTTTTCCTAGAGTATTCACCCGGTCCCCTCCAAACTCGGTGTGTATGCAGTCAAGACATTGAAGATGCTAAATTGCGGACGGATTTTTGATATCTCAAACGGTTTGGCCGTGGCGAGGAAACGAATTTATGGCGAGAAAAGAGAAACAGGAAGTGTGTTATAACTTCTGCATATATTGACTGATCTTGATGAAACTTCAGCAGTGTGTTCGTGGTCAGAGGCCGATCACATTGATGTGACTATTGTGAGTCAAAGTTATAGCGCCACCAACTGGCAGCAGGAAGTGTGTCACTTTCAAAATGCTTTGAAATCACCCTCTTATTTTTACCCAATTTGCTTCAAACTTTATGTGTATAATGTAAACACACATCAGATGTAGACCTGTGAAAGGATTGTTGATATCTTAGATACTGTTGCCGTGGCAACGCATCAAACTTTAATATTCTTTTCAGATGCTTTTGAGACTCTTATCATGCTTGAAATTGGATGAAACTCAACAGACACATCACATTTATTATCCAGTAGACATGTGCAAAGTTTCAGAAAGGTAGGCCAATATTGTATTTAAATATACATTTATTATGTGTCTGAGGATATTTTCCCACCGGTATTTCCGACATTGATAATGGTCACACACAAATCACAAACGCGTTGGAAAGAATGATGCTTTTAAACAACACTAAACCGCCATTAGGTGTCGCCAAGTGACCGTCTTAATGAGCGAGTCATTGATTCTTTCGTTCAAACGATTCGTTCGAATGAGTCGTTCATGATTAAGACAGATGTTTATGGATTGATCATTCAATCTTTGAGTCAACCGATTCGTTCAAAATGCTGAATCATTCAGTTATGAGAAAACACGTTCCTGTGAGATGCGTTCTGCTGTGATCTTTGTTTAACTATTTTCGCTGCTGAAACAGAACAAAAACAGGCAATATTGCATCTAAAATGTAAGTGACTTAATTTTAACTGTTTATTAACCTGTTGTATGAAATCAATGTCACAGTTTGAGAGCGAGCGATTTCAATGAATTCCTATGGAAATACGAATGAACTAAAAAAAACGTACGCTCTATTCTGTTCGTTCCTCGCTGTGGATGCGCACCGTTATGAATGCATGTTTAGCCGTGAGCTTTTTACTTTCATTTTAAAATTAGGGAGTATGTTTTACGTGTCTACTGTTCAATCGCGCCCGCGCCACACACACACACACACACACACACGCACACACACGCGCGCACACACACACACACACGCACACACACACACACACACACACACACACTGACATCGCAGCCTGTTCAGTATAGCCTTAATAAAATATAAAAATAAAATCTCAAACGGTTTTGCTATAGTGAAGGATTAAAGTAATTTAAAAAAAAGGAAACACTAAAAGCCTCATATCTTCTAAAAGTGTAATTATACACCATTTATTTCTCTATAAAATTATACAAATATCAGAACTAAACCCAATTTTTTTTTTTTTTTTTATTTAAGAATTATGTTTGAGTTTAAAAACAGCCAGAATGTTTTAGTCCAAAATATAAATAAATCATGTCATGTCATGGATTGCTTGAATTTATTATTTTTTTATTTATTTTTTTTGCTTGTTTAAAGTTATTTTTCTATTCTTGTTCCGTTTTGAATATCATTACATTTAAAGGATTTGTTGTGGAATTATTTGAGTGTATCATATAATCAAAATAATTCTCTCGATTTAGTGATTCCCTAGTTATCTTTTTTTTTTTTTTTTTTTTAATCAGGTCAGGCAAGTCAAATTCTCTGTGTCTTGCCCCTTATATATATATATATATATATATATATATACACACACATACATATAAATAATGTATATATATATATATATATATATATATATGTATATATATATATATATATATATATATATATATATATATATATACATTATATATATATATATATATATATATATATATATATATATATATATATATATATATATCCATTATTTATATATGTACATGTGTACGTGTGTATATATATATATATATATATATATATAAATATAGCTGCGAGCAGCGATGAAGGGCCAAAGCCGGCGGCACCGCCACCCCGGTGCCTTTAGGTAACTAAAGGCACCGGGGTGGCGGTGACACCGGCTTGGGCCCGTAATCGCTGCTCGCAGCTATATTTTATTAGGGCCCGAGCACCGATGGTGTGAGGACCCTCTTGGAATTGCTCTGTTTATTATTATTATTCTTCTCCGCATTTAATCACATTTTTGAGGGCCTAAACATGCTCGAAAACTCACGAAACTTTGCACACGCGTCAGAACTGGCGAAAATTTACATCTGATATAGGTTTCAGAATTGGGCGGGGCAAAATGGCTCGATAGCGCCACCTATAAAAGTTCAACGGAGTGCGCCTCCCGCTATGTTCCACGTACGTTTATGAAATTCGGTACATACATGTAAGGACCTAATACCTACAAAAAAGTCTCTTGGAGCGTAGCCCTAAACACAACAGGAAGTCAGCCATTTTCAACTTCCTCTCAGATTTTTGTGCAGTTTTTGCCATTTTCATGCCTCGTACTTTAACGAACTCCTCCTACAGTTTTAATCTGATCATCTTCAAATTTGGTGAGTGTAATCTTAAGGCCTTTGCGACGTTAAATTGCGAAGATCTTGAGTTTTCGTCGAAGGGCGGGTCCTCGGCGGCCTGACAAATTTCGATGTTTCGCCATGAAACAGGAAGTTGCTGAAACTCAGGCATGGAATGTCCAATCTGCGCCAAACTTCACACGTTTGATAAGCGTTCTGTCCTGAACACATGACCATGCTCATATTCAGTTACAGTCATAGCGCCACCTGCTGGCAACAGGAAGTGACATGTTTAACACTGTTGTGAACTCCTGATAACATATAAAAAAGTGCCAGCAAGTGCTAAGCATGCTAACAACATACTAGACACATGTTAAAACATGCTAGCAAACACTTAGCTAATTGCTAAAGCATGCTATTACTGCAATTAAATAGGAATTTGCTGTAACTCAGGCACGGAATGTCCAATCTGCCCCAAACGTCACACGTTTGATAAGAGTCATGGCCTGAACACATCTACATGAGAATATTCAGTTATAGTAATAGCGCCACCTACTGGTAACAGGAAGTGTCATGTTTAACACGTTGATGCCGTTCTAGCAACATGTTAAAAATGCCATTGACTTCTAAACATGCTAGAAACATGTTAAAACATGCTAGCAAAACTTAGCTAAGTGCTAAAGCATGTTAATTCAATGAAACAGGATGTTGTTGTTATTCAAGAAGGCAATGTCCAATCTGCGCCAAACTTCACACTTTTGATAAGCGTTCTGTCCTGAACACATGACCATGCTCATATTCAGTTACAGTCATAGCGCCACCTGCTGGCAACAGGAAGTGACATGTTAAACACTGTTGTGGACTCCTAATAACATATAAAAAAGTTCCAGCATGTGCTAAACATGCTAACAACATACTAGAAACATGTTAAAACATGCTAGCAAACACTTAGCTTAGTGCTAAAGCATGCTAATACTGCAATTAAATAGGAATTTGCTGAAACACAGGCACGGAATGTCCAGTCTGCCCCAAACGTCACACGTTTGATAAGAGTCATGGCCTGAACACATCTACATGAGAATATTCAGTTATAGTAATAGCGCCACCTACTGGTAACAGGAAGTGTCATGTTTAACACGTTGATGCCGTTCTAGCAACATGTTAAAAATGCCATTGACTTCTAAACATGCTAGAAACATGTTAAAACATGCTAGCAAAACTTAGCTAAGTGCTAAAGCATGTTAATTCAATGAAACAGGATGTTGTTGTTACTCAAGAAGGCAATGTCCAATCTGCGCCAAACTTCACTCTTTTGATAAGCGTTCTGTCCTGAACACATGACCATGCTCATATTCAGTTACAGTCATAGCGCCACCTGCTGGCAACAGGAAGTGACATGTTAAACACTGTTGTGGACTCCTAATAACATATAAAAAAGTTCCAGCATGTGCTAAACATGCTAACAACATACTAGAAACATGTTAAAACATGCTAGCAAACACTTAGCTTAGTGCTAAAGCATGCTAATACTGCAATTAAATAGGAATTTGCTGTAACACAGGCACGGAATGTCCAGTCTGCCCCAAACTTCACACGTTTGATAAGAGTCATGGCCTGAACACATCTACATGAGAATATTCAGTTATAGTAATAGCGCCACCTACTGGTAACAGGAAGTGTCATGTTTAACACGTTGATGCCGTTCTAGCAACATGTTAAAAATACCATTGACTTCTAAACATGCTAGAAACATGTTAAAACATGCTAGCAATACTAAGCTAAGTGCTAAAGCATGCTAATATAATGAAACAGGATGTTGTTGTTACTCAAGAAGGCAATGTCCAATCTGCGCCAAACTTCACACTTTTGATAAGCGTTCTGTCTTGAACACATGACAATGCTCATATTCAGTTACAGTCAAAGCGCCACCTGCTGGCAACAGGAAGTGACATGTTAAACACTGTTGTGGACTCCTAATAACATATAAAAAAAATGCCAGTAGGTGCTTAACATCCTACCAACATACTAGAAACATGCTAAAACATACTAGTAAACACTATAAGTACTAAACCATACTATTACTACAATTAAATATGAATTTGCTGTAACTCAAACATACAATATCCAATCTGCCCCAAACTTCACATACTTGATAAAAGTCCTGCACTGAACACATCTACAAAGCAATATTTAGATATATAACCCCACCTACTGCCAACAGAAACTGAACTGGTTAACACAGTAATGCAGTACTAACCACATACCTATTGTGTACTAAGCATGCTAAAAACATACTAAACATGCTAGCAACTACTATATACTGTATACCTCCTTAAATGCACATTGCCCAACCATGCTCTGTCTTCCTAAAGCCAACGAGTGACGATGGCACGGGTGCGAGGGCCCTTTCATCGCTGCTTGCAGCTTTAATTATTATTCTTATTTTTCTGTCAACCTTTCGGGCACTTTTGAGACCCTTAACGTGCTCGAAAACTCTTGAAACTTTGCACACGGGTCAGAACCCGCGGCCATCAGGGCCGGGCTGAAGCTGGTACCCGGGCGTGGCAGGGGGGCTCAACAGCGCCCCCTTGAACGGGGTCCGAAAACTTGGTCCATAAATCAGACACGTTTGCATGCAATAATATGAAACTCGGTACATATATAGATCTCATCGGGCCGAACAACTTTCGTACTTTTACTTTTTACGCCAGCCCAACAGGAAGTCGGCTATTATGGGTTGTTTGGAAACGCATGCTGTGGAATTAGATGTACTCCTCCTAGAGAATTCATCCAATCGCCTCCAATCTCGGTGTGCATGAAGACAAGACATTGAAGATGCTAAATTGCGGACAGATTTTTGATATCTTGAACGGTTTGGCCGTGGCGAGGACACAAATTGATGGCGAATAAGGGACACAGGAAGTGTATTATAACTTCAGCATACATTAACTGATCTTGATTAAACTTCAGCAGTGTGTTCGTTGTAAGAGGCCGATCACATGGATGTGACTATTGTGAGTCAAAGTTATAGCGCCACCAACTGGCAGCAGGAAGTGTGTCCCTTTCAAAATGCTTTGAAATCACCCTCTTATTTTTACCTGATTTGCTTCAAAGTTTATGTGTATAATGTAAACACACGGCAGATGTAGACCTGTGAAAGGATTTTTGATATCTTTAATACTGTTGCCATGGCAACGCTTCAAACTTTAATATTCTTTTTTGATGCTTTTGAGACTCTTAACATACTTGAAATTGGATGAAACTCGACAGACACATCACATTTATTAGCCCGTAGACATGTGCAAAGTTTCAGAAACGGGCGTGGTGAGGGGCTCAGTAGCGCCACCTTTAGTCATAAGTGGGGGGGTTAGTTTTATCAACAGCAACAAAACTTGGTATGTGTATTGTTCTCATCAAGACGGACAACTTTCTAATTTACATTAACGATCTCCAACCAACAGGAAGAGAGATATTTTGGTTTGAATGTGGATTTTCTGAAGAATTTTCTCTCCCCCTCTCTGTGTCTCTGTGTGTGTGAGGGGAGGGGGGATTTGACTATTGCTTTTATATTGTTAATCAAGGTTTCAGGGGCTTTTGGGGTCCTTAACGTGCTCAAAAACTCTTGAAACTTTACATACAAGTCGGAACCCCCTGCCATCAGGGACGGGTTGAAGCTGGTACCCGGGCGTGGCAGGGGGGCTCAACAGCGCCCCCTTGAACGGGGTCCCAAAACTTGGTCCATAGATCAAACACGCTTGCATGAATTAATTTGAAACTCGGTACACATATAGATATCATCGGGCCGAACAACTTTCCCCCCGTCAAGTTTTACGCCAGCCCAACAGGAAGTCGGCTTTTATGGGTTGTTTGGAAAACGCTTGCTATGGAATGCGAAGTACTCCTCCTAGAGAATTCATCCAATCCCCACCAAACTCGGTGTGCATGAAGTCAAGACATTGAGGATTCTAAATTGCGGACGGATTTTTGATATCTCGAACGGTTTGGCTGTGGCGAGGAAACGAATTTATGGCGAGAAAAGAGAAACACGAAGTTGAATAACTTCTGCATACATTAACTGATCTTGATGAAACTTCAGCAGTGTGTTCGTGGTAAGAGGCCGATCAGATGGATGTAACTATTGTGAGTCAAAGTTATAGCACAACCAACTGGCAGCAGGAAGTGTGTCACTTTCAACATGCTTTTGACAAAAGTGGGCGGGTTAGTTTTAACTACAGTAAAAAAAAATAGTTTGTATATTGTACTCATCAAGCCGGACAACTTTCTAATTTACATTCATTAGCTCCCGCCATCAGGAAGTCAGATATTTTGGTCTGAATGTGGATTTTTTTGCAAAATCAGCCTCTGAATTTTTAGCCACTCCTCTTAAACTATTTATTTTATTCACACCAAACTTTTTCAACATGATGAAAATACATTAAATATGCTAAATTGTGAACGGATAATAAATATCTCAAACGGTTTTGATATGGCGAGGGATTAAAGTAATGTCAAAAAAGGAATCAGAAAACATCTCATATCTTCTACAAATGTAATTATACACCGTTTATTTTTATATAAAATTTTACAAATATTAGAACTAAACCCATTTTATTCTGTTTTTGCAATTCAAGAAGTATAAAAAAAGTTAAAAACAGGCTATTTAGTGCTATTTGGTTCAACAAAAAAGCAAACATAGGGCTATACTGCCCTCTTGTGTCCAAAAGGATATAAATATAGTATATTAAACTTTTTACTAGGTAGGCCTATATTGTATTTAAATATAAATGTATTTGGTATATGACTGTGAGGATATTTTCCCATCGGTTAATCGACGTGTGACACGAGCGGGTGCTTTTAAATCGCTAATATAAAAGTGAAAGTAAAATTCGGACGTCCGCACGGACATGCACACACGTTGGAAAGAATGATAGTTTTAAACATAACACTAAACCGCCATTAGGTTAGTCTTACATTAGTCTTAATGAGCGAGTCATTGATTCATTTGTTCAAACGATTCGTTCAAATGACTGAGTCATTCATGATTGAGACAGATGTTTATGGATTGATCATTGAATCTTTGAGTCAACCGATTCGTTCAAAATGCTGAATCATTCAGTAATGAGAAAAGAAGTTGCCGTGAGATGCGCGACGGTTCTGCTGTGATCTTTGTTTAACTATTTTTGCTACTGAAACAGAACAAAAACAGTCAATATTGCATCTAAAATGTAAGTGACTTAATTATAACTGTTTATTAACCTGTTGTATAAAATCAATGTCACAGTTTCAATCGTGATTGTATTCAGGAAACAGTAGCCTAATCGTCAAGTGAGGTTGCTTAACTCTATCATAGGTTATAAAATATATAAAAACTCCATATTTGTAATTTTTATAGTCAGTATGTTGTTAACTGGGTTTCTTTTTTGCGTGCTGCGCTCATTTGTTTACGTTTCTCCTGGAGAAGCTGCACGAGCCTCAGCAGCGCAACCTTGTTACCATTGATCAGTAATACATTAATTATCAACTGTTGATTGCAACTTAAAATGAATGTAATAAAATTAGAATGATCTCTCGTTTTAGTGATTCCCAAGTTATTTTTTGTCATTGACGTTCAAATCAGGCTACTCTGGTTGGGCAAGCCAAATTCTCTTTCAGGTAGGCCTATTGTATATACTGTATATATAAATATATTAGGGATGTCGGTTAATCAACGTGTGACACCGCTGGGGGCTTTTAAATCGCTAACTTAAAGTAAAATACAGATGTCTGCACAGACTTTAATAATGGTGCTGAGTAGAGCGAGCATTTTCAATGAATTCCTATGGAAGTAGGAATTAACTAAAAAACGTTCGCTCTGTTCTGCTCGTTCCTCGCCGTGGGCGCTCACAGTTATGAATGCCTGTTTAGCCAAGAGCTTTTAGTTTAATTTTAAAATGAATGCCATTTCGGGGGGTGGATTGCTTGAATTTATTTTACAAAAGCACAATGTTGTGTTTTATTGCGAGTGTATATAAATATAAGTAAACACTCTGCAGTTTGAATGATGTCCTGTATGAACAAAATTATGTGCCAATTATGTTTTTATGTGTCTACTGTTAAATCACACACACATTCCAGCATTGCAAACTTGACATCGCAGCCTGTTCATTATAGCCTTAATAAGATATAATAAAATAGTAAACCTAACATATACACACCGCTCTGTTTAAATAGTCAGTAGTACAATTCGTACATTCACAGTAAGCACTGCTCCACTGTGATTTTTCCAAGCACATTTTTGCGCGTGTGAAGAGGATGATTTTTTCCGTCGATATTGGAACACGAGTGAAGTACAAAGCCTATAATAAAGAATAGTTTAGCATCCAAATACATTGCAACTGTTGAAATGTTTTGATTCTAATGAAAGGGTTACGTGAGCCCAACACTTACTTTCGTTTTTATTTTTTCATTAAATTTAAAGGATTTGTTGTGGAATATTTTGAGTGTATCATAAAATCAGAATAAGGTAAGACAAGTAAAATTTACCATCTTTATTATATATATATATATATATATATATATATATACATACATATATGTATGTATGTATGTATATATATGTATATGTGTATATATATATATATATATATATATATATAAATATAGCTGCGAGCAGCGATGGAGGGCCCAAGCCGGTGACACCGCCATCCCGGTGCCTTTAGTGTAACTAAAGGCACCAGGGTGGCGGTGCCACCGGCTTGGGCCCGCAATCGCTGCTCGCAGCTATATTTATATATATATATATATATATATATATACACATATACATATATATACATACATACATACATATATGTATGTATATATATATATATATATATATTTATTATTATTATTATTATTTTGTCAACCTTTCGGGCACTTTTGGGGCCCTTAACATGCACGAAAACTCTTGAAACTTTGCACACGGGTCAGAACCTGCGGCCATCAGGGCCGGGCTGAAGCTGGTACCCGGGCGTGGCCGGGGGGCTCGACAGCGCCCCCTGGAACGGGATCCGAACACTTGTCCATAAATCAAACACACTTGCATGTAATAATATGAAACTCGGTACACATATAGATCTCATCGGGCCGAACAACTTTCGTGCTCTAAGTTTTATGCCAGCCCAACAGGAAGTCGGCTATTATGGGTTGTTTGGAAACGCATGCTGTGGAATTTGATCTACTCCTCCTAGGGAATTGATCCATTCGCCTCCAAACTCGGTGTGCATGAAGTCAAGACATTGAGGATGCTAAATTGCGGACGGATTTTTGATATCTCAAACGGTTTGGCCGTGGCCAGGAAACGAATTGATGGCGAATAAGGGACACAGGAAGTGTGTTATAACTTCTGCATACATTAAATGATCTTGATGAAACTTCAGCAGTGTGTTCGTTGTAAGAGGCCGATCACATGGATGTGAATATTGTGAGTCAAAGTTATAGCGCCACCAACTGGCAGCAGGAAGTGTGTCACTTTCAAAATGCTTTGAAATCACCCTCTTATTTTTTACCAGATTTGCTTCAAACTTTATGTGTATAATGTAAACACACGGCAGATGTAGACCTGTGAAAGGATTATTGATATCTTAGATACTGTTGCCGTGGCAACGCATCAAACTTTAATATTCTTTTTTGATGCTTTTGAGACTCTTAACATACTTGAAATTGCATGAAACTCGACAGACACATCACATTTATTAGCCAGTAGACATGTGCAAAGTTTCAGAAACGGGCGTGGTGAGGGGCTCAGTAGCGCCACCTTTAGTCAAAAATGGGGTATTAGTTTTACCTACATTAACAAAAATCGTTATGTATATTGTTCTCATCAAGCCGGACAACTTTCTAATTTAAAGTCATAATCTCAGACCAACAGGAAGTCAGATATTTTGGTTTGAAGTGGGTTTTTTTCGAGAATTTTCTCTCTCTCTCTATCTCTGTTTCTCTGTGTGTGTGGGGGGGGTGTGGGGGATTTTTCTATTGTTTTTAATGTTTTTCAAGGTTTCGGGGGCTTTTGGGGTCCTTAACGTGGTCAAAAACTCTTGAAACTTTGCACACAGGTCAGAACCCACGGCCATCAGGGCCGGGCTGAAGCTGGTACCCGGGCGTGGCAGGGGGGCTCAACAGCGCCCCCTGGAATGGGGTCCGAAAACTTGATCCATAGATCAAACTAGCTTGCATGAATTAATATGAAACTCAGCACACATATAGATCTCATCGGGCCCAACAAATTTCGTGCTCTAAGCTTTGCGCCAGCCCAACAGGAAGTCGGCTATTATGGGTTGTTTGGAAAACGCTTGCTGTGGAATGTGAAATACTCCTCCTAGAGAATTCGTCCAATCCCCACAAAACTCGGTCAGCATGAAGTCAAGACATTGAGGATGCTAAATTGCGGACGGATATTTGATATCTCGAACGGTTTGGCCATGGCGAGGAAACGAATTTATGGCGAGAAAAGAGAAACACGAAGTGTTATAACTTCTGCACACATTAACTGATCTTGATGAAACTTCAGCAGTGTGTTCGTGGTAAGAGGCCGATCAGATGGATGTAACTATTGTGAGTCAAAGTTATAGCGCCACCAACTGGTAGCAGGAAGTGTGTCACTTTCAAAATGCTTTTGACAAAAGTGGGGGGGGTTAGTTTTACCCAAAGTTATAAAAATCAGTACGTATATTGGTCTCATCAAGCCGGACAACTTTCTAATTTACAGTCATTAGCTCAGACCAACAGGAAGTCAGATATTTTGGTTTGAATGTGGATTTCTTTGCAAAATCAGCCTCTGAATTTTTACCCAGTCCTCTTAAGTGGTTTATTTTATTCCCACAAAACTTTTTCAACATGATGAAACTACATTAAAGATGCTAAATTGTAAACGAATAATAAATATCTCAAACGGTTTTGCTATGGCGAGGGATTAAAGTAATGTCAAAAAAGGATACACTAAAAACCTCCTATCTTCTAAAAATGTAATTATACACCATGTATTTTTATATAAAATTATACAAATATTAGAACTAAACCCATTTTATTCTTTTTTTGCAATTCAAGAAGTATAAAAAAAGTTAAAAACAGGCTATTTAGTGCTATTTGGTTCAACAAAAAAGCAAACATAGGGCTATACTGCCCTCTTGTGTCCAAAAGGATATAAATATAGTATATTAAACTTTTTACTAGGTAGGCCTATATTGTATTTAAATATAAATGTATTAGGTATATGACTGTGAGGATATTTTCCCATCGGTTAATCGACGTTTGACACGAGCGGGTGCTTTTAAATCGCTAATATAAAAGTGAAAGTAAAATTCGGACGTCCGCACGGACATTGATAATGGTGCGCACACGTTGGAAAGAATGGTACTTTTAAACATAACACTAAACCGCCATTAGGTTAGTCTTACATTAGTCTTAATGAGCGAGTCATTGATTCATTCGTTCAAACGATTCGTTCAAATGACTGAGTCATTCATGATTGAGACAGATGTTTATGGATTGATCATTGAATCTTTGAGTCAACCGATTCGTTCAAAATGCTGAATCATTCAGTAATGAGAAAACAAGTTGCCGTGAGATGCGCGACGGTTCTGCTGTGATCTTTGTTGAACTATTTTTGCTACTGAAACAGAACAAAAACAGTCAATATTGCATCTAAAATGTAAGTGACTTAATTATAACTGTTTATTAACCTGTTGTATGAATCAATGTCACAGTTTCAATCGTGATTGTATTCAGGAAACAGTAGCCTACTCGTCAAGTGAGGTTGCTTAACTCTATCATAGGTTATAAAATATATAAAAACTCCATATTTGTAATTTTTATAGTCAGTATGTTGTTAACTGGGTTTCTTTTTTGCGTGCTGCGCTCATTTGTTTACGTTTCTCCTGGAGAAGCTGCATGAGCCTCAGCAGGGCAACCGTTACCATTGATCAGTAATACATTAATTATCAACTGTTGATTGCAACTTAAAATGAATGTAATAAAATTAGAATAATCTCTCGTTTTAGTGATTCCCAAGTTATTTTTTGTCATTGATGTTCAAATCAGGCTACTCTGGTCGGGCAAGCCAAATTCTCTTTCAGGTAGGCCTATTGTATATATATATAAATATATTAGGGATGTCGGTTAATCGACGTGTGACACCGCTGGGGGCTTTTAAATCGCTAACTTAAAGTAAAATACAGATGTCTGCACAGACTTTAATAATGGTGCTGAGTAGAGCGAGCATTTTCAATGAATTCCTATGGAAGTAGGAATTAACTAAAAAACGTTCGCTCTGTTCTGCTCGTTCCTCGCCGTGGGCGCTCACAGTTATGAATGCCTGTTTAGCCAAGAGCTTTTAGTTTAATTTTAAAATGAAATAAAGCTAGCGCAAGTTCTGCCAGGGAGACTCAATCATTTACGTCACTAATTGCCTTATCAACTACCCTATCATTTCCTTGCTGTAGTATAAAAGGGCAGCCCTTACTCATATCTGAGTCCGCAGATGCTGTTGTTCCAGCCACCACCTTCCTCCCCACCACCACTAAGACGGATCTTCTCCTCCATCCTCCCCCATCACGACCACCCAGGTGTCCACTTTCACCATCCCTAATATCACTAGATGGGCTCTTCTCTCCAACCTGAAGTCTTCAAGACGCCCTCCTTTCCATCCACCCCACCACCACCAGAGGGCCCCCTTCATCGCCTCGGGGGGTGAGCGGCGCCCCTGCCTTCATCTTCAGTCAGCAGTCGCTGATTCAATACCCCTGGAATTCGAGTCATGAACGGGGCCTCCGCCAAAGAATTTGATTGCTTGCTGAGCTCATTAATAAATGTCTATGCTACAGCATTAATTCTCCCGAGTCTTTCTGGCAGAACGCCATTTCGGGGGGTGGATTGCTTGAATTTATTTTACAAAAGCACAATGTTGTGTTTTATTGCGAGTGTATATAAATATAAGTAAACAGTTTGCAGTTTGAATGATGTCCTGTATGAACAAAATGATGTGCCAATTATGTTTTTATGTGTCTACTGTTAAATCACACACACATTTCAGCATTGCAAACTTGACATCGCAGCCTGTTCATTATAGCCTTAATAAAATATAATAAAATAGTAAACCTAACATATACACACTGCTCTGTTTAAATAGTCAGTAGTACAATTCGTACATTCACAGTAAGCACTGCTCCACTGTGATTTTTCCAAGCACATTTTTGCGCGTGTGAAGAGGATGATTTTTTTCGTCGATATTGGAACACGAGTGAAGTACAAAGCCTATAATAAAGAATAGTTTAGCATCCAAATACATCACAACTGTTGAAACGTTTTGATTCTAATGAAAGGGTTACGTGAGCCCAACACTTACTTTCGTTTTTATTTTTACATTAAATTTAAAGGATTTGTTGTGGAATATTTTGAGTGTATCATAAAATCAGAATAAGGTAAGACAAGTCAAATTTCCCGTCTTTATTATATATATATATATATATATATATATATATATATATATATATATATATATAAATATAGCTGCGAGCAGCGATGGAGGGCCCAAGCCGGTGACACCGCCACCCCGGTGCCTTTAGTGTAACTAAAGGCACCAGGGTGGCGGTGCCACCGGCTTGGGCCCGCAATCGCTGCTCGCAGCTATATTTATTATTATTTTTCTTACGACTATTCAGGCACTTTTGGGGCCCTTAACATGCTCAAAAACTCTTGAAACTTTGCACACGAGTCAGAATCCGCGGCCATCAGGGCCGGGCTGAAGCTGGTACCCGGGCGTGGCAGGGGGGCTCGACAGCGCCCCCTTGAACGGGGTCCGAAAACTTGGTCCATATATCAAACACGCTTGCATGAATTAGTATGAAACTCGGTACACATATAGATCTTATCGGGCCAAACAATATTCGTGCTTTAAGTTTTACGCCAGCCCAACAGGAAGTCGGCTATTATGCGTTGTTTGAAAAACGTACGCTCTGAAATTTAAAATACTCCTCCTAGGAAATTCATCCATTCGCCTCCATACTCGGTCAGCATAAAGTCAAGACATTGAGGATGCTAAATTGCGGACGGATTTTTGATATCTCGAACGGTTTGGCCGTGGCGAGGAAACTAATTTATGGCGAGAAAAGAGAAACAGGAAGTGCTTTATAACTTCTGCATACATTAACTGATCTTGATGAAACTTCAGCAGTGTGTTCGTTGTAAGAGGCCGATCACATGGATGTGACTATTGTGAGTCAAAGTTATAGCGCCACCAACTGGCAACAGGAAGTGTGTCACTTTCAAAATGCTTTGAAATCACCCTCTTATTTTTACCCGATTTGCTTAAAACTTTATGTGTATAATGTAGACACACGGCAGATGTAGACCTGTGAAAAGATTATTGATATCTTAGATACTGTTGCCGTGGCAACGCATCAAACTTTAATATTCTTTTCGGATGCTTTTGAGACTCTTCACATGCTTGAAAATGCATGAAACTCGACAGACACATCACATGTATTATCCAGTAGACATGTGCAAAGTTTCAGAAACGGGCGTGGTGGAATGGCTCAGTAGCGCCACCTTTAGTCAAAAATTGGGGCTTAGTTTTTCCTAGAATCACAAAACTTGGTACGTATATTGTTCTCATCAAGCCGGACAACTTTCTGATTTACAGTCATTAGCTCAGACCAGCAGGAAGTCAGATATTTTGGTTTGAATGTGGACTTTCTGGAGAATTCTCTCTCTCTCTCTCTGTGTGTCTGTGTGTGTGTGTGTGTGGGGGTGGGGGGGGGGGGGGGTGTCTATTCCACTTAATCTTTGTTTTTCAAGGTTTCAGGGGCTTTTGGGGCCCTTAACGTGCTCAAAAACTCTTGAAACTTTTCACACAGGTCAGAACCCATGGTCATCAGGGCCGGGCTGGACCTGGTACCCGGGCGTGGCAGGGGGGCTCAACAGCGCCCCCTTGAACACGGTCTGAAAACTTGGTCCATATATCAAACACGCTTGCATGAATTAATATGAAACTTGGTACACATATAGATCTCTTCGGGCCGAACAACTTCCGCACTCTAAGTTATTAGCTCCGCCCAACAGGAAGTCGGCTATTATGGGTTGTTTGGAAAACGCATGCCGTGGAATTTGATGTATTCATCCTAGAGAATTCATCCAATCGCCTCCAAACTCGGTCAGCATGAAGTCAAGACATTGAGGATGCTAAATTGCGGACGGATTTTTGATATTTCGAACGGTTTGGCCGTGGCGAGGAAACGAATTTATGGCGAGAAAAGAGAAATACAAAGTGTTATAACTTCTGCACACATTAACTGATCTTGATGAAACTTCAGCAGTGTGTTCATAGTAAGAGGCCGATCAGATGAATGTAACTATTGTGAGTCAAAGTTATAGCGCCACCAACTGGTAGCAGGAAGTGTGTCACTTTCAAAATGTTTTTGACAAAAGTGGGGGGGTTAGTTTTACCCACAATTACAAAAATAAGTACGTATATTGGTCTCATCGAGCCGGACAACTTTCTAACTTGCAGCCATTAGCTCTGACCAATAGGAAGTCAGATATTTTGGTTTGAATGTGGATTTATTTGCAAATTCAGCCTCTGCATTTTTACCCACTCCTGCTAAGTGGTTTATTTTATTCACACCAAACTTTTTCAACATGATGAAAATACATTACAGATTCTAAATTGTGAACGGATAATAAATATCTCAAACGGTTTTGATATGGCGAGGGATTAAAGTAATGTCAAAAAAGGAATCAGAAAACATCTCATATCTTCTACAAATGTAATTATACACCGTTTATTTTTATAGAAAATTATACAAATATTAGAACTAAACCCATTTTATTCTGTTTTTGCAATTCAAGAAGTATAAAAAAAGTTAAAAACAGGCTATTTAGTGCTATTTGGTTCAACAAAAAAGCAAACATAGGGCTATACTGCCCTCTTGTGTCCAAAAGGATATAAAAATAGTATATTAAACTTTTTACTAGGTAGGCCTATATTGTATTTAAATATAAATGTATTAGGTATATGACTGTGAGGATATTTTCCCAACGGTTAATCGACGTGTGACACGAGCGGGTGCTTTTAAATCGCTAATATAAAAGTGAAAGTAAAATTCGGACGTCCGCACGGACATTGATAATGGTGCACACACGTTGGAAAGAATGATACTTTTAAACATAACACTAAACCGCCATTAGGTGTCGCCAGGCGACCGTCTTAATGAGCGAGTCATTGATTCATTCGTTCAAATGATTCGTTCGAATGACTGAGTCATTCATGATTGAGACAGATATTTATGGATTGATCATTGAATCTTTGAGTCAACCGATTCGTTCTAAATGCTGAATCATTCAGTAATGAGAAAACAAGTTGCTGTGAGATGCGCGACGGTTCTGCTGTGATCTTTGTTTAACTATTTTTGCTGCTGAAACAGAACAAAAACATTCAATATTGCATCTAAAATGTAAGTGACTTAATTATAACTGTTTATTAACCTGTTGTATGAAATCAATGTCACAGTTTCAATCGTGATTGTATTCAGGAAACAGTAGCCTACTCGTCAAGTGAGGTTGCTTAACTCTATCATAGGTTATAAAATATATAAAAACTCCATATTTGTAATTTTTATAGTCAGTATGTTGTTAACTGGGTTTCTTTTTTGTGTGCTGCGCTCATTTGTTTACGTTTCTCCTGGAGAAGCTGCACGAGCCTCAGCAGTGCAACCTTGTTACCATTGATCAGTAATACATTTATTATCAACTGTTGATTGCAACTTAAAATGAATGTAATAAAATTTGAATAATCTCTCGTTTTTTTGTGATTCCCAAGTTATTTTTTGTCATTGACGTTCTAATCAGGCTACTCTGGTCGGGCAAGCTAAATTCTCTTTCAGGTAGGCCTATTGTGTATATATATAAATATATTAGGGATGTCGGTTAATCGACGTGTGACACCGCTGGGGGCTTTTAAATCGCTAACTTAAAGTAAAATACAGATGTCTGCACAGACTTGAATAATGGTGCTGAGTAGAGCGAGCATTTTCAATGAACTCCTATGGAAGTAGGAATTAACTAAAAAACGTTCACTCTGTTCTGCTCGTTCCTCGCCGTGGGCGCTCACGGTTATGAATGCCTGTTTACCCTTGTGAAAAAGAAGTATGCTTAATTGTATTGAAAGCGCACTCCTTGTGTGCTTAAAATAATAAAAGTATACTTTTTGAAAAGTGCACTTGCAGATAATATAATAAAATTACAATTAAAGACCACTTATGTGTACTTAAAGGGAATACACTTTAATGACAATATTTATTAACACACTTAAGTGCACTTTTTACAAATGCACTTTGTAATAATATCAAATTAAGTTTAACTTAAAGTAAGTACACTTTCATCACAATATTTCTTAACACACCTGAGTACACTTTTTAAAATTGCACTTTGTAATAATGTCTAATTAAGCTTAACTTAAAAAAGTACACTTTCATCATAATTTTTATAAACACACTTAAGTGCACTTTTTACAAATGCACTTTTTAATAATGTCTAATTAAATGTTACTTAAAGAAAGAACACTTTCATGACAATATTTATAAACACACTTAAGTGTATGTTTTAAAAAATGCTATTTGTAATGTTTGCTAAGTTTTTTTGTAAACATACATTTTAAATAATTATGATTTATAGTGTTTTAAATTTATTAAAGTTAAAGTTATAAGTTATTAAAGGGAATTTATTTTGATGTATTGACTAAAATATAAAATAACAGTTTTAATGGAAAACATGGAAAATAATTGATTTTAATTCCAACTCAAGTGTGTTGTCCAAAATTTATTTGTTAATGTATTTTAAATGTGTTTTGTCTATATGTGTGCATTATGCAGTTGAAATGTATTTTTCCAATACATCTGCTTATACAGTATAATCCAGTACAACTTATTGTTGACATTTTATCACCAGCCCTTGCTCTATGAACTCAACTAGTGTCAGCTTTGTACATAATATTTGAAAATAAAATGTTATATATGAGAGGAGTCTAATAGTAATGTGTTGTAGCTACTTTACATCTGTGAACATAATACTTTCAATATCATTGTTGTTCTAAGTCAATTAAACACACATTTAAAATTGTATTAATTGCGAGCAAAAGTTAAACAAATGTAAACAAAATGAATTTGCATTTAAATTCAGTTAAATACATTTAATTTTAATCACACTAGACTACATTGAAAAAAAAAGATTAACTTTTAGTTAGGTTAATGAGTAAAGTTTTGTGAACTTACAGAGTTTAACAACACAATGAGTTAGAACAACTTAAACAGAAAAGCTGAAATAACATTTAACAATGCATGGTATATGAATATGTTGTTTAATGCGCATGCGCGAGAAATACTACGTCATTATGACGCACTACTTCACTAGAGTTTGAAAAATGCGCTGTTTTGCGATCCGTTTGCGATGCGTGATGATACTGAAGCTAGCCAAACAAGAGAACAAAAGGAGCACCACGTTTGGATGTTTGTTTGCAGATGAGACGTTATGCTGTAAATAATCAGTCAAGTAAGTATATATTGATGCTTTCTTTAGTTAATTTTTTTTTCACCGTAACATGTCAGTTGCTGAGTGCATTTTAATCACAGATATTATAAACTCAATAGACTCGGGAGGTGAATTAATCATGTTTTCAATAATTTATATATGATTGCATTCTAATAATGTCTTACATTGTAATGTGAGGAAGGTGTGTGTGGTCGTGTTCGAGGAATTTGGTTGCCGATTTTTTTTTTTTTAACTAAACCGACTTTTTAAATTATTTTAAACAAGCTACTAAACATTTGCTGAATGCTGATCCAATATTGTAACACTCGAAGACGTTTATATACATTTAATACAAATAATCAATCTTATAACCACCATAAATATTTAATATATTACCCACCTCTAGAAAAAATGCTTGTAATGTGTTCAATTTCATTTTGTATTTAAAGAGTTGTTCAATTACTATTTGTTTTGGAATATGTAATATTTTTGTGTTTATCTGGATTTAAACATTCATTTTGCAGGATTAGTTCATATTTGTTATTGGAGATACAGTGCAAGCGGTGTGGAATCACAGACCTGTATTGATGAGGTGATGTTACAAGATTTATCATGACAGCACATCCTGATCAAGCTAAAACACTACGTTCAAGTCACTAACTATCCCTATAGCTTTTAAATGTTTTGAATCTTTTGCATGTGCAAGTAATAAATTCCCACCTGTGCATTTACACATGCACCTATAATCATCATATATTTTATAGGTAACAAACCAAAGGAAGAAGGCTTGCAGCATTGCTGTGTCAACCGTGGTAAATACAGGAACAGGAACATCCTTCATGAAGATATGTGGGGCAAGCTTAAAATGTAAGAATACCTTTCTTAATTTGCATTGGTCCTGGGTTTGCATGGATCATATATCTATATTTGTGTAATTAATAAAGTTATGCTTAATTCCCTGTAAAGTAGCAATAAAAAGGTTCTCTATTTTTAATCACTTTAAGCCCAGTGTCAGTAAAGATGGCGTAGTCAGTGGAATCCTGGTGTTTGTGGGAAATAGAAGGAACCTTGCCCAGCTTTCTACTACGATGTGGCCCTGATGACTGAGGTAATCAATCACATCACACATTCATCAACAGTTAACAGTCAAAAGTTTACATACACCTTGCAGAATAAACTGCTTCATCAGGGTAGTACTAAATAAAGATAAAACGTATACATTTTTGTGATCCCTATATTATTGCTAAAATTGTTGAAGGGATAGTTCACTTTGAAATTAAATTTTGGTATGTTTTAGCTTACCTCAAGGGCATCCAAGATGTAGGTGTCTTTTTTTCCACAGTAGTTTCAATTTTGATATTTTTAGGTCAAACCGTACTTGTCTGTCAGTCATATAATGCAGGTCTATGGTCACCCCCTAAAGAGCAAGCACAGAGTCCAAATTAAAACAATTCCCCGTCGTCCAAATTAAACAATTCCCCATCGTAAGTACACATTGATGGCCTAAGACACGAAACGAGCGGTTTGTGTGAGAAAACGAACAGTATTTATATCGTTGTTACCTCTTGAACACAGCCGCGTCCAGATGATCTGAGGGCGCGGGCGGGTATAGATATATACACTAGATGTCGCCTTGGCTACGGTTTCGTTCCAATGAACTGCAGTAGCCAAGGCGACATCTAGTGTATATATCTATACCCGCCCGCGCCCTCAGATCATTTGGACGCGGTTGTGTTCAAGAGATAACAACGATATAAATACTGTTCGTTTTCTCACACAAACCGCTCGTTTCGTGTCTTAGGCCATCAATGTGTACTTACGATGGGGAATTGTTTAATTTGGACGATGGGGAATTGTTTTAATTTGGACTCTGTGCTTGCTCTTTAGGGGGTGACCATAGACCTTCATTATATGACTGACAGACAAGAACGGTTTGACCTAAAAATATAAAAATTGAAACTACTGCGGAAAAAAAGACACCTACATCTTGGATGCCCTTGAGGTAAGCTAAAACATAACAAAATTTAATTTCAAAGTGAACTATCCCTTTAACATTTTGCAGATACTGCAAGGTGTATATCAACTTTGAAGCGCAACTGTATATCTATCTCTTTCATTCAATTGAGCCAAATATAATAATGGACTGGATCTGTATTATAAACAGATTTTGTTTTTTTTGTTTTTTTCCTTAAGGCATTTTTTCTGACTTTCCTGCATCTTTGAAACATTTCCATTCACATATACTCTGGAGAGCATCTGGGACATTGACATAAACAGCACTTTCCAACAACTTAAAAAATTGGGTGACAAATCATTTTGGTTTTTGTGCTTTTGGAGTTCTTCAGTGTTTTTTTTTTTTTTTTTTTTACAAACTTAGATTCACTGTAATGCTGGAGTAAGCATTTGGTCCTGTTTAATGTTGGTGCTGGTAAAGGTTTAAAGGGATACTCCACTTTAAAATGAAAATTCTGTCATCATATACTCACCCTCATGTTGTTTCAAACCTGTATGAATTTCTTTCTTCTGCTGAACATCCCTTTAAGAGCTAAATAACAAGGTTCAGTAACTTTTAATTAGGTCTCATTTGTTAATATTAGTTTATTTTTTAGCCAACATGATCTAACCAAGACTAATATTATCTTACTTAGACTAATAAATGCTTAAAGTATTATTCATTCTTAGTTCATGAAGTAGGTAACTAATATATTTTTGTAAAGCATTACCCAAAGGTCTCTTTCCAAAACTGTTTGTGTTTATGCATAGTGTTTCTTGGGGTTTTCTTGTGCATCAACAGAAAGGTTTGTATGTACTTCTTTTAGAGATTATTTTGTCAGTAAATTTAGAGGGTTTTACAGTTAGTTTTGTTGATTGTAACATTGCATTTAATTCACACTTAAGTGTACTGTTAACTGACATTAACCCTCTGAGGTCTGAGGGGTTTTGGGGTCCTTGAGATGTTCTGACATGCCCTGACATTTGTGCTTTTTTCAGTTGCTTATAAACATATTAATGGCAAAGGTATAATTACACTCTATTTAGCACAAACAGGGCTACCATAATATGTGAGCAACATGCATGTACATGTTTGTATTTTTGAGAGAATAATGTTTATGCATGGTTATTGAAAAAACTAAAAACTAAAGTTTCTGAAATAAGGCCACAAAACACATACTAAATACATGTCAATAAGACTTTTGACTAATTGATGTCTTTGCCTAGAGTTTTTTCTTCAAAATGATGTGAAAATCTTCCTGCCCTTATCATTCACATAACACAATACATTGATTTAAATCTTGTAAAACACTTTTTGTTTGTAAAGGCAATATGCGCAAGGGGCGTCAACCATTCAACAGCATCATGCATATGTAGTGGTTCACACCTCAGGAGACAATGGGGCCCGCATACTTAATGAGCCATTCATTCAGGTGTGTCACCTATACGCTGATTTCACGCAGCCGTTATTTTGAAATCGAAAGCGAGGCTCCGGTGGGAAGAAAACCGGAAGTGTCGCCTTTAATCACAGGAGAGTCGTGAATGCGATGGCGTATTGTTGTGTTTAATGATGTTGTGTCAATTCTAAAAATGTACAAACATTTCTTTCATACTTTAGACTATATACAGTGAAATTCATTTAGAAATAAAATATTTTTTTTATATATAATTCAGAATGTAAAAAACGAAGCAGGAATGAACTATATACATATCCTATATTGGATATTAACATCCAATAGTGTAAATCGCGGCAGCAGCTTCAGGTTGGTAATCCAAGGCATTGTTGTTTATCTTTACTTCCGGGGTTCTTCCCACCGGAGCCTCACTTTCGATTTCAAAATGGCGGCTGCGTGAAATCAGCGTATAGCCACAAGAAAGAATGCAAGAGCAATATATATACAGTATATATATATATATATATATATATATATATATATATATATATATATATATATATATATTCTACCAAATTGGTTCACAGTTGGAAGCATGTCAATTATTTTATTTTTTTCACAAATTTTGCTTGCAAATTGTATAATATCCAAGGAAAACATGTCTATTAATTGTGCAGTTAATTCTCATACTTTATTTTCAGTTTTGGAATATGTATCCTCTCCCCAAATTTGTCAATAATAAAACACAATAAAAATTATTTAAAGAAAATGCTTATATTTACCTTTTAAAATTTGTTTACATCTACCTTGTAAATATATATATTTTTATTAAAAAGGTTACAATTACAACAACAATTGAAGTGTAATCTTTCTTTGTAAAAACTAAAGTATACATTTTATCATACATATTTCAAACTTCGAATATAGCCTACATTGACAAAACATACTATATTTAACATATTAGCAAAAATTGGCAAACAAAAGCTTATTTGAGGTGGCAGATATTTTACAGTAAAAATGTGTAATCTATCCAAAACTAATCAACGAAATGTTGTCTTTCATTTGTCTGTAAAATAGGTCTTTCGTTTTTATTATAAGGAATATAAATGTTAATTTGCAGTTTAATACGTTGCTTATACAAATACATTTTATTTCAACATATTTCAATCGATTTTACTCAGTATAGCAAAATAGTTTGCTAAAAGCAGATCATTCATTCACACACAGAAACACAATTCAAATTTAAACCGTCTTTTTGCGAGTTGTGGTAAACAGCGCATCTCTGCCGTTCATTCATTCACACAGAAACGCGATTTACTTGAGAATGAAAAAAAAAACTTACTACATTATTCCATCCATTGCTCCTCGAAATACCAGCACTTCTGAGGTAAGTTTTCCATTATTATTATTCCTCACAGCGCTGCGAGACAGTGTAGACAAGTACACTGATCTGAATAAACTTGTGTTTTCTCGAGCTGATATGTGGGCGTATCGTCTCAGTCATTTGCGTTTGAATAGCGCGCGCTCTCTTTTAATACAGATTTCACAAGATGAGAATATTTGTTTTTTATATAAATTACTTCATTTAAAAGAAGAGAATTCAAGCTTCATGCCTGTGTGTCTGTATGCCTGTTTGACTGAGTATCCGCTGAGTTATTGTTCATTTTCGGACGCGTTTCAGAATGGACTTCACTGGCAGAGAGAAGGCAGAACTCGCTTCGTGTTTATTTTTCTTTATTTGGCAAAAAGCACAACACTTTGTTTTTATTGTGAGTATACACAAAAATAATACACATTTAACAGAATCGATTGATGTATGAAACTCCTATGGAAAATCAAAGTCAACAGAGTATTTATGAGTTTCTTTTACATTGATAAAAAAAAAGCGAGCTGGTATCGCCGGCGATACCGTAGACCTCAGGGGGTTAAAGTATATTTTAAATCACATTAATTGCGTGTCATTATATTGTGTAGTGCACTTTAACTATATTTTGAATATATTAGAAGCAATTATGAAAGTAGATATAAAGTTGTAATAAAGTACCAATTAAGTTGTTCCAAAAAATCACTCTTAAGCTGGTTCAAATCATACCTATCTGACCGCTACCATTTTGTCTATTTAAATGGAGAAAAATCGATCATAACTCCAGTAAACTATGGAGTGCCGCAGGGATCTGTGTTAGGCCCTCTGTTATTCTCAATATATATGATGCCACTTGGAAATATTATAAGGAAACATGGAATTAGTTTCCATTGTTATGCTGATGACACTCAAATATATATTTCATCACGGCCGGATGAAAACGCTAAATTTTCCAAATTGACAGAGTGTGTTAAAGATATAAAAGATTGGATGACGCGTAATTTTCTTTTATTAAATCCAGACAAGACAGAGGTAATACTTATCGGTTCAAAAAACCGCCCACAAAACCTCGCACAATACAATTTTAACATCATAGGATGTCCTGTTACTTTATCCTCTACAGTAAAAGACCTGGGTGTTATACTCGATTGCAACCTGTCTTTTGAAAATCATATTTCATATGTTACAAAAACAGCCTTTTTCCACCTTAGAAACATTGCTAAGCTACGTAATATGCTATCAGTTTCTGATGCAGAAAAGTTAGTTCATGCATTCATGACCTCGAGACTAGATTACTGTAATGCTTTATTAGCTGGTTGTCCTGCATCCTCAATAAACAAGCTATAGTTAGTCCAAAATGCCGCCGCTAGAGTTCTTACTAGATCAAGAAATTATGATCATATAACACCGATTTTATCATCACTGCATTGGTTACCTATAAAGTTCCGTATTAATTACAAGGTATTGCTACTGACTTATAAAGCCCTAAACGGCTTAGCTCCAGTCTATTTAACGGATCTTCTATCGCCCTATAATCCATCGCGCTCTTTAAGATCACTAAATTCAAGGCTTTTGGTCATACCTAGTGTAGCAGGAAGGGTTATGACCCCTCCTACTTGTTATGGTTTGGCCAATGGCCTGGCATCCGGTGCGTATAAGAGCATGGGTTACCGGTTCCTTGGTGTGCGTCACGGAAATTACAGCAATTTGAGTTGAACCACGCCCGCTCTGCTACACTAGGATATCCAGAACCACCAAAGGAGGGAGAGCATTTTCACATTTGGCTCCAAAACTCTGGAATAGTCTTCCTGATACTGTTCGTTGCTCAGACTCGCTCTCCCAGTTTAAAACTAGATTAAAGTCGCATCTCTTCAGCCAGGCATTCATATAATATTTTTAATCTTACAGTTCAAATTACAATCCGGCCTCTAGTTCATAAACGCCAGAGGAGAACTGGCCCCCGACTGAGCCTGGGTTCTCCCAAGTTTTTTTTTTCTCCGTTAGGTCACCTGATGGAGTTTTAGGACACCATTAGGTCACTTGATGGAGTTTTTCGGTTCCTTGCCAGTGTTGCCTTTGGCTTGCTCAGTTGGGGATATTTAATTTAATTTTATCAATCAATAAATTCCACTAGAAACAAACCTTGTTGTATTATTTTAATTTAATACTGTGAAGCTGCTTTGATACAATCTGTATTGTGAAAAGCGCTATACAAATATACTTGACTTGACTTGACTTGACTTAGGTTCTAGATATCAATGCCTATTTTTAGATGGCTTTATGGTTACCCAGTTTAAACTTGAGCTACAAATTAGTAACATTTATATTCAGCTTTTATATTCAAATTTAATTTTCATTGTTCACTGATCATCTTCTTGTCTGCCCCGAATGTGTATGGACATCACAGACCTTACATCATTGTAACATCATCTTACATCATTGTAACCTTGTAACCTACAACAAGGTTGTAACCTACAACGACCTTACATCATTGTAACATCATCACAGACCTTACCTACCAAACTTGGCAGGATGTGCCAAATGTGCAGATCATCAAAGGGTCGCAGACGTGCATCTCTCCAACATTAGGTGGCGCTATATTATGCTGATTTGCATTTTGGATTATAACAAACACAGGAGACAGACAGGTTTAGGTGCACACAGTGTTTATTAAAAGCAGAGTGGTGGTGGAACAACGGGAACAAGATGATGATGAGAGGATGGTGACTTGTAGAATGATGGTGACTTGGATTACTGAAGTGGATTCTCTGTTCAGGTGATGAGTGAACACGAAGACAGGCGATCTGGATCAGGATGACGGACGGAAGACAGGATGGAGACTGGATACAGGACGAGACGATCTCAGGTGAGTAGATTGGTAAGGAGTCTGACATAAAGCAGTGTATGCTGCAACGAGACCAGACAAGGAGTGAAAGGTGAACGGGGCATATAAAGGGTGTGTTGATGAGGGAGTGCAGTAGTGGGCGGGTCCTGGTGATTGAGTGATGATTGAAGCTGTGATGGTGTGGTTGACTCGGCCTTGGGGGGCTGGACTGTGAGGGTGATCTTCGTGGAACTGGGTTAGTAGCAACGGGTCCAGGATGCCATCCCGAGACACCCATGAGCGTTCTTCTGGACCACATCCCTCCCAGTCGATCGGGTACTCAAGGCGGCCACCCTGCTGCCATGAGTCGAGGATGGTATGGACTCGGTACACTAGGTCCTCGTCAGCGACATCTAGAGGAGGAGGTATTTTGTCCGTGGTAGGTTCTGTAGGGAAAGAGGACAGAGGTTCAGTGAAGGGTTTCAGGAGGGAGACATGAAATGAAGGTGAAATACAGTAGTGAGGTGGAAGGTTGAGCCTGTAGGTGACCTTGTTAAAGCAGGCGAAGACGGGTGTTGCGGGTGGAGACCCTTTGGTCCCGGTTGGTATTGGGTGGCCTCAGCTCTATGGACATCCGCTTGGAGTTGGTGTCTTCGCACTGCCTGCTGGAGATACAGTGGAGTGCCCATACCCTATCGCTCTCTTCGAACCAGTGATTGACAGCTGGAACCTCTGGACCAGGGGAAGAGAGGAGGTTGGTAGCCGAGGATACATTGGAACGGAGTAAACCCAGTGGTGGATTAGCGCAGGGAATTCTGGGCCTTCTCCGCCCAGGGGAGGTAGCAGCTCCAGCTGTCTTGGTGCTGGTGGCAGTATGACCACAGGTATCTCCCGATCTCCTGGATCTTGCGCTCAGTCTGGCCGTTGGTTTGCGGATGGTAATCTGATGATAGATTCACTAACCTGATGATAGTCTTCTATCCGATACGATTTCTTCTGGTAGACCATTAATGATGGAACATTTGTTGGAACAGGAGTTCTGCGGCTTCAAATACGGTGGGCCGGCCCTTGATAGGGATGAGTTTACAGCCCTTGGAGAAGCGGTCGATGACGACAAATACACAGGTGTGATGGTTGGATGGAGAAAGGTCTGTCATGAAGTCAATGTCAAGGTGGGACCAGGGACATCTGAGTATCGGCAGAGGTACCAACTGTCCCTCGGGTAGTTTCCTTGGCGTGGTGGTGATGGCACAGACTGAGCACCCTCTGATGTATCGGGAGATATCCTGGGCCATGTTGGGCCTCCAGTAGCAATCCTGTAGGAGCGAGAGGGTACGCTGGCTGCCTGGGTGTCCAGAGCTCAATGCCCATGAGGGACAGATGGCAGGCGGATGGTACATACAACCGTCCCTCAGGACCTCCCGGCGGAGCAGGTTCGGTGCGGGTGGCTTAGAGGATCTGATCGTCGAGGGACCATTTGATTGGGCTAACTACCATGGCTGGAGGGAGAACTGGTTCTGGAGAACAGGTTTAAGGTTCAGGATGATACAGACGGGATAAGGCATCCACCTTGCAATTCTTGGACCTGGACTGATGGTGTGAGGAACTCGCATTCATGTAGCCTTGGAATACGGAGGGTGAGTTGGACAGGCCATATGGCATTACCTGGTACTCATAGTGGCCTGCCGGAGTGATGAACTTCATCTTCCATTCGTCAACATCGCGTATCCGAATGAGGTAATAGGCACTACGCAGGTCCAGCTTGGAGAAGATGCGAGCCCCACGGAGCTGTTCCAACGTGGCAGGGACCAGAGGAAGAGAATAACTGTATTTGTACACAACTTCCTGCTCAGCTACTGTTCGGACGCTCGTGCTTACTGCTCCGCGCTTAGTTCTATCGCTTTTATATTTTATCTCCTATATTTTTATATTTTATCTCCTTTTATCACCTAATTTTAACTTCAGCAAACAGCACAGTGCTCAAACGACAAAGTTTGGATTACTACAAAAACGCAGAATTCTTTTACCCGACCAGGTTACATTCCGGGGAAAGGAAAACACAACTGCCTACATTCATAAGGATAAGAGAGAAAATGCCTCTTCTGGTTCAAGAATCTACTTGCTGCACTAACTGCAACAGACTTTTACAAAGGATTGCAGTTCTTGAAACAAAGTTCCTTACGGGACCACCAAACCTGACGGAACATACAACAGAGCTTCGTCATGGACACCCTCAGCATATAGCCGGTATGGCCACTTTCTCAAATGTTTACAGAACAAGCGGGAACCCAGTGTGCCTGTATCTTTCTCTATTGCTGTTCTATTACAAGATAGACAGTCTAAGGCCTTCAATAGCCGAACAGCAAACCCAACTAATCTGGTGCCTATTACACGTCAAACTAAGATTGCTGTGGGGACAAAAAAGTAAGACTGTTAAGTTAGTACTTTTAAACATCCGCTCACTTAAAAATAAATCATTCTAGTCAACGACTTAATAACCACAAACAACCTGGATTTTATGCTTCTAAATGAAACCTGGCTAGAAGACAGCTGCAGTGCAACAATCCTCAATGAAACATCCCCTCCTAACTTTACTTTTATGAGTGTCTGCAGAGCCGTTAAGAGAGGTGGGGGTCTAGCTGCTCTTTTTAAAGATATCTATCAATGTAAGCAAATACAATTTGGGAATTACCCGTCTTTCGAATATCTGGGTAGTGTGTTAAAAGGTGCTCCACGCATTTTACTTATCATTATTTACAGGCCTCCAAAATACTCTCCAGCCTTTGCTGAGGACTTTACTGAACGGTTATCAACAATTACCTCAGAGTTTGACTGTTTTGCCATTGCTGGAGATTTTAACATTCACATAGATAATGCAGAAATCAATATGGCAAAAGAAATCAAAACGGTTTAAAAAACTTTTGATCTGACTCAGCATGTATATGGACCCACACACAATCGTGGACACACTCTAGATTTACTTATCAGTAAGGGTCTAAACATTTCATCGATTGTTATTAAGGATGTAGCACTGTCTGATCATTTCTGTATTTTCTTTGATATATTGATCTCTCCTGCCATTGAAGCTAGATCTGTGTCTGTCAAGAAGAGATGCTTAAATGAGAACACTACTGTACTATTTATGAAGGCTATATCCTTAACACCAAGCATATCTGTTGACTCTGTTGATTTTCTCCTTGATTCTTTTAACTCAAAAGTTAAAAGTGTAATTGATGATATTGCTCCTGTGAAAGTCAGGAAGAAGAGTGGCAGACAAAAAGCACCTTGGAGAACGTCTCAGGTTACGTATGTAACCCTGGTTCCCTGAGAGGGAACGAGACGCGGTGGGAACGCCCTGCGTGATTGCGTCGTGAAGCACGTGTATAATCAGTCCAATGGAAAGACGAGACGTCATAGGCGGGTGACGTCATCGACCAGGAAACTATAAGGCAGCCCCGCTGACACAGATCGCGTTAGCTTCTGAAAAGCCGAAGCAAGTCGATCACAGGCATGCAGGGAGTATGGCAAGGCGACGCAGCGTCTCGTTCCCTCTCAGGGAACCAGGGTTACATACGTAACCTGAGACGTTCCCTTTCAAGGGAACTCGAGCTGCGTCGAGACGCGGTGGGAACCCTATACCCACTACGCCATATGACAAATGCCTGTTCTGTATGAAGACCATGCGCATACTAGGAAACAAGCACCCTAGACCCTGGAGTGGAGCCTAGGTCCAAGTCATAAAATCTAACAAATGTATGCGGTGAGGACCTGCCTGCCGCATTACAGATGTCATAGAGTGAAACTCCTGATAATAAAGCCTTAGAGGCAGCCATACTCCTGGTAGAATGGGCCGGGACAGCCAAAGGTGAAGGCTGTCCGGCCGCTTCATAAGCAAGTGAGATAACCTCAACTACTCACTTGCTCATTATCTGTTTAGATGCAGGGCAACCTATCTCAGGTAACCCGAAGCAGACAAATAACTGCTCTTATATATACGCCACAGGGCAGCTCTGTGGACATAAGCATCCAAAGCCCAGACAGGGCATAACAGATTAAGTTTTTCCTGATCTGGAGGTGGAGGACAGAAGGCCTGCAGCACAAATGACCCGCAAATTTAGTAGGGACCTAGGAATACAACCCGACAAGGAGTGAAGAAAGACTATCACCATACAAGGTGCAAATCCAAGTACGTGCAGGCCTCAGCCTCATGTACCACGGAGAAGACGAAATAAGAATCTCTCCTCAGAGATAACCCAGCAAAGAAACATTCATTGCAGAAATCAAGTACTGTACCATAGGGCAGATAGCAAGATTCAGATATTCAGTCTTCTCGTGGAGGGAGCTCTAGACTGGAGTATGGTCTCCACGACCTCAGTCGAGAGACCTGAATCTATGAGCTGGGCCCCCTCAGAGGCCGAGACCATAGTATCCATAACTCCGGATGAGAGTAACTCCCGGGAGCAAAGATATCGGGAAATGCGTACAGGTGTAGCCTCGACCACACCTAATACGTTGCATCCAGTTCAAGCAGAGCTGGATGTGTCAGGGAGAACCACATAGGGCAATGCATTGTATAAAACGATGCGAAAGGTAGACTTGAGTTTTGACCGAAGTTCTCCCAAAGGAGCTCCACCACCTTGGGGTGAAGTCTCCATTCCCCGGGCCTCCGCCCCTGCCTCAACAGGATATCTGCTCTGATATACGAGACCATCAGTGTGTTGTCCGGAAGGACAAGCACATGGTGACCTCTCAGGTCTGGCAGGAAGTATTTGAGAGCTCGAAATACCGCCATCATTTCTAGCCGATTTATGTGCCAAGAAAGTTGATGGTCCTGCAAAAGACCTTTCGCCGAGCGGCCACTCATGACCGCCCCCCATCCCGTGAGGGAAGCATCCGTCGAAAGCGTTACGCGTCGACAAGAAGCCCCCAGCACTGGGCCCTGGGCGAGGAACCAAGGTTTCTTCCACATGACCAAGGCACGAAGGCATTGCCGCGTGACCTTGATCGTGCGAAATGGATTTCCCCTCGGAGAAAACCCCTTGATCCTGAGCCACCACTGCAAAGGTCTCATGTACAAAAGGCCAAAAGTGATTACGTTGGACGCAGCTGCCATGAGCCCCAACAGTCTCTGAAACTGTTTCACAGTGAGTGACTGGCCTAGTATTACCTCCTTTACGGCTGTGAGAATCTCAGAAATACGTGCAGGAGACAGACGTGCTTGCATTATTGTCGAATCCCATAAAACACCCCCCCCCAAAAAAAAGTGGTCCTCTGAGCTGGGAGGAGCACACTCTTCTTGGCGTTGAGCCACAACCCCAACCTCTTTATGTGAGACAGAACGACATCTCGATGCCGAACTGCCAACTGCTCGGACTGAGCTAAAATCAACCAATCGTCGAGATAATTAAATGTAATAGTCTCAGAGGAGCCAGAGCTGCATCCACGCATTTTGTAAAGATGCGGGGTGATAAACCTAGGCCGAAGGGAAGAACCCAATACTGGTATGCTTCGCCCCCGAAAGCAAACCTCAGGAACTTCCTGTGATGAGGATGGATAGATACATGGAAGTACGCGTCCTTCAAGTCTATTGTGACAAACCAGTCCTCGGACTGAATCTGTTTCACAATCATATTAGCGTAAGCATACTTTGAACTTGAGATTCTGAAACCTCCTGTTTAATTGACGCAGGTCTAGATGCTAACGCGATCTGTGTCAGCGGGGCTGCCTTATAGTTTCCTGGTCGATGACGTCACCCGCCTATGACATCTCGTCTTTCCATTGGACTGATTATACACGTGCTTCACGACGCAATCACGCAGGGCATTCCCACCGCGTCTCGACGCAGCTCGAGTTCCCTTGAAAGGGAAACTCAACAGCAGTGTAAAATATGAAAAGACAATGCAGAAAAGCAGGGCGCATGTGGCGGAAGACAAAACTTGTAGTCCATTATAACATCTACAAAGACAGCCTTCATGCTTTCAATATGGCACTAGGCAAAGCTAGACAGACTTTCCTCTCAAATATTATAAACAGCTATTTAAACAACACACGCACTCTTTTTGCTACTGTAGAGAGACTGACAACCCCCCCAAGCCAGATTCCCAGTGAAATGCTTTCAGACAACAAGTGCAGTGAGTTTGCTTCTTTCTTCTCTGAGAAAATCAATAATATCAGAAAGGTGATCAGCACATCCTTGAGTTGCGCTGGGGTCAGACAGATCAGACCACCTGAGAAAGTAGTTACTATGTCTGATTTCAATGAAATTGATGGCAAAATTTTGGAAGAAACTGTACAGCACCTTACAAGATCGACCTGCGCTCTTGACACACTTCCCACATCTTTTTTCAAAAGTGTGTTAAACAGTTTAGATGCAGATCTTCTAGAAGTGTTAAATGCCTCACTTTTCTCTGGGAGTTTTCCAAACTCCCTGAAAACTGCAGTTGTCAAGCCCCTCCTGAAAAAGAGCAATCTGGATAAGACCATATTAAACAACTATAGACCTATCTCAAATCTTCCTTTCATAGGCAAGATCATTGAAAAAGTTGTCTTCAATCAGCTGAACAAATTCTTATGCTCGAATGGATACTTTGACAATTTTCAATCTGGTTTCCGACCGCACCACAGCACAGAGACAAAGCCTATAAAGATAATAAACGATATTCGCCTAAATACCGATTCAGGCAAATTATCAGTGCTGGTACTACTCGACCTCAGTGCTGCATTTGACACTGTCGATCATAACATACTTCTTGACAGGCTGGAAAACTGGGTGGGGCTTTCTGGGATAGTCCTAAAATGGTTCAGGTCATACTTAGATGGGAGAGGTTATTATGTGAGTATAGGAGACCATAAGTGAGTGGACATCCATGACATGCACTCCGCTCAAGTCTCAATTCTTGTGCCACTCCTGTTCAACCTGTATATGCTCCCAATGAGCCAAATAATGAGAAAGAACCAAATTGCTTACCACAGCTATGCAGACGACACACAGATCTACTTAGCCCTATCGCCTAACGATTACAGCCCCATTGACTCCCTGTGCCAATGCATTGATGAAGTCAACAGTTGGATGTGCCAAAACTTTCTTCAGTTAAACAAAGACAAAACTGAAGTCATTGCGTTTGGAAACAAAGATGAAGTTCTCAAGGTGAACGGATACCTTCACTCTAGGGGTCAGACCACTAAAAATCAAGTCAGGAATCTTGGTGTGACACTAGAGTCAGACCTTAGTTTCAGTAGTCATGTCAAAGCAATAACTAAATCAGCATACTATCATCTGAAAAATATTGCTTTGTTTCCAGACAAGACTTAGAGAAACTTGTGCATGCTTTCATCACCAGCAGGGTGGATTATTGTAATGGACTCCTCACTGGCCTTCCCAAAAAGACCATAAGACAGTTGCAGCTCATACAGAACGCTGCCGCCAGGATTCTGAGCAGAACCAGAAAATATGAACATATCACACCAGTCCTCAGGTCTTTACACTGGCTCCCAGTTAGATTTAGGATTGATTTTAAAGTATTATTACTGGTATATAAATCATTCAATGGCCTTGGACCTCAATACATTGCAGATATGCTCACTGAATATAAACCCAACAGATCACTCAGATCATTAGGATCATATCAGCTAGAAATACCAAGGGTTCACTCTAAGCATGGCGAGTCCGCTTTTAGCTATTATGCCAGCCGCAGCTGGAACCAGCTTCCAGAAGAGATCAGATGTGCTCCTACTGTAGTCACATTCAAATCCAGACTCAAAACACATCTGTTTAGCTATGCATTTACTGAATGAGCACTGTGCCGCTGTTCGTCCGACTGTTTGTACTGTACTGTTTTTATTTTATATTTCTAAACTGTTTTAATTATTCTTATTTCTTTTTATTATTTACATTTCTTCTATGTAAATCACTTTGAATTGCCATTGTGTATGAAATGTGCTATATAAATAAACTTGCCTTGCCTTGCCTTGCCTTTCCTATTTAACAGTCTGTAAGTTAAAGTCCCGGTATTTGATACACGGCCGCAAACCTCCGTCCTTCTTGGCCACGAAGGAGAAGCTGGATGCGGCAGGGAATGTCGATGGACGGATGAAACGTTGTTTGAGAGCCTCCTGAATGTACTCCTCCGTGGCCTTCTGTTCCGGGATGGACAGTGGGTAGACTTTACCCTTGGGTGGCATCGCTCCAGGCAGCAGGCCGATGGTGCAGTCCCATGGCCGATGAGTTGGTAGAAGGGTCGCCAACTTTTTGCTGAATACATCCTGGAACGCCCGGTACTCTGGAGGGATTTCAGTTTTACTCTCAAGTCTCTGGGCTTTCGACGGAGGTGGAGTTCAACTGGAGACTGGGTGAAGATTTCGAGAGATGTCGGCTAATTCTTGTGAGCAGCGTTTCCTCTGGAGGTTGAGTTTTTGGAGAAGTTGATGAGAGATGAAGTTCCCTGCAGACCCGGAGTCGATGAGCGCTTGTGCTGAAACGAGAAGTTTTAGGGTTAGAATTTGGACAGGTATGCAAATGAGAGGTGCAACTTTGGGCAGAAACTGCATGGTACTCACCGCTGGGCGTGGTGGTCGTATCGGGCAGTTGGTGATGATATAACCTTCTCCCCCAAAATTTGACGCTCAGCATTGGACAGATGGTAAGTGTCTACCTGCATGGGTTCTGGTGCTGGAAGGGCGACAGATGGAGAGATGGGCGGAGGATGCGAAGCGGGTTGATCCAATGAGTGGGCTGAAAGACGTTGAAAGATATGCACAGCTTTCTGAAATGAAACTGAAACCGACGGTGTCGTCATAAATGACCATCTGGTGGCACACTTCCGGGTTCAGACCCTGGCGAAAGGCTGTCAACAGGGCCGTCTCATTCCAGCCGCTAGATGCCGCCAACATCCGGAACTGCAGAGCATAAGCATTTATAGAAGTATTACCTTGGCGGAGGTTGAACAGCTGATAATGGACGGATAATTCTGATGCGGTTTGACCGAAGACTTCCTTGAAGTGACTGATGAAGGATGCCAATGAATCGTGACCGGGCCGTTGGCGTGCCAGAATGGATTGGGCCCAATGGAGCATCCAGATAACAGGGAAATCATGAAGGCGATACGCGCCCGTTCGGTGGAGAAAAACTGTGGTTGCATTTCAAAATATAGTGAACATTGTAGAAGGAACCCGCTGCAATCCTCCGCCTCACCGTTGTATGTCGCTGGTCGGGCCATGGGACTGGCCAAGGCAGGTGGCGAAGGAGCGGGTGGTGCAGAGGGGAGAGTTTACTGAACCGCCTGTGCAGGTTCGGTAAACTGATCCGGTGGATGCTCCCCGCTGGTTCCAACAGGACTCTGCATGATGGTCTGGTCTTCTGTCACAAACTCAGGAGGAGACAGACAGGTTTAGGTGCATTGAAAGCAAAGTGGTGGTGGAACAACAGGAACCAGATGATGGTGATGGTGACTTGTAGAATGATTATGGTCTATCTGGCGATGACTGAAGTGGATTCTCTGTGCAGGGAACATGAAGACAGGCGATCTGGATCAGGATGACGGATGGAAGACGGACAGGAGACTGGATACAGGACGAGACGATCTCAGGTGAATAGATTGGTAAGGAGTCTGACATAAAGCAGTGAATACTACAACGAGACCAGACAAGGAGTGAAAGGTGAACGCGGCATAGAAAGGGTGTGTTGATGAGGGAGTGCAGGTGAAGCGAGTCAGTACTCTGGTGATTCTGAATGAGTGGGCGGGTCCTGGTGATTGAGTGATGATTGGGGCTGTGACAGTGTGGCTGACTCTGTGACAGGTGCTACAACTCAAAATATATAACACCGTAACTGTATAATCTGCATAGAGTATTAGTATACTATTAAGTTAGTATAATAATTTGACATGTACTTGCAAAATTGCTTATTGTCAGTAGAATGTCTGTTGGTGGACCATCACAATAAAACATTAGCAGATATTAAGCAGACAGTCTACTAATACTCTAATGAGAGTTAGGTGACATGTACAATATATTGCCAAAAGTTTTGGGACGCCTGCCTTTACATGCACATGAACTTTAACCCTCTGGGGTCTGAGCTGTTTTCTGGCCCTGGAGGTGTTCTGACATGCTCTGACATTTGTGCTTATTTCTGTTACTTGTGACATTGTCATGGCTAAAGTCTGATTACACTGTATTTAGCACAAACTCTGCTACAATAATATATCAGCAGCATGTATGTAAAAGTTTGTAGTTTTGAGATAATTACATTTATGCGTGGTTTGTGAAAATACAAAAAAAAATTGTCACTGAAATAAGGCCATGAAACCCATACTGATTATTTCTTCACAAGACTTTTGAAAATTGTATCACGTAGCCTAGAATATTTGCTCCAAAACTATGTGAAAATCATCCTGACTGCTCATTCAAATAAGACAATATATTGATTTAAAATTTCTAAGACGTGTTTTGTGTGAGAAAACTTTATGCGAAGAGGCGTGATCATCTCATTAATATGTAAGCCTTTCACACCTGAGAAAGACAAAGACACTCCCCTAATGGCTCTATTAGGAGCGATCAGGCCCTGTCATTCTGAGCAACCTTGCACAAAGAATGAGGAGATTTAAAAAATAATGGCTTTTAGATTGTTTGGATTTATTTACAACACAACATAATCCAAAGATACACAACAAATGACAAAAGAGCACATTGAAAACAATGATCCGAAGACAGAGACCTTTGTGCCATTCCTAAAAACATTGTACATACCTTTCATTTCCAAGGTGTTTGATTTTCACTTTACCATGTTCATATACAGAGACTCATGTGAATGTTGAAGTCAGCAGGACTCAGTGGCATCTGGTCCCTGAAAGAAAAGAAAAAAAGTGAACATACTGGTATCAAGAGAAACTAGGCCTGCACAATTTTGGGAATACATTTGAGATTTTTCTGGTTAAAATTGCTTTTTAAAATTCACAGAATACACACACACACACACACACACACACACACACACACACACACACACAAATGTTTCCAACAATATATAATATAATGAACACCAGGTTTGTTGTGCCTTGTAGGCATTGGCTATGCGCAGTGCTGCATAAAATATTAATAACAATAGCCTATAGCAGCCTATAAATCTTCCAAAAGATTTCAGTAACAACTACGCTAGAGAAAAATATATTGATTATCATATGTTACTTCAAATGTTTCCATTCGTTATGATGATATGAAATGAGATAATAGTAAAAACATAAAGCCTGTTTGGTGCGTTTTGCTTTTCAAACGCGATTGCGCTCCAAAATATGATGCATTCAAACGCAGAGCGCTCCAAAATATGAAACATTATGGTTACCATATTATACATATCTACGTTTGAGCAGATATCCACAAACAGTATTTAACAGTAAACACGGGTCGAAATATTATAATATTCACCATATATCTAGCAACAGTTCAACTGCAATGTGAAGTTTATGCAACAATAACAAACTAATAAGTAAGAATTTCTTACCTTACATCTTTCGTGTCTTCAAATCGCGTTCTTCTTCTTCTGAGGTAAATCCAATGTAAGCTCACGGCGCGTCTTTCAAACTCGACGAAAAGCAGAGACTTGTGAAGTTTTTTGGTGTTTTGTGTTTGAGGTAATGAGGGCGTTCGCGTCCCATGTGGAGATTTGCATGTGAATCTCTTTTGCGCGAGTGGGCGTGTCGAATTAAAAAGTAATTAGCAAGCGTTTGAGATACTGGACATCCTGTTGGTTTTATACAAATTACTTAAACAGAGAATATTTGTTTTCAGTTTGAATCCGATCATTTAAAAGTACACACTTAAATGTGTATAAAGGTATATGGCTCATAAATGTGTGAGAAGTATTCGCTGAGTTTTGTTTCAGTTTATAGACGTGCTCAAGAAAAAAAAAGTTCACCGCGACGGAGAGGCAGAACGCACACCCTGTTTATTTTCTTTATTTTACAAAAGCACAATGTTTTGATTTGATTGTAAGTGGACACATACAAAAGTAGAAATATCACAGATTCTTTTTTTATATTTTTTTCTGTATGACCATAAATGACGGAGTCATTTAAGTTTATTGTGCTACAATGTGAAGAAAATCCAGCAAAACGCGGGGGCGCGTTTGCCGACCCCAGAGGGTTAATGACATCCCATTCTTAACCCTGTGGGGTCTGAGGTGTTTTCTGGGTCCTGGAGGTGCTCTGACATGCAAAACGACGGTACCGCCGACCCCAGGGGGTTAATCCGTAGGGTTTAATATGGAATTGGCCCACTCTTTGCAGCTATAACAGCTTCAACTATTCTGAGAAGGCTTTCCACAAGGTTTAGGAGTGTGTTTATGGGAATTTATGACCATTCTTCTAGAAGCACATTTGTGAGGTCAGGCACTGATGTTGGACAAGAAGGCCTGGCTCGCAGTCTCCGCTCTAATTCATCCCAAATGTGTTCTATCGGGTTGAGGTTAGGACTCTGTGCAGCCCAGTCAAGTTCCTCCACACCAAACTTGCTCATCCATGTCTTTATGGACCTTGCTTTGTGCACTGGTGCGCAGTCATGTTGGAACAGGAAGGCGCCATCCCCAAATTGTTCCTACAAAGTTGGGAGCATGAAATTGTCCAAAATGTCTTGGTGTGCTGAAGCATTAAGAGTTCCTTTCACTGGAACTAAGGGGCCAAATCCAACCCCTGAAAAACAATAATAGTTGTAACGTTATTTCAAAGTAAAGTTATCCGTCTCTAACTATCTAAGGTAGGCTATACCAATCAGATCTGCTATCGAAAATGGTTGTCATATTATTTTTCCCCTCACACACCCAACGCTGAACTATCTAAGGTAGGCTATACCGATCAGGTCTGCTATCGAAAACGGTTGTCATATTATTTTTCCCCTCACACACCCAACGCTGTTACTGACGCACCTTTCCTGACGACCGATCCATTCATTCACATTTTTACGTCAGGCACACATCTCCACCGGCACACACCTTTTCATTATTATTATTCTATTGCTATTAGTATTATACTATATTGTCAGGCTAGTAGAAATCATATGGGCTAATTAGTCCTAACAAGATTATGATTTCATGAACTAAAAAAGTAATTAGTCTGTTCTTTTTTTTTTTTTTTTCAATAGTGCAAAATCCTGATCCATCAGATGTGCCTTCTGTGCCAAGACAACACAGTCCGCCACGAGATGAGGAAGCTGGCCCAATAAACCCACTTTCAGCTGAGAGGCGTGAAACGGCGAAAGACGGCACAGAGTGGACCTATATAGAGTTGGGTGAAGAAAGAGGAAGGCGACAATGCCAAAACGTTAAAACAGAAGCGGCAGGACCCACAGCGCACGCCAAGCGCAATATTGAAGATGCCCTTACAACCTTTTTGTGTTTGGTGGATGATGGCATGCTGAACCACATCAGGGACTGCACCGTGGCTGAGGCCCACCGAGTCAAGGAGGACAAAATATGGGACATGACAGTTGAAGAGCTAGAAGCCTTCATTGGTTTAATTTACATTCGTTGCGCAACAGGTTTGCCCTTATGAGTGATGTTTGGGAGAGATTTGTCCAAAACTGCATCGCCTGCTGCCGACATCACTGTGGATGAGCAGTTATTCCCTACAAAGTCAAGGTGCAGCTTCATCCAGTATATTGCAAACAAACCGGACAAATTCGGAATCAAATCCTGGCTCGATGTCGACACCAAATATATGGTAAACGGTGCGCCTTATCTGGGCAAAGACGAGACGAGGAGGCCAGGTCAACGACTTGGAGACAGTGTGGTGCTGAAAATGGTCGACCCATACCTGGGGAAGGGAAGAAACCTCACCACCGACAATTTTTCTACTTCCTTTGAACTGGCCAAGGCACTTCAGGCCAAGAAAACCAGCTTGGTTGGAACGGTAAACAAGAGCAGACGAGAGCTCCCCCCGTGCATAAAGGCGCAAATGCCGCTGTTCAGCACAGAGGTGCTGAAAAGTGGCGATGCAACACTGACCGTGTATCAGTGCAAAAAATAAAGAAATGTCTGCATCCTCAGCACTGTCCACACAGCTGTTGGCATCACAAGTGGCCAGAAAAGCAAGCCAGAGACGGTCACATACTGCAACAAGACCAAGGTAGGAGTAGACGTTCTAGATCAAATGGCTAGAAAATACTCAGTAAAAGCACCCTCCCATAGGTGGCCAGTAGCTGTTTTCTATAACATCCTCGACCTGGCTGCAATCAACGCGCACATATTGTACAAGAAGTGCACAAATGAGCAAGTTTCGCGGAGGGACTTCATCACGAACCTGGCGAGCGAACTTCGCTCCGACCACATGGAATCAAAAGCCACACAACTGGTGGTGCGAGAGCCAGGACCCGGGCAGGAGCAGCAGCAGATAGAGAGAAGAAGGCGGTGCCAAGTAAGGAGGAACTGCAAAAACCTAAAAAAAACAAGGAGACATGTGCCAAATGTCACAAAGTAGTGTGTGGGAGCGGTGTTTACCTGTGTGTACTGTGCGTAAGCGTCAGTGAATAATGCGTGGTGTTTGCGCCGTTCAAATGAGCACACTTGGAAGAAACGTGTTAACCTGATTTTGTTCGTTAATATTTTTTGTTCACTAAAACTAATCATTCTAAAGCAGTTTGTTTTCTTGTTTAGCTAATGTTCATGTTTTTTCTTAGCCTGTTTTTGTGTGTCCTCTATTGTGCTGCATACGTGTCCATGAAAGTTTTTACAATGTATTAAAATGTATATAGGTAGTGTTTTTGTTATTGTATATATGTTATAAGTTATTGTATCATAAGATTTGTTTTTATTGTACAAAGAAAATAAGAAAATATTTATCAATTAGGCTGGAAAATAAATTTTCACATTCATTATTTTGAATAAAAATTTTGTGTCCTGATCTTTATTATTACCTATCGTAACATTGTAGATCCATTTATTTTCAGATGTTGTATTGATTATTGAACTTATTTACAAACAGGGCTGTACTAAACGGTATGAAGCTTTGACGTTTCCTAACTTTTTTGCATGTCTATTCATGTGGTGAGTTCAGTGAAAAACATTTTTTGGACGCAAAACTTTCCTCACATAGAGAGGCAGCACCTGTCGGGGCAATCTTTCTTTTGTGCTTGTTTTAAGGGTGATGACGTCATAACATGACGACAGGAATTAAAAGCTTCATTGGAAAACTTAAAGAGAAAGTTCAAATGTAGATTTGACATGACGAAAATGACGTTCAGTACGGCCATATGAACGTATGGAGGTAAAATAATGTCAAATGTTTTTGAAATAAAAAAGCCTGTGGAATTGCACTACTTGAAAAAAAGAGGCATTGCATTAACCATGCTTGCATTTTAATGCATTGTATTTTTATGGCTTGCATTTTTATGGGCTGAAATTCAACATGGTTGAATATTTAAGCTGTGAATATTTCAATTAAAAACATTTCAAACACATTTCCATTGTTAAAAATTCAATAATCCATATTCACCTTTCAGATTTCACTTCCAAAATATTCAAACTGTTTAAAAATACAACCTATAATATTCAACAGGCAATTTTCGGTCCATTTTATTTCGCTTTTCAAATTCGCTTCCACAAATTCAGTGGTTCAAATTCGACAGTAAATTCAACATTGACATCCAGGAACTGCAGGAAAAGCAGTAGCTTGCCGAGCATACTCTCCATCTGCTGTTAGTCGACCTCACCAGCAGGGAGTGCTAGCGTGTGTTGTTGACGAAGACCAGCAACAGTTAGAGCAAGCCATTCATTCATAAAACTCATTTACAGCAATGTAAGTGTATTTGTGATTATTATGACGGCTGTTTTATGTTAAATTCAGTGTCTTCACGGTTACTTTTCCTGTGTAGCCTACATGCATCTTTCTCTACCGTGAACGAGACTATAATGTTATTCCCCGATGCGGATGTACAGATCCAATGTTACATTTTTGAGGTTGACATATATTTCTCTTGGTTGTTTAGTTGCCTTAACTTTATATTGTGGTGATGTGCTGCATGCAGGCTATTAGGGTTTCCCTCAATACTTCAGGATTCCCCTGCTGGACATATAAAACGCTTAATGTAGCTTATGGACTAAGTGATATAAAAGACCAAACTCGCAGGCAAGCAGATGGACTCAGTCAGAATAACGCGCAAAGCTTAATGCTGAGTGTTTCCCAGTGATAGACTGGCATAAAGTTGGCTTGACGTTGGACATTCGCACATTTAGGGACCGTCTCTAAAGTGTATATGACTTTGGTATACACGTTTCTAACTCCGATAGCATTTGAATATAACGACTTACAGTCATAAAACCAACTGTAAAGTGTTCATGTAGTGTCAGGCATAATGCGCACCTTTTGGATTTTTGATATTTATTCAAATAAATGTAAGTTTGCTATTGAAGTTAGAAACGTGTATGCCAATGTTGTATGCAACTTTAGAGACGGTCCCTAAATGTGCGAATGTCCAATGTCAAGCCAATTTTACATTTAGTCATTTAGCAGACGCTTTTATCCAAAGCGATTTACAGTTAAACTAACAATAGGAGGACAACAATATGCAAGTGCTATGACAGTTTAAGCTAATGCAATACACGTAGGCATACTTATATATATATATATATATATATATATATATATATATATATATATATATATATATATGAGAGAGAGAGAGAGAGAGAGAGAGAATAGAATAGAAGAGAAGAGAAAGTGTTAGTATTAATTTATCAAGTGTTGATTTTATGCCAGTGTATATCACGAAACGCTCAGCATGAAACTTTGCGCATTAAGTTCATATTCTGAGTCCATCTGCTTGCCTGTTGCCTATATAGTAGCCTACAGCCTACTTCCCCAATAAGGTGTAAGATTGGTCTTTCATATCACTGTATTAGTCCATTAAGCTACGTTAAGCGTTTTGTCCCAACGGAAGGGGAATCCTTGAGTATGAGGTATTGAGGGAAACCGATTATAATCCCGTTCATGGTAGAGAAAGCTGATCACATGTAGCTACACAGGGAAAATAACAATGAAGTTATTGAATGAAACATAAACACAGCTTTTGTGTGTTTATCATCTTTTCAGCATATATACTGACACAGATAATCATTTTCATTTTATGAATGAATGTCTTCGTCAACAACACGCGCTTTTGCACCATCTGATGGTGAGGTCGACTAACAGCAGATGGAGAGTATGCTCGGCAATCTACTGCTTTTCTTGCAGTTCCTGGACGTCAATGTTGAATTTACTGTCGAATTTGAACCACTGAATTTGTGGAAGCGAATTTGCAAAGCAAAATAAAATGGACCGAAAATTGCCTGTTGAATATTATTGGTTGTATTTTTAAACAGTTTGAATATTTTGGAAGTGAAATATGAAAGGTGAATATGGATTATTGAATTTTTAATAATGAACATGTGTTTGAAATGTTTTTAATTGAAATATTCACAGCTTAAATATTCAACCATGTTGAATTTCAGCCCATAAAAATGCAAGCCATAAAAATACAATGCATTAAAATGCAAGCATGGTTAATGCAATGCCTATTTTTTTTCCAAGTAGTGCAATTCAACAGGCTTTTTATTTCAAAAACATTTGACATTATTTTACTTCCATATGAACGTCAAAGTATGAACGGTCAGAGTGAACGCTATGGTCGTTCTAGTAGTTATGGAATTCTACTACCGTAGAATTCTAGTGTTCTAGTTCTAGTGTTAAAGCTGCTCCTTCTAATTAATTTATAGCATCAAATAAACATGAATGAACATTAGAAGGAATGTTGTTTTAACCACGGAAAGACATCAGTACACACTGTTTTTCAAGTTCAAATCCTTCAACGTTAATCTACTAACTCTCCTGACTGCTTTGATTTTTTCGGGAAAAAATGGCGGATTCGGCGGATGGCGGATTATGATTGGTCAGATCGCCTGTCAATCAAACTCCCTGCGAAGGGTCAATTGCTTCCACTTTGTTATAATACCACTAACAGTTGACCGTGGGATATTTAGTAGTGTGGAAATATCACGAATGGACTTATTGTACAGATGGAAACCTATCACGGTACCACACTTTAATTCACTGAGCTTCTGAGAGCGACCCATTCTTTCACAAATGTTTGCAGAAGCAGTCTGCATGCCTAGGTGCTTGATTTTATACAACTGTGGCCATGGAAGTGACTGGAACACCTGAATTAAATGATTTGGAGGGAGTTAACAAATTATACAATTTACAGGTTAAACTGAGATTATTATGTCTAAGTGACTACATCTTAGTATTTTAAACTCAGTATTTTTTTTCAGGGCTTCACATCTAGCTCCTTTTACGGTAGAAGAAATGGGAGTAGAGAAGAGAGGATGCAAGTTATAGAGCAGATACCAGCAAACTCTTCAGATTCTGAGACAAGTGATAAAGATGATAAAGTCGTCAACCTGCCAAGAGAGTGAGAGTGACAGTGACTACGTTTACATGCAGCCAATAACCCGTTCAAAACCGGGATATTAGCAATAACCCGGTCGCGCACGGCCATGTAAACACCGGCAAAAACCCGGATATGCTCATATCCCGGTTTTTAAAAACCCGGATATTATCCTTGGGGTACCCCTTTTCTAACCCGAATATTTGGTCATGTAAACGCGTATCGGCATATCCCCATCAAAAGGAACATTGATTTGTGTTCTGCGCATGTTCTATTCGCAAGGAATCTTGGTCTTTTGAGTAGAGACGGCGCACACAAAAACCCGCGTGCAGTATACCGGAAGTAAACAAGAAGTAGAGGTAAACATGGCGAGACGCAGCACAGCACCACACTTTTGGAGCGAGGAGGAAATCGCAAACAAAGGCGATCGCTATCTGCCCCGAACTATTGATTATCCGCGTGCTGCTGCTGTTGTTGTTGCCTTTCAAAGGCAACAACAACAGCAGCAGCACGCGGATAATCAATAGTTAGAAGAATCAGAAATGACGCACATTGCGTCTTAACATTGTCCGTACGTCCAGACGCTAACCCTGCGTCGCCGTTTACATCGGGATATTGCCAATTGATTACAAATTCCATGTATACAGGAGTAACTCTCTCTACTTACGCATGTAAACGGGTTATTCCGAATGTTTCAGAAACCCAAATAGTGACCTTAACCCGACCATAACCCGATATTTGACAGCATGTAAACGTAGTCAGTGACAGTTCTGCTGATGAGGTTGAAGATGGACAGTTCAGCAATGTAAAAGAACCAAGAAATTTAGGTACTTCTTTTCCTCATGTTAGGCATGCATTCTGCTGATTTGTAGCAGATGAGAGGCCTCTGCATGTAATAAATAGAGTTCAGATTGAGGGGACGTTGAGGCAGTATACAAAATAAATAAATCGTTAAATAATTTATTAAAATTGTTAGTGTATTATCTAAAATATTTTATTTTTTATTTTTTGCAGCTGGAGGAAGAAAGGGTTTGAGCACCAGTCAGCAGCCAATGAAAAGACATTCAGAATGCCTGATCAGCTTTCATCTCCTTGCAGCTACTTCACCAGGTTTTTTGACGAAGAGCTTTTCCAACTTATTGCTGAGCAAACTAAGCTGTACTCTTGCCAGTTACTTGGAGCCAGGACCGGACTGGCCATCGGGAGCACCGGGAGAATTCGGAAAGGACAACGAAAAAGAAAGCACCCGAACAAGCATCAAAATGCTGCAAAATGAATGACCTGTTCAGGGCTTCAAGTGCAGGTCAGTTTCATCTGTAAATACTGTGCTTTTTTCTTTGTTAACTTAGTATTGAAATGCTAGCAAAATGTAAGCGGTATAGCGTCCCTATTAGGCTACTATCGTCACTCAAAATACTGTATGCTAAATGAGATTAACCCCTTAACCCCTTTTTGAGAATGGACATTAAAATGCACAATTCAAGCTTAAATGGTTGTAATTCAAGAATGCTTTGGAGTATAGACCTAAGTTTGGTCTTGTTTTAAAGGGAAAAAATAGCAGCATTATTGCTGAAGTGAAAGCACTTCAAAAAATTAAAGTATGAAAAAGTTATGGAAGTTTAAATTTACATAAAATCAAATATAATTTATATAAAAAAAAAAATCTTTTATATAAAATATATATTTTACTAAATATTTTGTACTATAAAATTACCATAAAATCAAAGCCATATATCTAACGAAGTTGTGTTCTAAATTTGAAGTTGATATCACAAAAATTGAAGTTCCCATGAGATTTTGTTTAGGCGTAATACCAGAAATAGCCACTGGGTGACATTGAATTCCATTGAATTTAATTGTATGCATTCTGCCATAACAAATTAATAAATTTCTGTCCAAATAACACTTCTGTCACAAAATATGGAACCTTGAGACTCAGACCTTTCTGACAATATGTGTTTTGTCAAGATTAGAAAAGGTTTTGATCATAAATTATTAAACATGATGACACCAAAAAGGGGAGGAGCCTGATAACATAATTTAGAGTACTGTTTCTATGGAAACGCAACGTCCAATTTCAAAACGATCTTCACAGGATGAATTCTGAGTTCGAAGCTTTCAAATGATACCTAATTTATGATAACTACTAAAATATGTGATGTAATAAAAAAAGGCAATAAAAAAAGATAATATTATATTTGAGGATAATATATATATATATATATATATATATATATATATATATATTATACTTTTTAGAGGATAATATATATTTTTATTTTTATTTTTTTATTGACAAATACTAGATTAAATGTTTTATTATGAACTTTTAGCATGAAAACCAAAGTTTCAATTATTAAAAGTGTGTGCGTCGACTTTTTGTGACAAAGGTAAGAACTTTACCTTTAGAACCTTTACCTAAGAACTAGATTTTTTTGAGGTGCGCTCTTGTCATAAATTCATCTATTACTGTTCCTTCATAAATTGTAACAAAAAACATTGCTGAAATATCTATTAATGAGCAGGCTTGTGCAAAATTCAGAATTTCAGAATTGGCCTCCATTCAATTCATGAATTGGAATTTGAATTGAATTTACTCTGCCCCACAGGACGTTGAATTGAATTTGAATTGGAATGACAGGAAGTGGAATTAAATTCATGGCAATTCAAAGAAATTCAACACAGTCACACAACAGAAAGAATGTGTTGAGTCTCACATGCATTCAGTGTTAGGAAGGTTACTTTGGAAATGTTATTGCTTACTGTTATTAGTTACCCATCATAAATGTGGTTTGGATTACTTTATTTGGATAACTTTATCAATGCAAAGCAATTTCGTTTTAAGTTGATTAGTAACTAATTGAATTAAACGTTTTACCCCAGTAATACAACTAAATACAATTACATTAATTTTGTAATTTAATAACAGAAATTTCATTTCACGTAACTATTTACTCCTCAACCCTGCATACATATTGTTCTAAAATAGATATTGATCAAATTCTTGAAATAAATTACCCCCTCAGTGTTGTTTAATTAGTTTTGTTCCAATGTAATTTTAATTTCATCACACAAACACAAAGTTGTTGTAAATGCAGTTATCATTTATTCCAATGCAAAAAATTACTGAGCAACACTGTTGCATCTAATTCTCAATAGCTCCTCAAATGTTTTTTCATTGAATATCTTTCCTGCAACACTAAAGATTCTCTCAACAGGTGCAGAGTGAAGTTGTAAGGGACTTCTGAAACTTAAAAAGTCCAGTGTTGCCCATCAAATTGTGCTTTCAAACAAATGTCCACTCAAATTGTTTAGCAACCATTTTAAATACTTGGTTAAAGTAAAGCATTCTGGGAAATGGAGTCATGTTCCATCATGTTCCACAAAATTACAATTACAATAAATCAAACTTAATTATTTATTCTGTGACTAGAGCTTTTAACATTCATTGCTGAGGGAAAACATATCCTTTTAATGTAATCTCCACAAGTAGTTCAAACTAATATCATTTATAATGCAATCATATCTGACATATACTGTAAAGCTTCATTGTTAAACACTTCACTTAAAATATGTATATGAATTTCTTTGAATTTTTATTGAATTGCAATTCTGCTTCCTTTAATTCAAATTCGAATAGTAATTCTAGATCCTGTTTTTGACATCAATTCAAATTCAAGAATTGAATTGGAATTAAGGAGTCATTCTCAATTCAATTCTGAATTGTGCACAAGCCTGTTAAGGAGTCTTAGACCTTTCCAACAATATATAATTTGTCATGATTAAATTAGGATTTAATTGTAATATAGTGAAGTAAACTTAGGCGTCCCGTATACGGGACGGTAACTGTAAAGTTGCATTAGTAATTTAGCAGACAAATATTAACATTTATGAGGTACTGGGGGCGGGGAGACAGGAGTGATAGTGCAGACATCAACAAAAAATAATGCAATAACATTTTATTAAAATAATGTCTGGCCATTTGTGAGGTTTAAAACTTTTTTCCTTTTTTATTTTTTATCAAATGAAGGTGGAGACAGTCAACTTAGCTCTAGCTGTGGTGCAATGATCACACATTCAGCCAGGGAGTGAGATGACATGTAGAAGCAAAATAAGATTTTTTTTCATTTTTATATATTGTATGTAATATAGTGTGGCTAAATGTTGGATGTTTAAGTAATTTTAAGATAAAAACAACAACATTTTGTCATAAATATAATACTTTGATTTTTTACTAAAATAAATGTAGATTCTGGGCAAACAAATTACAATGAGGGGGTTGTTTTACACCAAGGTGGAGACAGTTCTGTTTGTAACATGAGGCCAGAACAAATGACAGGTGAAGAAGTGACAGGTGAAGAAGAGACAAGTACAAGAAAAATATGCACACTTTATACATACATACATACATACATATAAAATACTAGTACTCCACTTTACTTAGTGTATGAGGCTGATGATCCTGATGGAAGGGAGAGACAGAGAGATATTAGGGAAAATGAAGAGAAGGAAAAGGGAAGTGAGGATACCATTCAAGAGAAAGCCTTTAATTATTTTACACGGCCCCAGCCTAAGGATTTAGACCAATAAATGTAATTTAGGAAAAAATAGGGTTGTCCGTGTTTCTGCATTTTATTTGGGTGCATAGGATGGCCTGGATGGGTGTAGGATTTCCCGGCCTGAAATTGTGTCCCAGTCCGGCCCTGCTTGGAGCTAGCATTAACACATATCCAGATGAAGTCAGGACATTTATTGGGATGAAGCTCATCATGGGTATTGTGAAGATCCCATCAGTTGATGATTACTGGGCTGAGGGTACACATGTAACACTCACACGGTATTAAACAGCAGAGTATACACAATAAATAGGAACGACTGTTCCTGTTTCCTAGTCCACATAAAAGTCAGAGACAACGGATTACGCAACGCGATTAGATTAGCAAACAACCTCAGTGTATTAACAAAACAAAAGAACATGTACAATAATACCATATAGATATTTACAAACAGCATTGAATGCTTGTGTGGGTGTATGAGCGTTTCAGCAAAGTCTTATAGTCCAGCGTATATATACAAAGTTAGGATCAGCCTCACCGGTAACATTGTCAAGTCCGTGAGCATGATCAATGAAGTTGATAACTGGCTTAAGTCCTCCAATAAAAGTAATCCTGGCAGTGAGCCCACGGAAATACTCCTCCGAGGAACGGCGACCCAGCGCTTCCAAGTCAGTCAGCCAATGGATAATCCACAATCTCACCGGTAAATTTGTGAATGAGAGTACGCTCTCCCGAAGACCGGGATACCGGTTCCTTTTATGGAAAACACAATACTCTTTTCCTGTTTACATGACAGGTACCCACGTGACCCGAAGTCACGAGAAGTTCTCGCGCGAACAGCAATCGGGGTCAAATACACAACTGTTAAGGAACATACAGCGTACAGAGGAAAGCAGATAAGGTAATAACATAAAGTGATGAAACATACTTTGTTATCAGGCACAAATCTTATCTGAAACTTCCCCTTATGTGGCCACGCTACACACATTACCAAAAAATTGCCAATAAGATGTCCGTAAAGAGGTTCAAATGCCTCTCTAGAATGATACATTTTCAGGACAATGCCACATCAGACCCAGATCAGGATCGTCTCTTCAAAGTCAGACCAGTCCTAGAACATTTGAGAAAAAGAATTCTGGAAATTGAGAGTGAGAATCAGTTCTCGATTGATGAAATGATGGTGCCTCACAAGGGCATCAAGGCTGGTTCTCTGCGGCAGTATCTGCCTAGCAAACCCCAAATCATTGGGGGTTCAAGATATTTGTACGTGCAGGTGTTTCTGGCATGGTCTGCGATTTCCTGGTATACACTGGTAATAGCACATTCGGCACTGAACAAGGACCTGCCAAAGAGCTCTGACTTGGAGCCAGTGTTGTTGAACTCTGCAAGACCATCAATAACCCAATGGAGTGTGTTGTCTACTTTGACAATATTTTTTTTACGTCACTACCTTTTATTTTGCACCTGAATGAATCACTTGGCCTGCGCAGTTTGCGCACCATTCGCAAGAATAGGCTGAAGGGATGCTACCTGGAAGATGACCACAAACTCATGGACAAGGAAGAGGCAGCTTTGATTACAGAGTGGATAATGAGGCAAAAGTGGCAACTGTAAAATGGGCTGACAACAAAGCCGTCACACAAGCCAGCTCTTGTGCAGCTGTGAGTCCAGTGAAAGAAGTGAGGCGGTTCTCTAAAGAACAGAAGAAATGAGTCACACAGTACAGTGTCCACATGGGAGGAGTAGACCTGACCGACATGATGGTAGCCTTGTACCGTACCCCTGCAAAATCCCATCAGTGGAACATGAGTTTGTTTTGGCAGATGGCTGTATAGCCTTAAACAATGAATGGCTTCTTTACCGCAAAGATGCAAAGAGTCTGGTGAGTTAAAGCACAAGAAGCTGAAGACATTCAGGCTGGAAGTTGCAGGTGCACCCATTTATGCTGGAAAAAAGAAGGGAAGGCCCTCAAAGCCAAGAGAGGATGATGCTCCCACCAAATGCATCCAGCGGCCAGTAACACCAAGACCTCACACACTCTCACGGGTTGCCGATCGATTGCTCATGTCTGCCTTGCTGCTGGTTTGCGTCTGTAAGCTCCGTATAGCTTTCTGCTTTGAATCTCTATTTAGTATCATTCCTTGTTGTTTATATTGCTAAATATAACTTACTCATCAACATATATTAGATATAGTCTAATATTGCCTGATATTATCACATTAATCTGACATCGCTAGCTTTTGTCTAAATCGTTATCGCTAGCACTACAAGCTAGTATCTTGCTAGCCTGTTAACCTGCCACCCGTGCTTGCCGTCTTTTTTTGTTTTTTGTTTCCGCGCGCACCTTTTATGGGTCTATCAAACAACTGTGGTAAGTAGGATCAGTCAACAAACATGGTGAGTAATGTCTTCTCCTGTTATTGTCACGTGCACTTCGTGTCACATGTATAGTATAGCCTTCTCTGTCAGCGGTGAGGGCTTTACATGTGATAAATGCAGGGAGAAAGTCAGGCGAGAAGAGTGAGAGTGAGAAGATTTTAAAAACTAGAGACACGCATCCAAACTTTAATAGAGGATAGTAAGAGTGCAAGGGCTTTAGATACTGCTTTGGATTTGACTAGCTTAGTGAACTCTGTACATTGTTCGGTTCCGGCTGTAGAGCCCGTGCAGCAGGGCAATTGGGTGACCATGAGACGCTGTAGTCGCGGGACAAAACACCACTCTTCTGTTCTGATTACAACATTGAACAGGTTCTCCCCATTCAGTGAAACACCCACTGAGAATCCTGTTGAATGTGCCCTAGTTATTGGCGATTCTATTACACCGAACGTGAAAATAGAGACACCAGCCACCATAGTCACATGTTTGCCGGGAGCCAGAGCACCTCACATCAAAGCAAATTTAAAAGTGCTGGCTAATGTTAATCGTAAATTATTAAGTTGGCTTGAGAAAGCCAACTTACTGAAATCCTATTTAAACTTATTAAGTTGGCTTGAGAAAGCCAACTTACTGAAATCCTATTTAAACTTATTAGTGGTGCTTGCTGAAAGCAAGGCATCACTATTGTTATTGCTCATACTTATTATTAGTGGTGCTTTTCAAAGCAACACTATTGTTATTGCTCATACTTATTATTAGTGGTGCTTTTCAAAGCAACACTATTGTTATTGCTCATTCTTATTAGTGGTGCTTTTTCAAAGCACCACTAGTGTTATTGTCACTCATACTTATTATTCTTCTTCTTATTATTATTATTCCGCCACAAGTTTGGCGCGTAACTTGCCCCGCACCGTTTGTCACAGACGCCTGAGTGAGGTGTCAAATCGACCGGCTCATTGAGGAGAGGTGTGCTATGACTTTTCTAAGCGATCGGGTGTACGATGTTTGCACAGCGGACGAAAAAGCGGCCAAAAAAGTCCCATTGACTTTACATGGGGAGTTCTAAAAACATTTGAATCCCAACTGCCGTTTTCACACACACCACTCCAAAGGGCCTGACACCCCTGCGTTTCTCTCCCTCTCTCTCTCCCTCAGAGGATTTATATTATCAAGCAGCCAATAAGTAATGGCCTAAAATCTTCATAGCCACACCCTAGCAACCAGTTACAGCACCCTAGCAACCACTCTGAGCTCCCTAGCAACCACCCTAAACCAATAAATAATATAAAAACATTTTTTTTACATTTTTTAAAGCAATATCACACTCGTAGCCTTGCGATATTGCTCCATACTTGTGCCTATTCGGCCATAGGCACGAGGCCGCAGGCCGAGTGCCGTACTGAAGGAACTCGTTATTAAAGATTTTAAGAACTCTATAAAAACTCCATAGTAACCATATTTGACAACTACCAACCACCTAGTAACACCATAGCAACTACCAAAAATACCTTAGCAACCACCCTGAACACCCTAGCAACGTCTAGAAATGCTCTAGTAACCACCAAAAAACTCTAGCAACCAACCAGAACACCCTAGCAACTGCCTAGCAACCACCCAGAACACCTAGCAACTGCCTAGTAACCACCCAAAACGCCTAGCAACCACCCAGAACACCCTAGCAACTGCCTAGCAACACCATAGCAACCACCTAGCAATGCCCTAGCAACCACCAAGAATACCCTAGCAACTGCCTAGCAACCACCAAGAATACCCTAGCAACTGCCTAGCAACCACCCAGAACACCTTAGCAACTGCCTAGCAACACCATAGCAACCACCCAGAAAACCCTAGAGACCACCACCTGGCAACAGCATCTTGCTAAAAACATGCTAGCAACATACTAATCATGTTAGCATCATGCTAGCAACATGCTAATCAAGCTAGCATTATGCTACCAACATGCTAATCAAGCTAACATCATGCTAGCAACATGCTAATCAAGCTATCATAATGCTAGCAAAATGCTAATCAAGCTAGCATCATGCTAGCAACATGCTAATCAAGCTAGCATTATGCTAGCAACATGCTAATCATGTTAGCATCTAGCTAAAAACATGCTAGCAACATGCTAATCATGCTAGCATCAAGCTACCAACATGCTAATCAAGCTAGCATCATGCTAACATAATGCTAATCAAGCTAGCATAATGCTAGCAACATGCTAATCAAGCTAGCATCATGCTAGCAACATGCTAATCAAGCTAGCATTATGTTAGAAACATGCTAATCATGTTAGCATCTAGCTAAAAACATGCTAATCATGCTAGCATCAAGCTACCAACATGCTAATCAAGCTAGCATCATGCTAACATAATGCTAATCAAGCTAGCATCATGCTAGCAACATGCTAATCATGCTACCAATATGCTAATTAAGCTAGCATCATACTAGCAAAATGCTATTCAAGCTAGCATTATGCTAACAATATGTTAATCAAGCTAGCATAATGCTAATCATGTTAGCATCTGGCTAAAAACATGCTAGCAAAATGCTAATCATGCTAACATCTTGTTAAAAGCATGCTAGCAACATGCTAATCATGCTAGCATCATGCTACCAACATGCTAATCATGTTAACAACATGCTAATCATGCTAGCATCATTTTAACAACATGTTAATCATAGTAAATCATGCTGGAATGTGGTAAATCGTAGTAAATCATCTTAGAAACATGGTAAATCGTGGTAAATAATGCTAAAACGTGGTATATCATGGTATCACAACATGTTAATTGTGTTAGCATCTGCCCAGTGGCGAGTTTTGCCACTGCAAGCACCACTTCACATTTTCTTCAGGAAATGTACATTCTAGTTATTATTCTTATTTTTATTAGTGGTGCTTTTTCAAAGCAACACTAGTGTTATTGTCACTCATACTTATTATTCTTCTTATTATTATTATTCTGCCAAAAGTTTGGCGCGTAATGCGCCCCGCACCGTTTGTCACAGACCCCTGAGTGAGGTGTCAAATCGAGCGGCTCATTGAGGAGAGGTGTGCTATATCTTTTCTAAGCGATCGGGTGTACGATGTTCGCACAGCGAACGAAAAAGCGGCCAAAAAAGTCCCATTGACTTAACATGGGGAGTTCTAAAAACATTTGAATCCCAACTGCCGTTTTCACACACACCACTCCAAAGGGCCTGACACCCCTGCGTTTCTCTCCCTCTCTCTCTCCCTCAGAGGATTTATATTATCAAGCAGCCAATAAGTAATGGCCTAAAATCTTCATAGCCACACCCTAGCAACCAGTTACAGCACCCTAGCAACCACTCTGAGCTCCCTAGCAACCACCCTAAACCAATAAATAATATAAAAACATTTTTTTTACATTTTTTAAAGCAATATCACACTCGTAGCCTTGCGATATTGCTCCATGCTTGTGCCTATTCGGCCATAGGCACGAGGCCGCAGGCCGAGTGCCGTACTGAAGGAACTCGTTATTAAAGATTTTAAGAACTCTATAAAAACTCCATAGTAACCATATTTGACAACTACCAACCACCTAGTAACACCATAGCAACTACCAAAAATACCTTAGCAACCACCCTGAACACCCTAGCAACGTCTAGAAATGTTCTAGTAACCACCAAAAAACTCTAGCAACCACTCAGAACACCCTAGCAACTGCCTAGCAACCACCCAGAACACCTAGCAACTGCCTAGCAAAGCCCTAGCATCCACCCAGAATACCATAGAAACTGCCTAGCAACACCATAGCAACCACCCAGAACACCCTAGCAACCACCTAGCAATGCCCTAGCAACCACCAAGAATACCCTAGCAACTGCCTAGCAACCACCAAGAATACCCTAGCAACTGCCTCGCAACCACCCAGAACACCTTAGCAACTGCCTAGCAACACCATAGCAACCACCCAGAAAACCCTAGCAACCACCTGGCAACAGCATCTTGCTAAAAACATGTTAGCAAAATACTAATCATGCTAGCATCATGCTAGCAACATGCTAATCAAGCTAGCATCATGCTAGCATCATGCTAATCAAGCTAGCATAATGCTAGCAAAATGCTAATCAAGCTATCATAATGCTAGCAACATGCTTATCAAGCTAGCATCATGCTAGCATTATGCTAATCAAGCTAGCAACATGCTAATAATGCTAGCATTATGCTACCAACATGCTAATCAAGCTATCATAATGCTAGCAACATGCTTATCAAGCTAGCATCATGCTAGCATTATGCTAATCAAGGTAGCAACATGCTAATAATGCTAGCATTATGCTACCAACATGCTAATCAAGCTAGCATCATGCTAACATAATGCTAATCAAGCTAGCATTATGCTAGCAACATGCTAATCAAGCTAGCATTATGCTAGAAACATGCTAATCATGTTAGCGTCTAGCTAAAAACATGCTAATCATGCTAGCATCAAGCTACCAACATGCTAATCAAGCTAGCATCATGCTAACATAATGCTAATCAAGCTAACAACATGTTAATCAAGCTAGCATAATGCTAGCAACATGCTAATCATGTTAGCATCTGGCTAAAAACATGCTAGCAAAATGCTAATCATGCTAACATCTTGTTAAAAGCATGCTAGCATCATGCTAGCATCATGCTACCAACATGCTAATCATGGTAACAACATGCTAATCATGCTAGCATCATTTTAACAACATGTTCATCATAGTAAATCATGTTGGAATGTGGTAAATCGTAGTAAATCATCTTAGAAACATGGTAAATCGTGGTAAATAATGCTAAAACGTGGTATATCATGGTATCACAACATGTTAATTGTGTTAGCATCTGCCCAGTGGCGAGTTTTGCCACTGCAAGCACCACTTCACATTTTCTTCAGGAAATGTACATTCTAGTTAGTGGTGCTTTTCAAAGCAACACTATTGTTATTGTCATACTATATTCTGGACAAAGTTTGGCGCGTAACTTGCCCCGCACCGTTTGTCACAGACCCCTGAGTGAGGTGTCAAATCGACCGGCTCATTGAGGAGAGGTGTGCTATGACTTTTCTAAGCGATCGGGTGTACGATGTTCGCACAGCGGACGAAAAAGCGGCCAAAAAAGTCCCATTGACTTAACATTGGGCATTCTAAAAAATTCAAATCCAAACCGACGTTTTCACACACACACCACTCCAAAGGGCCTGACACCCCTGCGTTTCTCTCCCTCTCTCTCTCCCTCAGAGGATTTATATTATCAAGCAACCAATAAGTAATGGCCTAAAATCTTCATAGCCACACCCTAGCAACCAGGTACAGCACCCTAGCAACCACTAAGAGCTCCCTAGCAGCCACCCTAAACCAATAAAAAAATTATTATTATTATTTTTATTTTTTTTAAAGCAATATCACACTCCTAGCCTTGCAATATTGCTCCATACTTGTGCGGCCGAGTGCCGTACTGAAGGCACTCGTTATTAAAGATTTTAAGAACTCTATAAAAACTCCATAGTAACCATCTTTGACAACTACCAACCACCTAGTAACACCATAGCAACTACCAAAAATACCTTAGCAACCACCCTGAACACCCTAGCAATGTCTTGAAATGCTCTAGTAACCACCAAAAAACTCTAGCAACCACACAGAACACCCCATCAACCACCTAGCAAAGCCCTAGCAACCACCAATAATACCCTAGCAACCACCTAGCAACCACCCAGAACACCTTAGCAACTGCCTAGCAACACCATAGCAACCACCCAGAACACCCTAGCAACCACGTGGCAACAGCATCTTGCTAAAAATATGCTAGCAACATGCTAATCATGCTAGCATCATGCTAGAAACATGCTAATCAAGCTAGCATTATGCTATCAACATGCTAATCAAACTAGCATCATGCTAACAACATGCTAATCATGCTAGCATCATGCTAGCATCATGTTAATCCTGTTAGCATCTAGCTAAAAACATGTTTGCAAAATGTTAATTAATGCTAACATCTTGTTAAAAGCATGCTAGCAAAATGCTAATCATGCTAGCATCATGCTACCAACATGCTAATCAAGCTAACATAATGCTAGCAACATGCTAATCATGTTAGCATCTAGCTAAAAACATGCTAGCAAAATGCTAATCGTGCTAGCATCTTGTTAAAAGCATGCTATAAACATGCTAATCATGCTACCATCATTCTAACAACATGTTAATCATAGTAAATCAGGCCGCTAATCAACATGCTAATCAAACTAGCATCATGCTAACAACATGCTAATCATGCTAGCATCATGCTAGCATCATGTTAATCCTGTTAGCATCTAGCTAAAAACATGCTAGCAAAATGTTAATCATGCTAGCATCTTGTTAAAAGCATGCTAGCAAAATGCTAATCATGTTAGCATCATGCTACCAACATGCTAATCAAGCTAACATAATGCTAACAACATGCTAATCATGTTAGCATCTAGCTAAAAACATGCTAGCAAAATGCTAATCGTGCTAGCATCTTGTTAAAAGCATGCTAAAAACATGCTAATCATGCTACCATCATTCTAACAACATGTTAATCATAGTAAATCAGGCTGGAATGTGGTAAATCGTAGTAAATCATCTTAGAAACATGGTAAATCGTGATAAATGATGCTAAAACGTTGTATATCATGGTATCACAACATGTTAATTGTGTTAGCATCTGCCCAATGGCGAATTTTGCCACTGCAAGCACCACTTTACATTTTCTTCAGGAAATGTACATTCTAGTTATTAGTGGTGCTTGCTGAAAGCAAGGCATCACTATTGTTATTGCTCATACTTATTATTCTTATTATTATTATTAGTGGTGCTTTTCAAAGCAACACTATTGTTATTCTCCATACTTATTATTAGTGGTGCTTTTCAAAGCAACACTATTGTTATTCTCCATACTTATTAGTGGTGCTTTTCAAAGCAACACTATTGTTATTCTCCATACTTATTATTTAGGGGCCAAGCACCGAAGGTGCGGAGGCACCTATTGTATCTGTTCCCGTTCTTATTATTATTATTAGGGGCCAAGCACCGAAGGTGCGGAGGCACCTATTGTATCTGTTCCCGTTCTTATTAGGGGCCAAGCACCGAAGGTGCGGGCACCTATTGTTTTCGTTCGCGTTCTTATTAGGGGCCAAGCACCGAAGGTGCGGAGGCACCTATTGTATCTGTTCGCGTTCTTATTAGGGGCCAAGCACCGAAGGTGCGGGCACCTATTGTATCTGTTCCCGTTCTTATTAGGGGCCAAGCACCGAAGGTGCGGGCACCTATTGTATCTGTTCCCGTTCTTATTAGGGGCCAAGCACCGAAGGTGCGGAGGCACCTATTGTATCTGTTCCCGTTCTTATTATTATTAGGGGCCAAGCACCGAAGGTGCGGGCACCTATTGTATCTGTTCCCGTTCTTATTATTATTATTATTATTAGGGGCCAAGCACCGAAGGTGCGGAGGCACCTATTGTATCTGTTCCCGTTCTTATTATTATTAGGGGCCAAGCACCGAAGGTGCGGGCACCTATTGTATCTGTTCCCGTTCTTATTATTATTATTAGGGGCCAAGCACCGAAGGTGCGGGCACCTATTGTATCTGTTCCCGTTCTTATTATTATTATTATTATTAGGGGCCAAGCACCGAAGGTGCGGAGGCACCTATTGTATCTGTTCCCGTTCTTATTATTAGGGGCCAAGCACCGAAGGTGCGGGCACCTATTGTATCTGTTCCCGTTCTTATTATTATTATTATTATTATTATTATTATTCTTCTTCCGCTCTTGGAGTCTATGGCAGCCCATAGAACCGATTGCGGGAAAGTTGTTTTGGTTTGACATTCTGATAGAGGACAGTCCCAACATTAAATACACCAATTTTGGTGTTTCTAAGTCATTCCCTCTAGCGCCACCACCTGTCCAAAATTTCACTTTTATTTTGCTAATAACTTTTGAACCGTAAGGCCAATCAACAAAATTCTTTTTTCCTCTGATTCCTGAGCTCATGCCGATTCGATTGCACCCTATGTCGTCATTTTCCGTCATAAAAACATGGCCGCCATTTTGAATTATTCTCAAAACCTACTTTTTCGAACTCGTCCTAGACAGTTTGTCCGATTTGCACGAAAATTGAACCAGATCATCTTCAGGCAGTGCTGACAAAAAGTTATTAAAATCTAGTTGATTTGTCCAACCGTTTTCAATAAACGCTCGAACAAATTTTACGTAGCGCTTGCGAAAACAGTCGTAAGGCTTTATCTTCGCAACGCTTTATCGTATTCAGACCAAACTTGGTCCATGTCATCACAAGCATGACCTGAGGCTACATGCTGCGTTTCGGCGCAGTGCCACCTACTGGTCCAGAGATATGAAAAATGGCTATTTTTGCTTATAACTTCTGAACAGTTTGTCCAAAAATCATAAAATTGGTCTTGTTAGATTCAGGGCAAAATGCCGAGTCGACTGATATCAAATTTTACCATATCGGCCATTTTGACAGTCGGCCATTTTGAATTTTGTGCTAAAATGCTGTATTTTAAGAACGCATGAACGGATTGTAACGAAACTTGGTATGGGTCATCAGCACGATGTCCTGAAGGAGCCTGAGAAGTTTCGAAACAGCGCCACCTAGTGGTTAATCTTTTTATTCAAATGCTTATAACTTTGGGTGTGGTCGACATATTTTCACGAAACTCCTCTAATTAGACTCCTGAATCCTTGCCGAGTCCTACGATACCAAACATGCTAGGTTTCGCCTTACGGTTTGTGTAGCGTTGTGATTTAGCGCTTAAAAAACATTTGGCTATATCTTCGAAACCGCTAGTCTGATCAAGACGAAACCACCGTCAGAAGTTTGAAAACATAGGTCGATAGCTATACGCCAATGCCCAAATGCGAAAATATTGATAGTAAGGGGTAGTAAAATCCAATCAAAGTCATGTGTCAGTCATTTTTTACGTGTTTTTTCATATAAATGTCTATAACTCCGAAGCGAATTGAGATATTTTCACCAAAATTGACACACATATGTATGGGCTCACTCTGAGGACACATAAAAAAAATGGTGTGACTGAGCCTCTTGGTGGCGCTATAATAGAACAAAACATGAAATTCCCATTGACTTCAATACAGTTTTGTGAAATAAAATGCTATACTAAACAAATGCATTGGTGTTATTTAATGAAACTCAAAGTGCCTTCAGCACCATTTCCTGAAAGTACCCAACATATTTCAAGACAGCGCCACCTTTTGGTCAAAAGTTATAACAAAACTTCTAAAAATGCTAATAACTTTTGAATAAATCTGCCCATTGAAATGCCACTGGTATTAATAGATTCCTTGGGTCAAGCCGAGAACATAGAAGCCAAGTTTTCCTTATCTGGCCTAACTTCCTGTCCGCCATCTTGATTTTCATTCAAAACATACATTTTCGAACTCCTCCTACACCGTTTGTCCGATTTTCACCAAAATCGAATCGTATCATCTCCAGACCGTGCCGACTAAAAGTTATCGATTTCGTCTCGATTGACGAAACCATTTTCGTATAGCGCAGCAGCAAAGTTGAGGCATGATGCTAAAAGCACTATTCAGGCTTTATCTCTGCAATGCCTTGACATATTGACACCAAACTTTGTATGTGTCATTGTCACTTCACTCTGACCACATCACATCAGTTTTGTAACTGCGCCACCTATTGGTCGAAAGTGATAATGCATTAAATCATATTTTTATTTACTGTTTCTATGAATTTTCAGGCATTTTGCCTAAAATCCTCTTTAATGTCTTTAATTGCTCATTGTTGCAGTTGGTCTGACACTTTCAGCAATGTTGGCATGTCTTGTCATCTGATTGTGCTTGGCCCCGCTAAATGCTGCTTGCAGCTTTAATTATTATTATTCTTCTTCCGCCATGGGAGTCTATGGCAGCCCATAGAACCGATTGCGGGAAAGTTGTTTTGGTTTGACATTCTGATAGAGGACAGTCCCAACATTAAATACACCAATTTTGGTGTTTCTAAGTCACTCCCTCTAGCGCCACCACCTGTCCAAAGTTTCACTTTTATTATGCTAATAACTTTTGAAGCGTAAGGCCAATCAACAAAATTCTTTTTTCCTCTGATTCCTGAGCTCATGCCGATTCGATTGCACCCTATGACGTCATTTTCCGGCTTATAAATATGGTCGCCATTTTGAATGTGCTGAAAAAGCTACTTTTTCGAACTCGTCCTAGACGGTTTGTCCGATTTGCACGAAAATTGAACCAGATCATCTTCAGGCAGTGCTGACCAAAAGTTATGGAATTCAAATTGATTCGTCAAACCGTTTTCGAATAACGCTCGAACACATTTTACGTAGCGCTTGCGAAAACAGTCGTAGGGCTGTATCTCCGCAACGCTTTATCGGATTCAGACCAAAATTGGTACAGGTCATCACAAGCATGACCTGAGGCTACATGCTGCGTTTCGGCGCAGCGCCACCTACTGGTCCGGAGATATGAAAAAGGGCTATTTTTGCTTATAACTTCTGAACAATTTGTCCAAAAATCATAAAATTGGTCTCGTTAGATTCAGGGCAACATGCCGAGTCGACTGATATCAAATTTGACCATATCGGCCATTTTGACTGTCGGCCATTTTGAATTTTGTGCTAAAATGCTGTATTTTAAGAACGCATGAACGGATTGTTACGAAACTTGGTATGGGTCATCAGCACGATGTTCTGAAGGAGCGTGAGAAGTTTCGAAACAGCGCCACCTAGTGGTGAATTTTTTTTTTCAAATGCTTATAACTTTGGGTGTGGTTGACTTATTTTCACCAAACTCATCTCATTAGACTCCTGAATCCTTGCCGAGTCCAACGATACCAAACATGCTAGGTTTCGCCTCACGGTTTGTGTAGCGTTGTGATTTAGCGCTTAAAAAACATTTGGCTATATCTTCGAAACCGTTTGTCCGATCGAGACGAAACCACCGTCAGAAGTTTGGAAACATAGGTCGATAGCTATACGCCAATGCCCAAATGCGAAAATATTGATGTTTAGGGGTAGTAAATTCCAATCAAAGTCATGTGTCAGTCATTTTTTACGTGTTTTTTCACATAAATGTCTATAACTCTGAAACGAATTGAGATATTTTCACCAAAATCGACACACATATGTATGGGCTCACTCTGAGGACACGTAAAAAAATTGCGGGACTTGAGCCTCTTGGTGGCGCTATAACAGAACAAAACATGAAATTCCCATTGACTTCAATACAGTTTTGTGAAATAAAATGCTATACTGAACTAATGCATTGGTGTAATATTACAAAACTCAGAATGTGCCATCAGCACCATCCCCTGAAGGTACCCAAAATATTTTGAGACAGCGCCACCTAATGGTCAAAAGTGACAATCAATTAAATCATATTTTTAATTACTCTTTCTATGATTTTTCAGCCATTTCGCCTAAAATCCTCTTTAAATGTCTTTAATTGCTCATTGTTGCAGTTGATCTGACACTTTCAGCCATGTCTTGTCGTCTTATTCTGCTTGGCCCCGGTAATGGCTGCTTGCAGCTATATTTATTATTATTATTCTTCTTCTTCTTCTTCCGCTCTGGGAGTCTATGGCAGCCCATAGAACCGCTTGCGGGAAAGTTATGAAATTTGGCACAACGATAGAGGACAGTCCAAAAAGTCACCATGCCAAATTTGGTGTCTTAAAACCAATCCCTCTAGCGCCACCACCTGTCCAAAATTTCACTTTTATTTTGCTAATAACTTTTGAACCGTTTGGCCAATCAACAAAATTCTTTTTTCCTCTGATTCCTGAGCTCATGACGATTCGATTGCACCCTATGACGTCATTTTCCGGCTTATAAATATGGCCGCCATTTTGAATGTGCTGAAAAAGCTACTTTTTCGAACTCGTCCTAGACGGTTTGTCCGATTTGCACGAAAATTGAACCAGATCATCTTCAGGCAGTGCTGACAAAAAGTTATGGAATTCAAATTGATTCGTCAAACCGTTTTCGAATAACGCTCGAACACATTTTACGTAGCGCTTGCGAAAACAGTCGTAGGGCTGTATCTCCGCAACGCTTTATCGGATTCAGACCAAAATTGGTACATGTCATCACAAGCATGACCTGAGGCTACATGCTGCGTTTCGGCGCAGCGCCACCTACTGGTCCGGAGATATGAAAAATGGCTATTTTTGCTTATAACTTCTGAACAATTTGTCCAAAAATCATAAAATTGGTCTCGTTAGATTCAGGGCAACATGCCGAGTCGACTGATATCAAATTTTACCATATCGGCCATTTTGACTGTCGGCCATTTTGAATTTTGTGCTAAAATGCTGTATTTTAAGAACGCATGAACGGATTGTTACGAAACTTGGTATGGGTCATCAGCACGATGTTCTGAAGGAGCGTGAGAAGTTTCGAAACAGCGCCACCTAGTGGTCAAAAGTTAAAACAACATTAACAAAAAGGCTAATAACTTTTGAATAAATCTGGCTACTGAAATGCCACTGGTCTTAATAGATTCCTTGGGTCAAGCCGAGAACATAGATACCAAGTTTACCTTATTTGGCCAAACTTCCTGTCCGCCATCTTGATTTTCATTCAAAACCTACTTTTTCAAACTCCTCCTAGACCGTTTGTCCGATTTTCACCAAAATCGAATCGTATCATCTCCAGACCGTGCCGACTAAAAGTTATGGATTTCGTGTGGATAGACCAAACCGTTTTCGTATAGCGCAGCAGCAAAGTTGAGGCATGATGCTAATAGCACTATTCAGGCTTTATCTCTGCAATCCCTTGAAATATTGACACCAAACTTTGTATGTGTCATTGTCACTTCACTCTGACCACATCACATCAGTTTTGTAACTGCGCCACCTATTGGTCGAAAGTGATAATGCATTAAATCATATTTTTATTGACTGTTTCTATGATTTTTCAGCCATTTCGTCTAAAATCCTCTTTAAATGTCTTTAATTGCTCATTGTTGCAGTTGGTCTGACACCTTCAGCCATGTTGGCATATCCTGTCATCTACTTGCGCTTGGCCCCGGTAATTGCTGCTTGCAGCTATATTTATTATTATTATTCTTCTTCCGCTCTTGGAGTCTATGGCAGCCCATAGAACCGATTGCGGGAAAGTTGTTTTGGTTTGACATTCTGATAGAGGACATTCCCAACATTAAATACACCAATTTTGGTGTTTCTAAGTCATTCCCTCTAGCGCCACCACCTGTCCAAAATTTCACTTTTGTTTTGCTAATAACTTTTGAACCGTAAGGCCGATCAACAAAATTCTTTTTTCCTCTGATTCCTGAGCTCATGACGATTCGATTGCACCCTATGACGTCATTTTCCGTCATAAAAACATGGCCGCCATTTTGAATTATTCTCAAAACCTACTTTTTCGAACTCGTCCTAGACAGTTTGTCCGATTTGCACGAAAATTGAACCAGATCATCTTCAGGCAGTGCTGACAAAAAGTTATTAAAATCTAGTTGATTTGTCAAACCGTTTTCAATAAACGCTCGAACAAATTTTACGTAGCGCTTGCGAAAACAGTCGTAAGGCTGTATCTTCGCAACGCTTTGTCGTATTAAGACCAAACTTGGTATATGTCATCACAAGCATGACCTAAGGCTACATGCTGCGTTTCGGCGCAGCGCCACCTACTGGTCCGGAGATATGAAAAATGGCTATTTTTGCTTATAACTTCTGAACAGTTTGTCCAAAAATCATAAAATTGGTCTCGTTAGATTCAGGGCGACATGCTGAGTCGACTGATATCCAATTTTACCATATCGGCCATTTTGACTGTCGGCCATTTTGAATTTTGTGCTAAAATGCTGTATTTTAAGAACGCATGAACGGATTGTTACGAAACTTGGTATGGGTCATCAGCACGATGTCCTGAAGGAGCCTGAGAGGTTTCGAAACAGCGCCACCTAGTGGTTAATCTTTTTATTCAAATGCTTATAACTCTGGGTGTGGTCGACTTATTTTCACGAGACTCATCTAATTAGACTCCTGAATCCTTGTTGAGTCCTACGATACCAAACATGCTGGGTTTCGCCTTACGGTTTGTGTAGCGTTGTGATTTAGCGCTTAAAAAACATTTGGCTATATCTTCGAAACCGTTAGTCTGATCGAGACGAAACCAACGTCAGAAGTTTGGAAACATAGGTCGATAGCTATACGCCAATGCCCAAATGCGAAAATATTGATAGTAAGGGGTAGTAAAATTCAATCAAAGTCATGTGTCAGTCATTTTTTACGTGTTTTTTCATATAAATGTCTATAACTCCCAAGCGAATTGAGATATTTTCACCCAAATTGACACAGATATGTATGGGCTCACTCTGAGGACACGTAAAAAAAATGGTGTGACTGGGCCTCTTAGTGGCGCTATAATAGAACAAAACATGAAATTCCCATTGACTTCAATACAGTTTTGTGAAATAAAATGCTATACTAAACAAATGCATTGGTGTTATTTAATGAAACTCAGAAAGTGCCTTCAGCACCATTTCCTGAAAGTACCCAACATATTTCAAGACAGCGCCACCTTTTGGTCAAAAGTTATAACAAAACTTCTAAAAATGCTAATAACTTTTGAATAAATCTGCCTATTGAAATGCCACTGGTATTAATAGATTCCTTGGGTCAAGCCGAGAACATAGAAACCAAGTTTTCCTTATTTGGCCTAACTTCCTGTCCGCCATCTTGATTTTCATTCAAAACATACATTTTCGAACTCCTCCTACACCGTTTGTCCGATTTTCACCAAAATCGAATCGTATCATCTTCAGACCGTGCCGACTAAAAGTTATCGATTTCGTCTCGATTGACGAAACCGTTTTCGTATAGCGCAGCAGCAAAGTTGAGGCATGATGCTAAAAGCACTATTCAGGCTTTATCTCTGCAATGCCTTGACATATTGACACCAAACTTTGTATGTGTCATTGTCACTTCACTCTGACCACATCACATCAGTTTTGTAACTGCGCCACCTATTGGTCGAAAGTGATAATGCATTAAATCATTTTTATTTACTGTTTCTATGAATTTTCAGGCATTTTGCCTAAAATCCTCTTCAATGTCTTTAATTGCTCATTGTTGCAGTTGGTCTGACAGTTTCAGCAATGTTGGCATGTCTTGTCATCTGATTGTGCTTGGCCCCGCTAATTATTATTCTTCTTCTTCTTCCGCTCTTGGAGTCTATGGCAGCCCATAGAACCGATTGCGGGAAAGTTGTTTTGGTTTGACATTCTGATAGAGGACATTCCCAACATTAAATACACCAATTTTGGTGTTTCTAAGTCATTCCCTCTAGCGCCACCACCTGTCCAAAATTTCACTTTTGTTTTGCTAATAACTTTTGAACCGTAAGGCCAATCAACAAACTTCTTTTTTCCTCTGATTCCTGAGCTCATGCCGATTCGATTGCACCCTATGACGTCATTTTCCGTCATAAAAACATGGCCGCCATTTTGAATTATTCTCAAAACCTACTTTTTCGAACTCGTCCTAGACGGTTTGTCCGATTTGCACGAAAATTGAACCAGATCATCTTCAGGCAGTGCTGACAAAAAGTTATTAAAATCTAGTTGATTTGTCAAACCGTTTTCAATAAACGCTCGAACAAATTTTACGTAGCGCTTGCGAAAACAGTCTTAAGGCTGTATCTTCGCAACGCTTTATCGTATTCAGACCAAACTTGGTACATGTCATCACAAGCATGACCTGAGGCTACATGCTGCGTTTCGGCGCAGCGCCACCTACTGGTCCAGAGATATGAAAAATGGCTATTTTTGCTTATAACTTCTGAACAGTTTGTCCAAAAATCATAAAATTGGTCTTGTTAGATTCAGGGCAAAATGCCGAGTCGACTGATATCCAATTTTACCATATCGGCCATTTTGACTGTCGGCCATTTTGAATTTTGTGCTAAAATGCTGTATTTTAAGAACGCATGAACGGATTGTTACGAAACTTGGTATGGGTCATCAGCACGATGTCCTGAAGGAGCCTGAGAAGTTTCGAAACAGCGCCACCTAGTGGTTAATCTTTTTATTCAAATGCTTATAACTTTGGGTGTGGTCGACTTATTTTCACGAGACTCATCTAATTAGACTCTTGAATCCTTGCCGAGTCCTACGATACCAAACATGCTAGGTTTCGCCTTACGGTTTGTGTAGCGTTGTGATTTAGCGCTTAAAAAACATTTGGCTATATCTGCGAAACCGCTATTCTGATCGAGACGAAACCACCGTCAGAAGTTTGGAAACATAGGTCGATAGCTATACGCCAATGCCCAAATGCGAAAATATTGATAGTAAGGGGTAGTAAAATTCAATCAAAGTCATGTGTCAGTCATTTTTTATGTGTTTTTTCATATAAATGTCTATAACTCCGAAGCGAATTGAGATATTTTCACCAAAATTGACACAGATATGTATGGGCTCACTCTGAGGACACGTAAAAAAAATGGTGTGACTGAGCCTCTTGGTGGCGCTATAATAGAACAAAACATGAAATTCCCATTGACTTCAATACAGTTTTGTGAAATAAAATGCTATACTAAACAAATGCATTGGTGTTATTTAATGAAACTCAGAAAGTGCCTTCAGCACCATTTCCTGAAAGTACCCAACATATTTCAAGACAGCGCCACCTTTTGGTCAAAAGTTATAACAAAACTTCTAAAAATGCTAATAACTTTTGAATAAATCTGCCCATTGAAATGCCACTGGTATTAATAGATTCCTTGGGTCAAGCCGAGAACATAGAAACCAAGTTTTCCTTATTTGGCCTAACTTCCTGTCCGCCATCTTGATTTTCATTCAAAACATACATTTTCGAACTCCTCCTACACCGTTTGTCCGATTTTCACCAAAATCGAATCGTATCATCTCCAGACCGTGCCGACTAAAACTTATCGATTTCGTCTCGATTGACGAAACCGTTTTCGTATAGCGCAGCAGCAAAGTTGAGGCATGATGCTAAAAGCACTATTCAGGCTTTATCTCTGCAATGCCTTGACATATTGACACCAAACTTTGTATGTGTCATTGTCACTTCACTCTGACCACATCACATCAGTTTTGTAACTGCGCCACCTATTGGTCGAAAGTGATAATGCATTAAATCATTTTTATTTACTGTTTCTATGAATTTTAAGGCATTTTGCCTAAAATCCTCTTTAATGTCTTTAATTGCTCATTGTTGCAGTTGGTCTGACACTTTCAGCAATGTTGGCATGTCTTGTCATCTGATTGTGCTTGGCCCCGCTAAATGCTGCTTGCAGCTTTAATTAGGGGCCAAGCACCGAAGGTGCGGGCACCTATTGTATCTGTTCCCGTTCTTATTATTATTATTATTATTATTATTATTATTATTATTATTCTTCTTCCACTCTGGGAGTCTATGGCAGCCCATAGAACCGATTGCGGGAAAGTTGTAATGGTTTGACATTCTGATAGAGGACAGTCCCAACATTAAATACACCAATTTTGGTGTGTCTAAGTCATTCCCTCTAGCGCCACCACCTGTCCAAAATTTCACTTTTGTTTTGCTAATAACTTTTGAACCGTAAGGCCAATCAACAAAATTCTTTTTTCCTCTGATTCCTGAGCTAATGCCGATTCGATTGCACCCTATGTCGTCATTTTCCGTCATAAAAACATGGCCGCCATTTTGAATTATTCTCAAAACCTACTTTTTCGAACTCGTCCTAGACAGTTTGTCCGATTTGCACGAAAATTGAACCAGATCATCTTCAGGCAGTGCTGACAAAAAGTTATTAAAATCTAGTTGATTTGTCAAACCGTTTTCAATAAACGCTCGAACAAATTTTACGTAGCGCTTGCGAAAACAGTCGTAAGGCTGTATCTTCGCAACGCTTTATCGTATTCAGACCAAACTTGGTACATGTCATCACAAGCACGACCTGAGGCTACATGCTGCGTTTCGGCGCAGCGCCACCTACTGGTCCAGAGATATGAAAAATGGCTATTTTTGCTTATAACTTCTGAACAGTTTGTCCAAAAATCATAAAATTGGTCTCGTTAGATTCAGGGCGACATGCTGAGTCGACTGATATCCAATTTTACCATATCGGCCATTTTGACTGTCGGCCATTTTGAATTTTGTGCTAAAATGCTGTATTTTAAGAACGCATGAACGGATTGTTACGAAACTTGGTATGGGTCATCAGCACGATGTCCTGAAGGAGCCTGAGAAGTTTCGAAACAGCGCCACCTAGTGGTTAATCTTTTTATTCAAATGCTTATAACTTTGGGTGTGGTCGACTTATTTTCACGAGACTCATCTAATTAGACTCCTGAATCCTTGCCGAGTCCTACGATACCAAACATGCTAGGTTTCGCCTTACGGTTTGTGTAGCGTTGTGATTTAGCGCTTAAAAAACATTTGGCTATATCTGCGAAACCGCTAGTCTGATCGAGACGAAACCACCGTCAGAAGTTTGGAAACATAGGTCGATAGCTATATGCCAATGCCCAAATGCGAAAATATTGATAGTAAGGGGTAGTAAAATTCAATCAAAGTCATGTGTCAGTCATTTTTTACATGTTTTTTCATATAAATGTCTATAACTCCGAAGCGAATTGAGATATTTTCACCAAAATTGACACAGATATGTATGGGCTCACTCTGATGACACGTAAAAAAAATGGTGTGACTGAGCCTCTTGGTGGCGCTATAATAGAACAAAACATGAAATTCCCATTGACTTCAATACAGTTTTGTGAAATAAAATGCTATACTAAACAAATGCATTGGTGTTATTTAATGAAACTCAGAAAGTGCCTTCAGCACCATTTCCTGAAAGTACCCAACATATTTCAAGACAGCGCCACCTAGTGGTCAAAAGTTATAACAAAACTTCTAAAAATGCTAATAACTTTTGAATAAATCTGCCTATTGAAATGCCACTGGTATTAATAGATTCCTTGGGTCAAGCCAAGAACATAGAAACCAAGTTTTCCTTATTTGGCCTAACTTCGTGTCCGCCATCTTGATTTTCAGTCAAAACATACTTTTTCGAACTCCTCCTACACCGTTTGTCTGATTTTCACCAAAATCGAATCGTATCATCTCCAGACCGTGCCGACTAAAAGTTATCGATTTCGTCTCGATTGACGAAACCGTTTTCGTATAGCGCAGCAGCAAAGTTGAGGCATGATGCTAAAAGCACTATTCAGGCTTTATCTCTGCAATGCCTTGACATATTGACACCAAACTTTGTATGTGTCATTGTCACTTCACTCTGACCACATCACATCAGTTTTGTAACTGCGCCACCTATTGGTCGAAAGTGATAATGCATTACATCATATTTTTAATTACTGTTTCTATTAATTTTCAGGCATTTTGCCTAAAATCCTCTTTAATGTCTTTAATTGCTCATTGTTGCAGTTGGTCTGACACTTTCAGCAATGTTGGCATGTCTTGTCATCTGATTGTGCTTGGCCCCGCTAAATGCTGCTTGCAGCTTTAATTAGGGGCCAAGCACCGAAGGTGCGGAGGCACCTATTGTATCTGTTCCCGTTCTTATTATTATTAGGGGCCAAGCACCGAAGGTGCGTAGGCACCTATTGTATCTGTTCCCGTTCCTATTATTATTATTCTTCCTTCTTCCGACTGGGTGTCTATGGCAGCCCATAGAACCGATTGCGGGAAAGTTGTAATGGTTTGACATTCTGATAGAGGACAGTCCCAACATTAAATACACCAATTTTGGTGTGTCTAAGTCATTCCCTCTAGCGCCACCACCTGTCCAAAGTTTCACTCATATTTTGCTAATAACTTTTGAACCGTAAGGCCAATCCACAAAATTCTTTTTCCCTCTGATTCCTGAGCTCATGACGATTCGATTGCACCCTATTTCGTCATTTTCCGTCATAAAAATATGGCCGCCATTTTGAATTTTCCAAAAATGCTACTTTTTCGAACTCCTCCTAGGCCGTTGCTCCGATTTTCACGAAAATTGAACCAGATCATCTCCAGACCATGCCGACAAAAAGTTATGGAATTCAAGTTGATTCGCTTAACCGTTTTTGATAAAGCCACGAACAAATTTTACGTAGCGCTTGCGAAAACAGACGTAAGGCTGTATCTCCGCAACGCTTTATCGGATTCAGACCAAACTAGGTACATGTCATCCCAAGCATAACCTGAGGCTACGTGCTGCGTTTTGGCGCAGCGCCACCTACTGGTCCGGAGATATGAAAAATGGCTATTTTTGCTTATAACTTCTGAACAGTTTGTCCAAAAATCATAAAATTGGTGTCGTTAGATTCAGGGCAACATGCCGAGTCGACTGATATCACATTTTACCATATCGGCCATTTTGACTGTCGGCCATTTTGAATTTTGTGCTAAAATGCTGTATTTTAGGAACGCATGAACGGATTGTTACGAAACTTGGTATGGGTCATCAGCACGATGTCCTGAAGGAGCGTGAGAAGTTTCGAAACAGCGCCACCTAGTGCTAATTTTTTTTTTCCAAATGCTTATAACTTTGGGTTTGGTCGACTTATTTTCACGAGACTCATCTAATTAGACTCCTGAAACCTTGCCGAGTCCTACGATACCAAACATGCTAGGTTTCGCCTTACAGTTTGTGTAGCGTTGTGATTTAGCGCTTAAAAAACATTTGGCTATATCTTCGAAACCGCTTGTCCGATCAAGACGAAACCACCTTCAGAAGTTTGGAAACATAGGTCGATAGCTATACGCCAATGCCCAAATGTGAAAATATTGATAGTAAGGGCTAGTAAAATCCAATCAAAGTCATGTGTCAGTCATTTTTTACGTGTTTTTTCATATAAATGTCTATAACTCCGAAGCAAATTGAGATATTTTCACCAAAATTGACACACATATGTATTGGCTCACTCTGAGGACACATCAAAAAAATTGTGGGACTGAGCCTCTTGTTGGTGCTATAATAGAACAAAATATGAAATTCCCATTGACTTCAATACAGTTGTGTGAAATAAAATGCTATATTGAACAAATGCATTGGTGTAATATTACGAAACTCAGAATGTGCCAACAACACCATCCCCTGAAGGTACTCAAAATATTTCAAAACAGCGCCACCTAGTGGTCAAAAGTTATAACAAAATTTCCAAAAAGGCTAATAACTTTTGAATAAATCTGGCTATTGAAATGCCACTGGTCTTAATCGATTCCTTGGGTCAAGCCGAGAACATAGATGGCAAGTTGTCCTTATTTGGCCGAACTTCCTGTCCGCATCTTGATTTTCAGTCAAAACCTACTTTTTCGAACTCCTCCATGACCGTTTGTCCGATTTTCACCAAAATCGAATCGTATCATCTCCAGATTGTGCCAACTAAAAGTTATGGATTTCGTGTCGACAGACGAAACCGTTTTCGTATAGCGCAGCAGCAAAGTTGAGGCATGATGCCAAAAGGACTATTCAGGCTTTATCTCTGCAATGCCTTGACATATTGACACCAAACTTTGTATGTGTCATTGTCACTTCACTCTGAACACATTACATCAGTTTCGTAACTGCGTCACCTATTGGTCGAAAGTGATAATGAAATCATATTTTTTATTACTGTTAATGTGATTTTACAGGCATTTTGCCTAAAATCCTCTTTAAATGTCTTTAATTGCTCATTGTTGCAGTTGGTCTGACACCTTCAGCCATGTTGGCACATCCTGTCATATGCTTGCGCTTGGCCCCGATAATTGCTGCTTGCAGCTATATTTATTATTATTATTATTATTCTTCTTCCGCTCTTGGAGTCTATGGCAGCCCATAGAACCGATTGCGGGAAAGTTGTTTTGGTTTGACATTCTGATAGAGGACTTTCCCAACATTAAATACACCAATTTTGGTGTTTCTAAGTCATTCCCTCTAGCGCCACCACCTGTCCAAAATTTCACTTTTGTTTTGCTAATAACTTTTGAACCGTAAGGCCAATCAACAAAATTCTTTTTTCCTCTGATTCCTGAGCTCATGACGATTCGATTGCACCCTATGACGTCATTTTCCGTCATAAAAACATGGCCGCCATTTTGAATTATTCTCAAAACCTACTTTTTCGAACTCGTCCTAGACAGTTTGTCCGATTTGCACGAAAATTGAACCAGATCATCTTCAGGCAGTGCTGACAAAAAGTTATTAAAATCTAGTTGATTTGTCAAACCGTTTTCAATAAACGCTCGAACAAATTTTACGTAGCGCTTGCGAAAACAGTCGTAAGGCTGTATCTTCGCAACGCTTTATCGTATTCAGACCAAGCTTGGTACATGTCATCACAAGCATGACCTGAGGCTACATGCAGCGTTTCGACCCAGCGCCACCTACTGGTCCAGAGATATGAAAAATGGCTATTTTTGCTTATAACTTCTGAACAGTTTGTCCAAAAATCATAAAATTGGTCTCGTTAGATTCAGGGCAAAATGCCGAGTCGACTGATATCCAATTTTACCATATCGGCCATTTTGACTGTCGGCCATTTTGAATTTTGTGCTAAAACGCTGTATTTTAAGAACGCATGAACGGATTGTTACGAAACTTGGTATGGGTCATCAGCACGATGTCCTGAAGGAGCCTGAGAAGTTTCAAAACAGCGCCACCTAGTGGTTAATCTTTTTATTCAAATGCTTATAACTTTGGGTGTGGTCGACATATTTTCACGAAACTCATCTAATTAGACTGCTGAATCCTTGCCGAGTCCTACGATACCAAACATGCTAGGTTTCACCTTACGGTTTGTGTAGCGTTGTGATTTAGCGCTTAAAAAACATTTGGCTATATCTTCGAAACCGCTAGTCTGATCGAGACGAAACCACCGTCAGAAGTTTGGAAACATAGGTCGATAGCTATATGCCAATTCCCAAATGTGAAAATATTGATAGTAAGGGGTAGTAAAATCCAATCAAAGTCATGTGTCAGTCATTTTTTACGTGTTTTTTCATACAAATGTCTATAACTCCGAAGCGAATTGAGATATTTTCACCAAAATTGACACACATATGTATGGGCTCACTCTGAGGACACATAAAAAAAATGGTGTGACTGAGCCTCTTGGTGGCGCTATAATAGAACAAAACATGAAATTCCCATTGACTTCAATACAGTTTTGTGAAATAAAATGCTATACTAAACAAATGCATTGGTGTTATTTAATGAAACTCAGAAAGTGCCTTCAGCACCATTTCCTGAAAGTACCCAACATATTTCAAGACAGCGCCACCTAGTGGTCAAAAGTTATAACAAAACTTCTAAAAATGCTAATAACTTTTGAATAAATCTGCCTATTGAAATGCCACTGGTATTAATAGATTGCTTGGGTCAAGCCGAGAACATAGAAACCAAGTTTTCCTTATTTGGCCTAATTTCCTGTCCGCCATCTTGATTTTCATTCAAAACATACATTTTCGAACTCCTCCTACACCGTTTGTCCGATTTTCACCAAAATCAAATCGTATCATCTCCAGACCGTGCCGACTAAAAGTTATCGATTTCGTCTCGATTGACGAAACCGTTTTCGTATAGCGCAGCAGCAAAGTTGAGGCATGATGCTAATTGCACTATTCAGGCTTTATCTCTGCAATGCCTTGACATATTGACACCAAACTTTGTATGTGTCATTGTCACTTCACTCTGACCACATCACATCAGTTTTGTAACTGCGCCACCTATTGGTAGAAAGTGATAATGCATTACATCATATTTTTATTTACTGTTTCTATGAATTTTCAGGCATTTTGCCTAAAATCCTCTTTAATGTCTTTAGTTGCTCATTGTTGCAGTTGGTCTGACACTTTCAGCAATGTTGGCATGTCTTGTCATCTGATTGTGCTTGGCCCCACTAAATGCTGCTTGCAGCTTTAATTATTATTATTATTCTTCTTCCGCCATGGGAGTCTATGGCAGCCCATAGAACCGAGCGCGGGAAAGTTGTTTTGGTTTGACATTCTGATAGAGGACAGTCCCAACATTAAATACACCAATTTTGGTGTTTCTAAGTCATTCCCTCTAGCGCCACCACCTGTCCAAAATTTCACTTTTATTTTGCTAATAACTTTTGAACCGTAAGGCCAATCAGCTAAATTCTTGTTTCCTCTGATTTCTGAGCTCATGGCAATTCGATTGCACCCTATGACGTAATTTTACGTCATTAAAATATGGCCGCCATTTTGAATTTTTCTAAAAACCTACTTTTTCGAACTCGTCCTAGACGGTTTGTCCGATTTGCACGAAAATTGAACCAGATCATCTTCAGGTAGTGCTGACAAAAAGTTATGGAATTCAAATTGATTCGTCAAACCGTTTTCGATAAACGCACGAATACATTTTACGTAGCGCTAGCAAAAACGGTCGTAAGGCCGTATCTCCGCAACGGTTTATCGTATTCAGACCAAACTTGGTACTTGTACTCACAAGCATGACCTGAGGCTACATGCTGTGTTTCGGCGCAGCGCCACCTACTGGTCCGGAGATATGAAAAATGGCTATTTTTGCTTATAACTTCTGAACAGTTTGTCCAAAAATCATAAAATTGGTCTCGTTAGATTCAGGGCAACATGCCGAGTCGACTGATGTCCAATTTGACCATATCGGTCATTTTGGCTGTCGGCCATTTTGAATTTTGTGCTAAAATTCTGTATTTTATGACTGCATGAACGGATTGTTACGAAACGTGGTATGGGTCATCAGCACAATGCCCTGAATGAGCCTGAGAAGTTTCGAAACAGCGCCACCTAGTGGTGAATTTTTTTTTTCAAATGCTTATAACTTTGGGTGTGGTCAACTTATTTTCACGAAACTCATCTTTTTAGACTCCTGAATCGTTGCCGAGTCCTACGATACCAAACATGCTAGGTTTCGCCTTACGGTTTGTGTAGCGTTGTGATTTAGCGCTTAAAAAACATTTGGCTATATCTTTGAAACCGCTATTCCGATCGAGACGAAACCACCGTCAGAAGTTTGGAAACATAGGTCGATAGCTATACGCCAATGCCCAAATGCGAAAATATTGATGTTTAGGGGTACTAATTTCCAATCAAAGTCATGTGTCAGTCATTTTTTTCGTGTTTTTTCATATAAATGTCTATAACTCCGAAGCGAATTGAGATATTTTCACCAAAATTGACACACATATGTATGGGCTCACTCTGAGGACACGTACAAAAAATTGTGGGACTGAGCCTCTTGGTGGCGCTATAACAGAACAAAACATGAAATTCCCATTGACTTCAATACAGTTTTGTGAAATAAAATGCTATACTGAACAAATGCATTGGTGTAATATTACGAAACTCAGAATGTGCCATCAGCACCATCCCCTGAAGGTACCCAAAATATTTTGAGACAGCGCCACCTAATGGTCAAAAGTGACAATCAATTAAATCATATTTTTAATTACTCTTTCTATGATTTTTCAGCCATTTCGCCTAAAATCCTCTTTAAATGTCTTTAATTGCTCATTGTTGCAGTTGATCTGACACTTTCAGCCATGTCTTGTCGTCTTATTCTGCTTGGCCCCGGTAATGGCTGCTTGCAGCTATATTTAGGGGCCAAGCACCGAAGGTGCGGGCACCTATTGTAATTGTTCCCGTTCTTATTATTATTCTTCTTCTTCTTCCGCTCTTGGAGTCTATGGCAGCCCATAGAACCGATTGCGGGAAAGTTGTTTTGGTTTGACATTCTGATAGAGGACAGTCCCAACATTAAATACACCAATTTTGGTGTTTCTAAGTCATTCCCTCTAGCGCCACCACCTGTCCAAAATTTCACTTTTATTTTGCTAATAACTTTTGAACCGTAAGGCCAATCAACAAACTTCTTTTTTCCTCTGATTCCTGAGCTCATGACGATTCGATTGCATCCTATGAAGTCATTTTCCGTCATTAAAATATGGCCGCCATTTTGAATTATTCTCAAAACCTACTTTTTCGAACTCGTCCTAGACGGTTTGTCCGATTTGCACGAAAATTGAACCAGATCATCTTCAGGCAGTGCTGACAAAAAGTTATTAGAATCTAGTTGATTCGTCAAACCGTTTTCAATAAACGCTCGAACAAATTTTACGTAGCGCTTGCAAAAACAGTTGTAAAGCTGTATCTTCGCAACGCTTTATCGTATTAAGACCAAACTTGGTATATGTCATCACAAGCATGACCTGAGGCTACATGCTGCGTTTCGGCGCAGCGCCACCTACTGGTCCGGAGATATGAAAAATGGCTATTTTTGCTTATAACTTCTGAACAGTTTGTCCAAAAATCATAAAATTGGTCTCGTTAGATTCAGGGCGACATGCTGAGTCGACTGATATCCAATTTTACCATATCGGCCATTTTGACTGTCGGCCATTTTGAATTTTGTGCTAAAATGCTGTATTTTAAGAACGCATGAACGGATTGTTACGAAACTTGGTATGGGTCATCAGCACGATGTCCTGAAGGAGCCTGAGAAGTTTCGAAACAGCGCCACCTAGTGGTTAATCTTTTTATTCAAATGCTTATAACTTTGGGTGTGGTCGACATATTTTCACGAAACTCATCTAATTAGACTCCTGAATCCTTGCCGAGTCCTACGATACCAAACATGCTAGGTTTCGCCTTACGGTTTGTGTAGCGTTGTGATTTAGCGCTTAAAAAACATTTGGCTATATCTTCGAAACCGCTAGTCTGATCGAGACGAAACCACCGTCAGAAGTTTGGAAACATAGGTCGATAGCTAAACGCCAATGCCCAAATGTGAAAATATTGATAGTAAGGGGTAGTAAAATCCAATCAAAGTCATGTGTCAGTAATTTTTTACGTGTTTTTTCATACAAATGTCTATAACTCCGAAGCGAATTGAGATATTTTCACCAAAATTGACACACATATGTATGGGCTCACTCTGAGGACACATAAAAAAAATGGTGTGACTGAGCCTCTTGGTGGCGCTATAATAGAACAAAACATGAAATTCCCATTGACTTCAATACAGTTTTGTGAAATAAAATGCTATACTAAACAAATGCATTGGTGTTATTTAATGAAACTCAGAAAGTGCCTTCAGCACCATTTCCTGAAAGTACCCAACATATTTCAAGACAGCGCCACCTAGTGGTCAAAAGTTATAACAAAACTTCTAAAAATGCTAATAACTTTTGAATAAATCTGCCTATTGAAATGCCACTGGTATTAATAGATTCCTTGGGTCAAGCCGAGAACATAGAAACCAAGTTTTCCTTATTTGGCCTAACTTCCTGTCCGCCATCTTGATTTTCATTCAAAACATACATTTTCGAACTCCTCCTACACCGTTTGTCCGATTTTCACCAAAATCGAATCGTATCATCTCCAGACCGTGCCGACTAAAAGTTATCGATTTCGTCTCGATTGACGAAACCGTTTTCGTATAGCGCAGCAGCAAAGTTGAGGCATGATGCTAAAAGCACTATTCAGGCTTTATCTCTGCAATGCCTTGACATATTGACACCAAACTTTGTATGTGTCATTGTCACTTCACTCTGACCACATCACATCAGTTTTGTAACTGCGCCACCTATTGGTAAAAAGTGATAATGCATTACATCATATTTTTATTTACTGTTTCTATGAATTTTCAGGCATTTTGCCTAAAATCTTCTTTAATGTCTTTAATTGCTCATTGTTGCAGTTGGTCTGACACTTTCAGCAATGTTGGCATGTCTTGTCATCTGATTGTGCTTGGCCCCGCTAAATGCTGCTTGCAGCTTTAATTATTATTATTATTCTTCTTCCGCTCTTGGAGTCTATGGCAGCCCATAGAACCGATTGCGGGAAAGTTGTTTTGGTTTGACATTCTGATAGAGGACATTCCCAACATTAAATACACCAATTTTGGTGTTTCTAAGTCATTCCCTCTAGCGCCACCACCTGTCCAAAATTTCACTTTTGTTTTGCTAATAACTTTTGAACCGTAAGGCCAATCAACAAACTTCTTTTTTCCTCTGATTCCTGAGCTCATGACGATTCGATTGCACCCTATGACGTCATTTTCCGTCATAAAAACATGGCCGCCATTTTGAATTATTCTCAAAACCTACTTTTTCGAACTCGTCCTAGACAGTTTGTCCGATTTGCACGAAAATTGAACCAGATCATCTTCAGGCAGTGCTGACAAAAAGTTATTAAAATCTAGTTGATTTGTCAAACCGTTTTCAATAAACGCTCGAACAAATTTTACGTAGCGCTTGCGAAAACAGTCGTAAGGCTGTATCTTCGCAACGCTTTATCGTATTCAGACCAAACTTGGTACATGTCATCACAAGCATGACCTGAGGCTACATGCTGCGTTTCGGCCCAGCGCCACCTACTGGTCCAGAGATATGAAAAATGGCTATTTTTGCTTATAACTTCTGAACAGTTTGTCCAAAAATCATAAAATTGGTCTCGTTAGATTCAGGGCAAAATGCCGAGTCGACTGATATCCAATTTTACCATATCGGCCATTTTGACTGTCGGCCATTTTGAATTTTGTGCTAAAACGCTGTATTTTAAGAACGCATGAACGGATTGTTACGAAACTTGGTATGGGTCATCATCACGATGTCCTGAAGGAGCCTGAGAAGTTTCAAAACAGCGCCACCTAGTGGTTAATCTTTTTATTCAAATGCTTATAACTTTGGGTGTGGTCGACATATTTTCACGAAACTCATCTAATTAGACTGCTGAATCCTTGCCGAATCCTACGATACCAAACATGCTAGGTTTCACCTTACGGTTTGTGTAGCGTTGTGATTTAGCGCTTAAAAAACATTTGGCTATATCTTCGAAACCGCTAGTCTGATCGAGACGAAACCACCGTCAGAAGTTTGGAAACATAGGTCGATAGCTATACGCCAATGCCCAAATGTGAAAATATTGATAGTAAAGGGTAGTAAAATCCAATCAAAGTCATGTGTCAGTCATTTTTTACGTGTTTTTTCATACAAATGTCTATAACTCCGAAGCGAATTGAGATATTTTCACCAAAATTGACACACATATGTATGGGCTCACTCTGAGGACACATAAAAAAAATGGTGTGACTGAGCCTCTTGGTGGCGCTATAATAGAACAAAACATGAAATTCCCATTGACTTCAATACAGTTTTGTGAAATAAAATGCTATACTAAACAAATGCATTGGTGTTATTTAATGAAACTCAGAAAGTGCCTTCAACACCATTTCCTGAAAGTACCCAACATATTTCAAGACAGCGCCACCTAGTGGTCAAAAGTTATAACAAAACTTCTAAAAATGCTAATAACTTTTGAATAAATCTGCCTATTGAAATGCCACTGGTATTAATAGATTGCTTGGGTCAAGCCGAGAACATAGAAACCAAGTTTTCCTTATTTGGCCTAATTTCCTGTCCGCCATCTTGATTTTCATTCAAAACATACATTTTCGAACTCCTCCTACACCGTTTGTCCGATTTTCACCAAAATCGAATCGTATCATCTCCAGACCGTGCCGACTAAAACTTATCGATTTCGTCTCGATTGACGAAACCATTTTCGTATAGCGCAGCAGCAAAGTTGAGGCATGATGCTAATTGCACTATTCAGGCTTTATCTCTGCAATGCCTTGACATATTGACACCAAACTTTGTATGTGTCATTGTCACTTCACTCTGACCACATCACATCAGTTTTGTAACTGCGCCACCTATTGGTAGAAAGTGATAATGCATTACATCATATTTTTATTTACTGTTTCTATGAATTTTCAGGCATTTTGCCTAAAATCTTCTTTAATGTCTTTAATTGCTCATTGTTGCAGTTGGTCTGACACTTTCAGCAATGTTGGCATGTCTTGTCATCTGATTGTGCTTGGCCCCGCTAAATGCTGCTTGCAGCTTTAATTATTATTATTATTATTAGGGGCCAAGCACCGAAGGTGCGTAGGCACCTATTGTATCTGTTCCCGTTCTTATTATTATTATTCTTCCGTTTCTTCCGACTGGGCGTCTATGGCAGCCCATAGAACCGATTGCGGGAAAGTTGTTTTGATTTGACATTCTGATAGAGGACAGTCCCAACATTAAATACACCAATTTTGGTGTTTCTAAGTCATTCCCTCTAGCGCCACCACCTGTCCAAAATTTCACTTTTATTTTGCTAATAACTTTTGAACAGTAAGGCCAATCAACAAAATTCTTTTTTTCTCTGATTCCTGAGCTCTTGTCGATTCGAGTGCACCCTATGATGTAATTTTCCGGCATATAAATATGGCCGCCATTTTGAATGACCTGAAAAAGCTACTTTTTCGAACTCGTCCTAGACGGTTTGTCCGATTTGCACGAAAATTGAACCAGATCATCTTCAGGTAGTGCTGACAAAAAGTTATGGAATTCAAATTGATTCGTCAAACCGTTTTCGAATAACGCTCGAACAAATTTTACGTAGCGCTTGCGAAAACAGTCGTAGGGCTGTATCTCCGCAACGCTTTATCGGATTCAGACCAAAATTGGTACATGTCATCACAAGCATGAACTGAGGCTACATGCTGTGTTTCGGCGCAGCGCCACCTACTGGTCCGGAGATATGGAAAATGGCTGTTTTTGCTTATAGCTTTTGAACAGTTTGTCCAAAAATCATAAAATTGGTCTCGTTAGATTCAGGGCAACATGCCGATTCGACTGATATCCAATTTGACCATATCGGCCATTTTGACTGTCAGCCATTTTGAATTTTGTGCTAAAATGCTGTATTTTATGAACGCATGAACGAATTGTTACGAAACTTGGTATTGGTCATCATCACGATGTCCTGAAGAAGCGTGAGAAGTTTCGAAACAGCGCCACCTAGTGGTGACATTTTTTTTCCAAAAGCTTATAACTTTGGTTGTGATCGACTGATTTTCACGAAACTCATCTCATTAGACTCCTGAATCGTTGCCGAGTCCCAAGATACCAAACATGCTAGGTTTCGCCTTATGGTTTGTGTAGCGTTGTGATTTAGCGCTTAAAAAACATTTGGCTATATCTTCGAAACCGCTAGTCCGATCGAGACGAAACCACCGTCAGAAGTTTGGAAACATAGGTCGATAGCTATACGCCAATGCCCAAATGCGAAAATATTGATGTTTAGGGGTAGTAAATTCCAATCAAAGTCATGTGTCAGTCATTTTTTACGTGTTTTTTCATATAAATGTCTATAACTCCGAAGCGAATTGATATATTTTCACCAAAATCGACACAAATATGTATGGGCTCACTCTGAGGACACATAAAAAAAATGGTGTGACTGAGCCTCTTGGTGGCGCTATAACAGAACAAAACATGAAATTCCCATTGACTTCAATACAGTTTTGTGAAATAAAATGCTATACTAAACAAATGCATTGGTGTAATATTACGAAACTCAGAATGTGCCATCAGCTCCATCCCCTGAAGGTACCCAAAATATTTCGAGACAGCGCCACCTAGTGGTCCAAAGTTATAACAAAATTTCCAAAACTGCTAATAACTTTTGAATAAATCTGGCTATTGAAATGCCACTGGTCTTAATAGATTCCCTGGGTCAAGCCGAGAACATAGATACCAAGTTTTCCTTATTTGGCCAAACTTCCTGTCCGCCATCTTGATTTTCATTCAAAACCTACTTTTTCGAACTCCTCCTAGACCGTTTGTCCGATTTTCACCAAAATCGAATCGTATCATCTCCAGACTGTGCCGACTAAAAGTTATGGATTTCGTGTCGATAGACGAAACCGTTTTCGTATAGCGTAGCAGCAAAGTTGAGGCATGATGCCAAAAGCACTATTCAGGCTTTATCTCTGAAATCCCTTGAAATATTGACACCAAACTTTGTATATGTCATTGTCACTTCACTCTGACCACATCACATCAGTTTTGTAACTGCTCCACCTATTGGTCGAAAGTGATAATCCATTAAATCATATTCTGAATTACTTTTTATATGATTTATCAGCCATTTCGCCTAAAATCCTCTCTAAATGTCTTTAATTGCTCATTGTTGCAGTTGGTCTGACACCTTCAGCCATGTTGGCATATCCTGTCATCTGCTTGCGCTTGGCCCCGATAATTGCTGCTTGCAGCTATATTTATTATTATTATTCTTCTTCCGCTCTTGGAGTCTATGGCAGCCCATAGAACCGATTGCGGGAAAGTTGTTTTGGTTTGACATTCTGATAGAGGACAGTCCCAACATTAAATACACCAATTTTGGTGTTTCTAAGTCATTCCCTCTAGCGCCACCACCTGTCCAAAATTTCACTTTTATTTTGCTAATAACTTTTGAACCGTAAGGCCAATCAACAAACTCCTTTTTTCCTCTGATTCCTGAGCTAATGACGATTCGATTGCACCCTATATCATCATTTTCCGTCATAAAAACATGGCCGCCATTTTGAATTTTCCTTAAAAGGTACTTTTTCGAACTCGTCCTAGACGGTTTGTCCGATTTGCACGAAAATTGAATCGGATCATCTTCAGGCAGGGGTGACAAAAAGTTATTAAAATCTTGTTGATTCGTCAAACCGTTTTCGATAAACGCACGAATACATTTTACGTAGCGCTAGCAAAAACAGTCGTAAGGCTGTATCTCCGCAACGGTTTATCGTATTCAGACCAATCTTGGTACATGTACTCACAAGCATGACCTGAGGCTACATGCTGCGTTTCGGCGCTGCGCCACCTACTGGTCCGGAGATAGGAAAAATGGCTATTTTTGCTTATAACTTCTGAACAGTTTGTCCAAAAATCATAAAATTGGTCTTGTTAGATTCAGGGCGACATGCCGAGTCGACTGATATCCAATTTTGCCATATCGGCCATTTTGACTGTCGGCCATTTTGAATTTTGTGCTAAAATGCTGTATTTTAACAACGCATGAACGGATTGTTACGAAACTTGGTATGGGTCATCAACACTATGTCCTGAAGGAGTGTGAGAAGTTTCGAAACAGCGCCACCTAGTGGTGAATTTTTTTTTTCAAATGCTTATAACTTTTGGAGTGATCGACTTATTTTCACGAAACTCATCTCATTAGACTCCTGAATCGTTGCCGAGTCCAACGATACCAAACATTCTAGGTTTCGCCTTACGGTTTGTGTAGCGTTGTGATTTAGCGCTTAAAAAACATTAGGCTATATCTTCGAAACCATTTGTCCGATCGAGACGAAACCACCGTCAGAAGTTTGGAAACATAGGTCGATAGCTATACGCCAATGCCCAAATGCGAAAATATTGATAGTAAGGGGTAGTAAAATTCAATCAAAGTCATCTGTCAGTCATTTTTTACGTGTTTTTTCATATAAATGTCTATAACTCCGAAGCGAATTGAGATATTTTCACCAAAATTGACACAGATATGTATGGGCTCACTCTGAGGACACGTAAAAAAAATGGTGTGACTGAGCCTCTTGGTGGCGCTATAATAGAACAAAACATGAAATTCCCATTGACTTCAATACAGTTTTGTGAAATAAAATGCTATACAAAACAAATGCATTGGTGTTATTTAATGAAACTCAGAAAGTGCCTTCAGCACCATTTCCTGAAAGTACCCAACATATTTCAAGACAGCGCCACCTTTTGGTCAAAAGTTATAACAAAACTTCTAAAAATGCTAATAACTTTTGAATAAATCTGCCCATTGAAATGCCACTGGTATTAATAAATTCCTTGGGTCAAGCCGAGAACATAGAAACCAAGTTTTCCTTATTTGGCCTAACTTCCTGTCCGCCATCTTGATTTTCATTCAAAACATACATTTTCGAACTCCTCCTACACCGTTTGTCCGATTTTCACCAAAATCGAATCGTATCATCTCCAGACCGTGCCGACTAAAAGTTATCGATTTCGTCTCGATTGACGAAACCGTTTTCGTATAGCGCAGCAGCAAAGTTGAGGCATGATGCTAAAAGCACTATTCAGGCTTTATCTCTGCAATGCCTTGACATATTGACACCAAACTTTGTATGTGTCATTGTCACATCACTCTGACCACATCACATCAGTTTTGTAACTGCGCCACCTATTGGTAGAAAGTGATAATGCATTACATCAAATTTTTATTTACTGTTTCTATGAATTTTCAGGCATTTTGCCTAAAATCCTCTTTAATGTCTTTAATTGTTCATTGTTGCAGTTGGTCTGACACTTTCAGCAATGTTGGCATGTCTTGTCATCTGATTGTGCTTGGCCCCGCTAAATGCTGCTTGCAGCTTTAATTAGGGGCCAAGCACCGAAGGTGCGGGCACCTATTGTATCTGTTCCCGTTCTTATTATTATTATTATTATTAGGGGTTCAAGCACGAAGTGCTGAAACCCTATTGTAATTGTACTGATTTTTATTATTATTATTATTAGGGGTTCAAGCACGAAGTGCTGAAACCCTATTGTAATTGTCCTGATTTTTATTATTATTTTTCTTCTGCCGTAAAACGCATCGTGCAGCCCAAACCGTAAGAGCTGGAACTTTGAAACTTTGCCATATGGTAGTACAAAAATCGAGGAGAGGTTATCAAATTATGACCTCGAATGGCCCATAGGTGGCGCTATAGCGACCAAAAGCGCGAAACTGCTCCTAACTCCTAGACCGTATGTCGTAGACTCAAGTGTCTTATATCATTGGAAAGCTGGATGCCTGACGAACAAAACGTATATCTCCGATTTCATTTCCGCCATGATAGATTTTCCGCCATTTTGAATTTTGTCAAAAACCTACTTTTGCGAACTAGTCCCTGGTTTTTTGCCCGATTGGAACCAAACCAGTGCAGAAATGTTCTCTGGAGTCTGAATATCAATAATTATCGAAAAAAAGTTGAAATTTCCATTCACGGTCGCTAAGGGGCGCCCAAATGTATGTTGTGGGAGGAGCCTATTTTACTAAAACGGCTATAACTCCAGAAGTAAATGAGGTATCTTCACCAAACTCGGTACAAATGTGTAAGAGGTCAATTTGAGGTCACAGTAAAAAAACCGCGGCGAATGGCCACATGGTGGCGCTATAACATGAAAAAAACATAAAACGGCCCATAACCACCTGACCGTTAGTCCGATTGACTTGAAAATTGGTATGCAGTGTCTTGGTCCAAGGTGCCATGTATGTCTATGAGGACATTGGCGTATCTCAAAAAACATGGCCGCCATCGGCCAATGAAATTTGAGCACCTATTAGACAAGGTTTACGGAGGCTGATCGGAACAAAACTCGGTAGGCATGTTCGACTCATGGCCCTAGAGGTCTGTAAGAATTTTGAAAGAAATCGGCCACTAGTTGGCGCTAACGAGTTTAATGGCTCTGTAATCACGTGGTGTTACACTTATTGTCACAAAATGCATACCATTTGATAGATCTCCTCTTGTTGAACAACTTTGCCTCAAGAACCATTGCTGTCAATCAAACCGTTCATTAAATATTCGTAATTATGTTAAAAACCTACTTTTGCGAACTAGTCCCTGGTTTTTCGCCCGATCAGAACCAAACCAGTCTAGGACAATTCTATGGACTCTCTAGGTCAATAATTATCAAAAAAAAGTTGAACTTTTGCATTTTTCTCATGGGTATATTGGGTCATAAAGAAAATGGGCGTGGCAAAATGCACTCAAAAGCCTATAAAACCTAAACGAAAACACAGAACTTCACAAAAATGTATGCACATATTTGTCATAACATGCTAAAGAAGCCTGGAAATTTGTATGGAGATCGGACCAAAGGTGGCGCTATAACTGTTAAAACACTTTAAAACCATATATTTCCTATGGTAAATTGCCTGTATTGGCTGTGAATGGTCTTTTCCTATGAAAAATTCCATAGGAAATAATTTGATCAAAATGAAATAATTTTCATATAATAATGTTCATGACTCTTAATAAGCATGAAACATTTCAGACAGATCAGACAAAATTTGCCTCTATAACAGTCAAAAAGGTAAAAATTATATAACATGTCATTAAGCCAATAAGTGGTATTTTACTGCTTTTATTCATGCCTGGTGTAAAAATTATGACTAGTACTATTATACAAAAGTTGAGAGTACAGGACATTAGGAACTTTAGACACAGAGATATTTCTTATAAAATAAAGCAGAGAGACAATCCTTGAGAGACCAGTGCATTCTTAGTATATTAGCTCTTCTATAACAGTTTAAATTGAGTCGTGTCGATCTGTTCTGGACAAATTATATTTTTCAATCAGTTCTTTTTTTTTTTCTTTACTTGATGCACTCGATTACACCACTGGGCAATAACACACGATTCATCCAATCACTGATTGTGCTGCTGTGACTGACACCCCTGAGAGCCAACAGAAGCGGCATATTCATAAGGCCCGCCCACAGGTCGCGCAGGCGCTGCCGCTGTCAGCATAAACAGAGAATCAGATGAGAACAGATCAAATGAGACACGGAGCATTTCTCCAGAAACTCCTTGCACTAAATGATAATCATAATCTATCGAGAACTGTGATTGTGTGCACTTGTAAACTTTGGATGCTTCAGCCTGGAGTGTTGTCGTCAGAGAGAGGTGAAGTGGAAATCGGAGTAAAGATTTAGTGAATCCCAGAGCGGTAATCTTTATTGAATAGTCTTTTTTTTATTGAATATGTGATGCAATCTCGTTTTGGTGAGTGACATTTTTTTATCATATGTTATCTTATGAAAAATATGTCAATTTCAGAAATGATTTGATATGAGCTGAGTGTAGGCCGAACTAATTAGCCGTAGGCTAAAGCTATCACGTATAACAATGATCATTGTGTCATGAGTTGAGACAATGGGTCTTATTCATGAAACACGAGCAGAACGAATTTTTGTGTAAATCGTGTGTAAAGTGGTTCTGACGTAAATTTTCGGATTCATTAAAATGTTCGTATTTTCCAAACGTTAGTTGATACGAAAGAAATCTACACCTGCTCCAGCCACGCGTAAATAGTGCACTTAACATCCGAACGTTTTGCTCATTAATAAGGCTGCATTTTAATTCACCTTAATCGTGTACATATTTACACAGCATTTTGAAAAAATATTAGGTAACACTTTACAATACGGGTGCACTAATCTGCATTAATTCATATTTAACTAATGCACAGATAATCATGTGTTAATGTATGACTCATGAAGAACTAAACCATTAATTAATGATTACTGCATCAGCAACTAATAAAGATTCTAAATGATTAATAGATTAAGTAATATATGAATTGTTATTAATTAAATGTGTCAATGTATTAATTAATTAATAACTTATTTTATTAACTAAAAGTGTAAATGAATGCGTTAATTACCACAGTTGGTCAAAGCAATGTACTTCAACTTCCAGTTGTCTGCTTTAATTAATCATTAACTAATGATTTGCAAATGCATCATTATGTTATGACTTTACTTGTTGAGGCACATGACTATTAACTAATTGTTAAGTAATATGCCATTTATGGGTTTTGACAGTTTGCACATGCAGTGAATGTAATGTCGGTGAACGTGTTTGAAGGATGGGTAAGTTGGGCTACACACAAATATCAGCACACCAGAATCTGAACTCCTGAAGCTGTTACACTGTGTTTACACTGGACGAGACCAGCTGTCTACACCTGGACATGACAGACCATCGCAAGTCCATTAGTCCTTCGTAACAGAACTAGCACAAGAGCTCTGAGTACGTCAGTAATAGAGTGTGGCATCGGTTTACTGACTGGGTTTTGTCGTGTAGTGTCGCGACGCATCCAGTGTAGTATCACTGACTATAATGGACGTTCTATTGTCTTTGTCCAGTCTAGACACAGTGTTATGAACTAGCAGGGCTCAACCGCATGTTCTCAGTGTATGTTAACCTGACATAGTCCTGTGCCATGAACAACAAAGTTCATCGGACTCAGTGAAATCTTGGTTGTACATGGTTGGAAATTGAAATCCATGGCTTAGTGTGGATGTCAAAACCAAAATGGCATATTACTTAACAATTAGTTAATAGTCATGTGCCTCAACAAGTAAAGTCATAACATAATGATGCATTTGCAAATCATTAGTTAATGATTAATTAAAGCAGACAACTGGAAGTTGAAGTACATTGCCTTGACCAATTGTGGTAATTAACGCATTGATTTAGACTTTTAGTTAATAAAATAAGTTATTAATGAATTAATACATTATGACACATTTAATTAATAACAATTCATATATTACTTTATATTAATCATTTAGAATCTTCATGATGCAGTAATCATTAATTAATGGTTTAGTTCTTCATGAGTCATACATTAACACATGATTATCTGTGCATTAGTTAAGCATGAATTAATGGTTATTAGTGCACCCGTATTGTAAAGTGTTACCAAATATTATATATAGTAATTACATACGGTTTTTCTTTTTACTTTTATTACGACAGCCAGTAATTACGAGAGCCATCTGCAAACGGAACAAAAGTCCGCAAGTTTTTTTTATTTAATTTTTTTATTCAAGCTGTTTATTCTTTTACAAGTCCGCAAGTCACAAATAATGCAGTCAAGCTTCATGTCAAACCATTTTCTTTTCACTTCTAGGACTGTTCGATTAACAGATGAAACTCCATTAACTGCATCTATGCTGCCAAGCTTCCTTTTTTTTAGGCCTGATACGCCACTATGTACGCTTGAAAACAAAATGTGGCGTTTTGAATGAACTTCTGATAATAAACTTCAATTTCTGCATCTGAGAAATTTCTCTTCTTCATTCGTTTTTGAGAAGACAAGTTGAAATCCTTCGTTTGGTGTCATAATATGATGCCCATATAGCCTATAGTTTTCAGTCGGTTTTAATGGGCGGGATTTATGGTAATTTAGAGAATGAGCGTGCACACGCGTCCCATTTACAACTGATTGGAATTCATTAACACACACACACACACACACACACACACACACACACACACACACACACACACACACACACACACTTCACTATCACATCTGACGTTTACGAAGTATTTCTGAATCAGGAGAAGAATTTTCGGGAATGTCGCCTTTACGCGCAAATCACTCACATATTTACTGGTATATTTACGATTTCATGAATGAGACCCATTGAGTGATTAATGAGTGTCTGTGTTAAGTAACTGTCGAAAAGTTCGATTAATGTGTCATTTGAACTGCGCATGTATATGATTTGTTACTGAAATGTTGAATCAGAAATGAATTATTGTACGTTTGCCTTGTGTTTTCCAAGGCTGCGTTTTCTTGTTCTCTGTTTTTTTTCCTATGTGAACGTGATCGGCAAGTGTATCCTGTTTTGTGCCATAAATAATCCTGTGGAGGTGAATCGCCTGCCTATTGAATACAATTAAATATGCACAAATGGCTAGCTGACCAGTGCCCATGGACCGGTTTCCACTTTGAACCATAATTTGAAACCATCAACTGGTAGGATAATTACAATTTTATTTTGTTTTTCGGACTCACAGGACTTTTAATTTGTGAAATAAATTTATTTATTTTTACATCTGAAATGGAGAGACTTCAACTGATCGAGAGAAGTCTGAACAACTCTTTAAACTGAATCATTTGATTCACGAACTCTGGTCAGCTACGTCGTTATTCATGTTGTTGAACATACTATTTTACTATACAAAGATAAGGTGGTTAATTGGAAGGAATGATGAATCACATTGTCTTTTGAGTCAAATATATATATTTGATATATATATATTCGATATCGGATTACTAGTATTTCTTTCGTCAACAAAAATTATAACTAAATATTGTCGTCAACGAACCACGTGACGAAAACGAGACGCAACGTAAATGCTGGTCATGTGACAATAACTATAATTAAATGTATAATGCAATATTGTTGACGAATAAAAACGAGACTAAATGTGGTTTACAAAATAAAAACTATGTTAAAATGTCTCTTCATTTTCGTTGACCAAAACGAGATGAAATGTTATGACGCTATTTCGTCTTGTTTAGTCACATTATTATTATTATTATTATTTTGCAGTATTTCTGTTTCCCGTGTCTCACTTCAGGGGCTGCATCAGGGCGCACTGCGCAGACGACGTCACTTCCTCAAGCCCCACTCGCGGCATTTATTAGAAGATGCAGCTGCGGTGAGTTAGCGTAAACGACAACAAACAAAGTTAAGTCTGACGCCCGTTTCACACATAGGGCCCGATTTTAACGATCTGAAACGCAAGTATCAAGCGCGAAACGCAAGTAACTTTGTGGCCGGGTCTTGGGCGCTGTTGCTATTATACCGGCGGGATAAATTACTCTTGCGCTCAACGCAAATCTAAAATGTGTTGGTCTGCAGTAGCTTCATTACTCATAGGTGTGGTTTGGGCGTAACGTTAAATAAACCAATCAGAGCGTCATCTCACATTCCCTTTAAGAGCAGACGCGCTTATTCTATAGCGGATTCCTATTATAACGGTGGATTTGCCAGACGCGCGCCAGCAGCGATTCACAGCCGAGGAGACCGACGTTCTCGTCAGGGCCGTAAAACACAGAGAAGTGACATTGGGGATGGAGAAACACACCCAAATTAACTTCGGTTAAACAGGCGTATGATAATTTGGGTAAATGTGTAAACTAGAAGTATGCTTTTATAATTATCTATCTATCTATCTATCTATCTATCTATCTATCTATCTATCTATCTATCTATCTATCTATCTATCTATCTATCGTAATGTATGATTTGCAAAAATGAAAACGGCTGCTTCTGTGTGAGAGAATCAAAGTGTATGTGCGTTGTGCACACGCTACATTGATTATGGCCAAGCATGCGCCCTTAAAATAGCATAAGAATAACATGTGCAACGCGCAGTGGTGGACGAAGTACACATACCATGTACTTGAGTTAAAGTAAAGATACTCAAGGTGAAATATTACTCAAGTAAAAGTAGAAGTGCTGCCTTTAAACATTCACTTGAGTAAAAGTACAAAAGTATTTGCCTTCAAATGTACTTAAGTATCCAAGTACTATGATTGTTTTATTGCTATAATGTCCTATTATAATTTTTGTCACAAGACTCTTGCTTAACTCAGTCTACGTGAAGACTCTGTCACTCTTGGCACATCAATCTATTAATAAAATGATATATATATTTGAATTGAATACATTTTTTGTGTGTTTAATTTTGGACGGAAGGGGACTGATCCCATAAGGTATAATACATTTACAGTATTTACTGTACATATTTTTCACAAGCGTCTTTGGTCATAATTATAAACATCCTAATGTTATGATACATTCACATAAACCTGCACAATGCCATTGAATATATATATATATATACACGCTACATTATGGGAGCAGCCAATTTCCCTACAAAATTAAACACCAAAACGTATTAATGCAGTGTTTCTGCTACTCCTCAGAAAAAAAAAATGCTATTATATGCAAGTAATTTTAGTGTCAAGGTAATAAGCAATGTTCATTATGCGTCAGTATTTACCGATAATTGCTGCAATAATAGCTGCTGCTCTCTGCCCCGCTTAAAATTATCAGCAACACAAATTGTTTGGAACTATTGAGAGCTACACGAATCACGTGACCGCACGGCGGCGAGATCACAGTTGGCTTGTTCGACTTGAAACGGCACACTGCACAGACCAATCGGTGAATGACATTAAAATACCGCAAGAGCGATTAGAGAGTAGACGGCTCTGTATGCTTTTCAATCGCTCTCGCGATTTCGCTCTATACTTTGATGTCATAAACTGATCGGTCTGTGCAGCGCCGGTTCAAGTCGAACAAGCCGTGTGTGTCGCAACCTCTTATATACTGTCTATGGTCGCAACTCTCATATTTAACGGCTCTGGTTCGCGCTTAGTAGATACCACCAAGGCAAGTTCAAAACAAAGCGCACACGTTGTAGGCTACTGTGATAGGTGGCTCGTTTGACCAGTTAAGTTTTTATCCACTCATAAATAAAAAGGAACGACTGATTTTGAAAATGTAGTAGAGTAAAAAGTAAGATATTTGACTTTGAAATGTAGTGGAGTTAAAGTAAAAGTCTTCCCAAATTTAAATACTTCAGTAAAGTACAGATACGCAAAAAAGCTACTTAAGTACAGTAACGAATTACATTTACTTCGTTACTGTCCACCACTGGCAACGCGCCACTGACTTTAAACTAGATTTTTTCAGTTAGTGGCGGAATTGTTTTCTAGACGTGCAAAATAGCATGAGGGAACGTTTGCGCCGGAACACGCCGCCTCTTTGCGCTGAACCGCCCCCGGGAGCGCAAGTGTATTTCTTAGTTAACCGACGTGCGTCTGTGGAGGGAAAAGTCCGCTGTGCGCGGGTGCAAAATAGGAATGATACATGCGTCGGTGTACAAAGTCAATTGCGCTGGGTGCAAGATAGGGCCCATACTCCGTGTGCAGTGCATATGCGGTGCAGGAGCAGCACTCGCTATAGTGCTTTCACATATGCTGCGTTTGCAGTGCGTAACTGATCCACGGCTGAACCACAAACACATACTCACTATTTTTATTTCAAATCCAGAAGTTATCAAATACTTTTATTTAAAAAAAGTTTTGTCAGCATTACGATTCTCTTTGTACACACATACTCTTTAATGGTCGTAATTCACTTTTAAGCACAATTTAAACAATGTATTCAATGTAGGGATCGACCGATATGCATTTTTCAGGGCCGATGCCGATACCGATTATTACAGATCAAGGAGACCGATAACCGATATTTTGAACCGATATGTGTCTAGTGTAAAAATGAAAATTAATGTCAAAATTAAGAATAAAAAGGCCTCTGACAAAGACTCTCTTTAAATTATTTTAACATATCTTTAATTCTGAGAACTGTTCATAATAACAACATTAATATTAATAATAACAACAAACATAAAAAGTGCTGGGAGCATCCATCAGCAGCATTCTATAAACAAAGTAAAACTTGCATCCATCAGCAGCATTCTATAAACAAAGTAAAACTTAAAGCAAATTTAAACAGCAACAAATGAACAAATAATGGAAAATAAATGCAATCTCTCTGAAGTTTTATGAAGTAAATTAAAATGGGTAACAATTAGTACTCCCAATTCAGCAGCACCAGGTTGTGGTGCAGGAAGCAGAGCTGCTCCGCATGCTCTCCAGTGAGCCTGCTTCTTCTTTTGTCATAAATTGCAGACACTTCACTGAATACACGCTCACTAGGGACTGATGAGGGTGGTGAGCAAAGAAATTGTCTTGCTTCTTTGACAAGTAGCTTGAAGCGCCCTTCATTCTGTCTCCACCACTGGAGTGGATCCCCCTTAAGCCGGTCAATCACTGGCTCTTTGAGGTACTGATGCAACTCTTCTTCAATGCTGTCCTTGTCTGACAGATCACCAGTATGGGGACCAAGAAGAGAACTGAAAATCTTGTCTATTTGGCTATGGCAAGGTGTCTCTTCTCTCCTTTGCCTTTTAGAGGCTTGGTCTTCTGCTGCGGGCTCTTCTCCATCTGCCTGCTGCTCTTGATTGGCTCTCTCTGTTTCAACCTGCTCTTGAAGAGCATCCTCTACATCTTCTTTAAGCCATTCTTTGGCCTTGTTTAGTGTAGAGGCAGAGGAGAACGCATGACTCTTGAAACGTGGATCCAAAAGACATGCTAGAACCACATTTTTTGAGTCTTCAAGTTTGGCGAATCGCTTGATTAGGCTCTCCCTCATTACCTCCCTGAGCGTTCTGATGCCCTGTGTTGATGGCCCTTTATCTTCAAGTAGCATTTTGAGCACTGTCACACAGGGAATGATGCTGGATGCAGATGAGTTATTGTAGCTCACTTCTAGTGTCACTTCCTCAATTGGGATGAGTGTTTCAATCAAATTGGACACAATGTCCCACTGGTAGGCAGTTGGACATGTAAAACCACCATGTTCCCCAGAGTAGACATTAAGAGCACGCTTTTGTTCAAATGCCCTTTGCAGCATGTGGAGTGTTGAATTCCACCTTGTTGGGACTGCCTGGATTAAGTTGTGTTCTGGTAGGCCAAGGTCCCTCTGGATGTTTCTCAGACGCTGCTTGGCCAAGATGGAATGTTGGAAGTGAGTGACACATTTCTTTAGCATGGCAATCACATCTATCACAGCTCTTTGGCTAGCCAAACCATCGTTCACAACCAGCTGCAACGTATGTGCTGTGCAGCTAAGGTCCGGAATATCGGCAAGCCTCAAACCCTTCACCATGTTTGCGCCATTGTCACGCAGGACCAGAGCTACACGGTCTTTGGTAATTTCCCATTCCTCCAGCATGTGCAGGAATGTGTCTCTGATGTATTCCCCAGAATGAGATCCGTACATTACTCTCGTATTTAAAACAACCTGCCTTCTGTTCCATTCATTGTCAATGAAATGACATGTGAGGCTCATCATTGACTCTGTTGATCCTGACCAGCAATCTGTTGTAAAAGAGAGTGAGAATCCAGCCTTCTCTGGCTGGATTAGGGCTTTAATCTTGCTTACAACCTTTTCATAGATTTCTGGCAGCTTCTCAGTGCGGTAATACTTGTCACTTTTTAGTGCATATCGTGGTTCTGCCACATCCATGAGTCGCTTAAAGCCAATGTCAGAGACCATTGTGAATGGTTGGTTGTCAGAAATGATCATTTCTGTGATCAGTTTGTCCATTTGTTTTGATCTGTCATCCAGATTTGTCCATTTTTTTTGTTTCTGAAAAATGTCATGTATTGTAGGCTGACATGTGGATGTTGCTCCCTGCTCAGATTCAGGTTTGTTTGATTGGGCAGATTTATACAAGTCATTGTGATGAATCCTAAGATGGGACCAAAGGTTTGAAGTATTGGCACTTTTTGCCACTGTACCACCCATACTGACAACATTTTTACATGTATTGCACACTGCCTGCCCTGGTGTTGGTTGAGTGTAGTACTCCCACACTGCACTTCTAAATGTTGTCTTCTTCCGTGAATGCATCTACAATGAGGGTAAGATAAAGAGAGAGTTAAAAGTGGGACCACAGTATGTTTCATGATTAAGCCTATGGATATTGTACTACAGCTAAACAGCTTAGGGAAAGGGAAGTATTGGCATCAATAATTTACATGTTAGAAATGTGCAATAGCTTAACCTCTCATAATTATTTTCTGATGACTAAAACATAGCCTAAAATAATAGAGGTGACTACTCAATTAATAGTCTAATGCACATCAATGGATTAACTAAAAAAGCACACACACACACACACACACACACACACACACACACACACACACACACACGTGTATGTATGTATGTATGTATGTATGTATATATATATATATATATATATATTTATATATATATATATATATATATATATATATATATATATATATATTTATTTATATATTTATATGTATATATATATGTGTGTGCATATTTAGCATTTTATTTGCAGCTAATCGCTACACCTGCATTTGCATGCATAATGTGAACATTATTCATATGAGTATACCCAGAATTGCAATAAAATCACACACAACCCATATTGTAATAGTGTTTTTTTTATTTTTGATGTGTAAAATGTTTGTTTGACTGTTTATCACGGCGATACAAACTAGGAAGTATACAGGACAGCATCATCCAGAAACGTGCAATGTGAGATTGACAACTTACGTTATTAGTCAAATGAGAGAGCGCGGCCGCGGAGATAACTAAATCAGGAATAGGGAGCTCGCGTCGCGTCAGGGCGTAAGAGCTCGCGCTTGATGCCCTTTCAGCTCTTCAAAATTGCATAATGGTAATTCTGAATCTTAGAATAAAGCAATATTTCTCCAAATATGCGAAATTTTTTGACTAAGAGCCCTAACGGAACGGACGCTGTTCAGTGAAGCGATGTGAACAACACAAAAAAAACCGCAGCAGACGTGAGTGAATTCATTCGTGTTGATAATCTATTCACAATATAACGTTAAGTTGGCCGAATGGTGAGAGAAGTAGGTTTTAGTTTCACTATCTCAGCACTGATGTGATGATCCGTTAAAGCATATCACTGCAATGACGGACATTGACCGGGAATTCACAGTATAATAACTGTGAACGGGGCTTGTCATCATAAATCGATTATATTTAGGTGTTTTGCAACTTCAGTGTAGTGATTTAATGCAACTTCAGGAATGTTTACTGCATTCTTACCTTCGAGAGATAACTGAGTGATGTGTGATGATGATCACTGAAGCAGCTCCTGTGCTTTCGGTGTGAGAGCGGAACATTTTCCAGCCGCGCCAGCCGTAGTGATTGGCCAGGCTCGTGACTCCCAACAAATCAGATGGACGATGGGCGGGGCTTAGCCTAGGCCACAGAGCGGTGCGCTCTGACTGAGGTGGCTGGATCAGTGCCAGATCGCGCATTTCAAAATAAAATGTTTTTTATCGGCAAATCGGTTTTGAAAATGGCCGATACCGATAACAATAAAAATGCTTAATATCGGCGCCGATAATCGGCCACGCCGATAATCGGTCGACCCCTAATTCAATGCACTACTTCTATCTAGATTTATTAGCAAGTGGTAAAATATTTAGCCATATAGTTATATTAAAATGACAAATATTTTAAATTAAAACTTAAAATTGACAAAAACAACCGACTCTCATGCCTTTTCTTTTGCATTTAAATTAATAATCTTGGATGTCAGAAAGAACTTGTTTTTCAACCTCCACGAATGAGACGAGTGTTACTTTTCTGTTCACTATTTTCGCTATTTTTCCATAGTGATACACTATATTGACTGGGTTAAATAGAATTGCATTTCTAAAAAGAGACTAAAATACAATTTTCATTGACTAAAACTAGACTAAGGGCGCTTTCACACTTGGTTCGATTGCCTGTTCCTAACCCGAGTTCGATTGCTCCCCCCCTGCCCCCGATGGACTTGTGTTCACATATTATTTGTATCCGAACCGCAGTATGCTTGTGTCATCAAGTTGCAGCTGGTGCGTAATCGTGTTGCTTGGTAACCGCTATGAATGAAAAGGCGTCAAAATGGATAGAATTGCTCGCTTCACATTTGTTCTTTTTTTTTTAACCTTTGGTTTTGTTTTCAAAGAAAAGATCCAGAAAGAGAAACACATGTGTTTGTCTGCCGCAAAAGTACTAAAATCGTTCCAAAGACAGCGGGCTGTCCGCCGAAGACAATTTTTGCGGAGGCAGCCAGAAATCATCTCTCTGCTTGCAGTGCGTCAATCCCGCTTTTCATAAAGTTAAGTGTATACATGACGAGAATAATTCCTGTTAGTGATCCAGAGCGCGATCCATTTAGACGCCGACAAACTTTATTGCTGCGGATAAAACAATAAACCTCCGCAGAAGCATTCCAGAGGTACTCCGCGAGGAACAAAACATGTTCCAAACATAAAACAGGCTATAACCACCTGACCGTTAGTCCAATTGACTTGAAAATTGGTATGCAGTGTCTTGGTCCAAGGTGCCATGTATGTCTATGAGGACGTTGGCGTATCTCGAAAAACATGGCCGCCATCGACCAATGAAATTTGAGCACCTATTAGACAAGGTTAACGGAGGCCAATCGGAACGAAACTCGATGGGCATGTTCGACTCATGGCCCTAGAGGTCTGTAAGAGTTTTGAAAGAAATCGGCCACTAGTTGGCGCTAATGAGTTTTATGGCTCTGTAATCACGTGGTGTAAAACTTAACAACTTTTGATGCTTTTGTGCTTAAAGTCCTTAAAGGCCTTAACTGCTTGAACCCCGATAAATGCTGCTTGCAGCTTTAATTATTATTATTATTCTTCTGCCGTAAAACGCATCGTGCAGCCCAAACCGTAAGGGCTAGAGCATTGACACTTTGCCAGATGGTAGTACAAAAATCGAGGAGAGGTTATCAAATTATGACCCCGATTGGCCCATAGGTGGCGCTATAGCAACCAAAAGCGCGAAACAGCTCATAACTCATAGACCGTATGTCGTAGACTCAAGTGTCTTATATCATTGGAAAGCTGGACGTCTGACGAACAAAACGTATATCTCCGATTTCATTTCCGTCATGATAGATTTTCCGCCATTTTGAATTTTGTCAAAAACCTACTTTTGCAAACTAGTCCTAGGTTTTTTGTCCGATCGGAACCAAACCAGTGCAGAATTGTTCTCTGGAGTCTGAAAATCAATAATTATCAAAAAAAACTCGAAATTTTGATTCATGGTCGCTAGGGGTTGCAAAATGAACGTTGTGGGAGGAGCCTATTTTACTAAAATGGCTATAACTCAAGAATTAATTGATTAAACTTCACCAAACTTGGTACACATATGTAGAAGGTCAATCTGAGGTCACAGTAAAAAAATTGCATCGATTGGCCACATGGTGGCGCTATAAACAAAAAAAAACGTAGAAACACCTGACCGTTTTTCCGAATGACTTGAAATTTGATATGCAGTGTCTTGGGCCAAGAGGCCATGTATGTCTAAAAGGATATTGGCATATCTCGAAAAACATGGCCGTCATTGGCCAATGAGGTTTGAGCACCTATTAAACAAGGTTAACGAAGTCCAATTGTTTTATGAGTTTTATGGCTTTGTAATCACGTGGTGTTGCACACATCCACACAATATGCATATCATTTGATAGATCTGCTCATGCTGAACAACTTTGCCTCAAGAACCATTGCTGTCAATCAAACCGTTCATTAATTATTTGCAAATATGTTAAAAACCTACTTTTGCGAACTAGTCCTAGGTTTTTCGCCCGATCGGAACCAGACCAGTCTAGGACAATTCTCTGGACTCTCTAGATCAATAATTATCAAAAAAAAGTTGAACTTTTGCATTTGGATGGCTGTAATAGGGTCATTTATAAAATGGGCGTGGCAAAATACATTAAAAAGCCTATAAATCCTAAATGAAAACTCAGAACTTCACAAAAATTGGTGAGCATATGTGACATAACATCATTAACAAGCATGCCAAATTTTATGGACATCGGACCAAAGGTGGCGCTATAACTGTTAAAAAGCTTTAAAACCATATATTACCTATGGTGAATTGCCTGCATTGGCTATAAATGGTCTTTTTAATCTATTATGTCAGTGGTTACATGCTTGCTAAATAAAACTTTATAACTTTTGATGCATTTGTGCTTAAAAACCTTAAACACCTTAACAGCTTGAACCCCGATAAATGCTGCTTGCAGCTTTAATTAGGGGCCAAGCACCGAAGGTGCGGGCACCTATTGTATCTGTTCCCGTTCTTATTATTATTATTATTATTATTATTATTATTCTTCTTCCGCTCTTGGAGTCTATGGCAGCCCATAGAACCGATTGCGGGAAAGTTGTTTTGGTTTGACATTCTGATAGAGGACATTCCCAACATTAAATACACCAATTTTGGTGTTTCTAAGTCATTCCCTCTAGCGCCACCACCTGTCCAAAATTTCACTTTTGTTTTGCTAATAACTTTTGAACCGTAAGGCCAATCAACAAACTTCTTTTTTCCTCTGATTCCTGAGCTCATGACGATTCGATTGCACCCTATGACGTCATTTTCTGTCATAAAAACATGGCCGCCATTTTGAATTATTCTCAAAACCTACTTTTTCGAACTCGTCCTAGACGGTTTGTCCGATTTGCACGAAAATTGAACCAGATCATCTTCAGGCAGTGCTGACAAAAAGTTATTAAAATCTAGTTGATTTGTCAAACCGTTTTCAATAAACGCTCAAACAAATTTTACGTAGCGCTTGCGAAAACAGTCGTAAGGCTGTATCTTCGCAAAGCTTTATCGTATTCAGACCAAAATTGGTACATGTCATCACAAGCATGACCTGAGGCTACATGCTGCGTTTCGGCCCAGCGCCACCTACTGGTCCAGAGATATGAAAAATGGCTATTTTTGCTTATAACTTCTGAACAGTTTGTCCAAAAATCATAAAATTGGTCTCGTTAGATTCAGGGCAAAATGCCGAGTCGACTGATATCCAATTTTACCATATCGGCCATTTTGACTGTCGGCCATTTTGAATTTTGTGCTAAAACGCTGTATTTTAAGAACGCATGAACGGATTGTTACGAAACTTGGTATGGGTCATCATCACGATGTCCTGAAGGAGCCTGAGAAGTTTCAAAACAGCGCCACCTAGTGGTTAATCTTTTTATTCAAATGCTTATAACTTTGGGTGTGGTCGACATATTTTCACGAAACTCATCTAATTAGACTGCTGAATCCTTGCCGAATCCTACGATACCAAACATGCTAGGTTTCACCTTACGGTTTGTGTAGCGTTGTGATTTAGCGCTTAAAAAACATTTGGCTATATCTTCGAAACCGCTAGTCTGATCGAGACGAAACCACCGTCAGAAGTTTGGAAACATAGGTCGATAGCTATACGCCAATGCCCAAATGTGAAAATATTGATAGTAAGGGGTAGTAAAATCCAATCAAAGTCATGTGTCAGTCATTTTTTACGTGTTTTTTCATACAAATGTCTATAAGTCCGAAGCGAATTGAGATATTTTCACCAAAATTGACACACATATGTATGGGCTTACTCTGAGGACACATAAAAAAAATGGTGTGACTGAGCCTCTTGGTGGCGCTATAATAGAACAAAACATGAAATTCCCATTGACTTCAATACAGTTTTGTGAAATAAAATGCTATACTAAACAAATGCATTGGTGTTATTTAATGAAACTCAGAAAGTGCCTTCAGCACCATTTCCTGAAAGTACCCAACATATTTCAAGACAGCGCCACCTAGTGGTCAAAAGTTATAACAAAACTTCTAAAAATGCTAATAACTTTTGAATAAATCTGCCTATTGAAATGCCACTGGTATTAATAGATTGCTTGGGTCAAGCCGAGAACATAGAAACCAAGTTTTCCTTATTTGGCCTAATTTCCTGTCCGCCATCTTGATTTTCATTCAAAACATACATTTTCGAACTCCTTCTACACCGTTTGTCCGATTTTCACCAAAATTGAATCGTATCATCTCCAGACCGTGCCGACTAAAACTTATCGATTTCGTCTCGATTGACGAAACCATTTTCGTATAGCGCAGCAGCAAAGTTGAGGCATGATGCTAATTGCACTATTCAGGCTTTATCTCTGCAATGCCTTGACATATTGACACCAAACTTTGTATGTGTCATTGTCACTTCACTCTGACCACATCACATCAGTTTTGTAACTGCGCCACCTATTGGTAGAAAGTGATAATGCATTACATCATATTTTTATTTACTGTTTCTATGAATTTTCAGGCATTTTGCCTAAAATCCTCTTTAATGTCTTTAATTGCTCATTGTTGCAGTTGGTCTGACACTTTCAGCAATGTTGGCATGTGTTGTCATCTGATTGTGCTTGGCCCCGCTAAATGCTGCTTGCAGCTTTAATTATTATTATTATTATTCTTCCGCTCTTGGAGTCTATGGCAGCCCATAGAACCGATTGCGGGAAAGTTGTTTTGGTTTGACATTCTGATAGAGGACAGTCCCAACATTAAATACACCAATTTTGGTGTTTCTAAGTCATTCCCTCTAGCGCCACCACCTGTCCAAAATTTCACTTTTATTTTGCTAATAACTTTTGAACCGTAAGGCCAATCAACAAACTTCTTTTTTCCTCTGATTCCTGAGCTCATGACGATTCGATTGCATCCTATGAAGTCATTTTCCATCATTAAATTATGGCCGCCATTTTGAATTATTCTCAAAACCTACTTTTTCGAACTCGTCCTAGACGGTTTGTCCGATTTGCACGAAAATTGAACCAGATCATCTTCAGGCAGTGCTGACAAAAAGTTATTAGAATCTAGTTGATTCGTCAAACCGTTTTCAATAAACGCTCGAACAAATTTTACGTAGCGCTTGCAAAAACAGTCGTAAGGCTGTATCTTCGCAACGCTTTATCGTATTCAGACCAAACTTGGTATATGTCATCACAAGCATGGCCTGAGGCTACATGCTGCGTTTCGGCGCAGCGCCACCTACTGGTCCGGAGATATGAAAAATGGCTATTTTTGCTTATAACTTCTGAACAGTTTGTCCAAAAATCATAAAATTGGTATTGTTAGATTCAGGGCAAAATGCCGAGTCGACTGATATCCAATTTGACCATATCGGCCATTTTGACTGTCGGCCATTTCGAATTTTGTGCTAAAATGCTGTATTTTAAGAACGCATGAACGGATTCTTACGAAACTTGGTCTGGGACATCAGCACGATGTCCTGAAGGAGCCTGAGAAGTTTCGAAACAGCGCCACCTAGTGGTTAATATTTTTATTCAAATGCTTATAACTTTGGGTGTGGTCGACATATTTTCACGAAACTCATCTAATTAGACTCCTGAATCCTTGCCGAGTCCTACGATACCAAACATGCTAGGTTTTGCCTTACGGTTTGTGTAGCGTTGTGATTTAGCGCTTAAAAAACATTTGGCTATATCTTCGAAACCGCTAGTCTGATCGAGACGAAACCACCGTCAGAAGTTTGGAAACATAGGTCGATAGCTATACGCCAATGCCCAAATGCGAAAATATTGATAGTAAGGGGTAGTAAAATTCAATCAAAGTCATGTGTCAGTCATTTTTTACGTGTTTTTTCATATAAATGTCTATAACTCCGAAGCGAATTGAGATATTTTCACCAAAATTGACACACATATGTATGGGCTCACTCTGATGACACGTAAAAAAAATGGTGTGGCTGAGCCTCTTGGTGGCGCTATAATAGAACAAAACATGAAATTCCCATTGACTTCAATACAGTTTTGTTTTATTTTCATTCAAAACCTACTTTTTCTAACTCCACATACACCGTTTGTCCGATTTTCACCAAAAGCAAATCGTATCATCTCCAGACCGTGCCGACTAAAAGTTATCGATTTCGTGTCGATTGACGAAACCGTTTTCGTATAGGGCAGCAGCAAATTTGATGTATGATGCTAAAAGCACTATTCAGGCTTTATCTCTGCAATGCCTTGACATTTTGACACCAAACTATATATGTGTCATTGTCACTTCACTCAGACCACATCACATCAGTTTTGTAACTGCGCCACGTATTGGTCGAAAGTGATAATGCATTAAATCATATTTTTATTTACTATTTCTATGAATTATCAGGCATTTTGCCTAAAATCATCTTTAATGTCTTTAATTGCTCATTATTGCAGTTGGTCTGACACTTTCAGCAATGTTGGCATGTCTTGTCATCTGATTGTGCTTGGCCCCACTAAATGCTGCTTGCAGCTTTAATTAGGGGCCAAGCACCGAAGGTGCGGAGGCACCTATTGTATCTGTTCCCGTTCTTATTATTAGGGGCCAAGCACCGAAGGTGCGGGCACCTATTGTATCTGTTCCCGTTCTTATTATTATTATTATTATTATTATTATTCTTCTTCCGCTCTTGGAGTCTATGGCAGCCCATAGAACCGATTGCGGGAAAGTTGTTTTGGTTTGACATTCTGATAGAGGACAGTCCCAACATTAAATACACCAATTTTGGTGTTTCTAAGTCATTCCCTCTAGCGCCACCACCTGTCCAAAATTTCACTTTTATTTTGCTAATAACTTTTGAACCGTAAGGCCAATCAACAAAATTCTTTTTTCCTCTGATTCCTGAGCTCATGCCGATTCGATTGCACCCTATGTCGTCATTTTCCGTCATAAAAACATGGCCGCCATTTTGAATTATTCTCAAAACCTACTTTTTCGAACTCGTCCTAGACAGTTTGTCCGATTTGCACGAAAATTGAACCAGATCATCTTCAGGCAGTGCTGACAAAAAGTTATTAAAATCTAGTTGATTTGTCCAACCGTTTTCAATAAACGCTCGAACAAATTTTACGTAGCGCTTGCGAAAACAGTCGTAAGGCTTTATCTTCGCAACGCTTTATCGTATTCAGACCAAACTTGGTCCATGTCATCACAAGCATGACCTGAGGCTACATGCTGCGTTTCGGCGCAGTGCCACCTACTGGTCCAGAGATATGAAAAATGGCTATTTTTGCTTATAACTTCTGAACAGTTTGTCCAAAAATCATAAAATTGGTCTTGTTAGATTCAGGGCAAAATGCCGAGTCGACTGATATCAAATTTTACCATATCGGCCATTTTGACAGTCGGCCATTTTGAATTTTGTGCTAAAATGCTGTATTTTAAGAACGCATGAACGGATTGTAACGAAACTTGGTATGGGTCATCAGCACGATGTCCTGAAGGAGCCTGAGAAGTTTCGAAACAGCGCCACCTAGTGGTTAATCTTTTTATTCAAATGCTTATAACTTTGGGTGTGGTCGACATATTTTCACGAAACTCCTCTAATTAGACTCCTGAATCCTTGCCGAGTCCTACGATACCAAACATGCTAGGTTTCGCCTTACGGTTTGTGTAGCGTTGTGATTTAGCGCTTAAAAAACATTTGGCTATATCTTCGAAACCGCTAGTCTGATCAAGACGAAACCACCGTCAGAAGTTTGGAAACATAGGTCGATAGCTATACGCCAATGCCCAAATGCGAAAATATTGATAGTAAGGGGTAGTAAAATCCAATCAAAGTCATGTGTCAGTCATTTTTTACGTGTTTTTTCATATAAATGTCTATAACTCCGAAGCGAATTGAGATATTTTCACCAAAATTGACACACATATGTATGGGCTCACTCTGAGGACACATAAAAAAAATGGTGTGACTGAGCCTCTTGGTGGCGCTATAATAGAACAAAACATGAAATTCCCATTGACTTCAATACAGTTTTGTGAAATAAAATGCTATACTAAACAAATGCATTGGTGTTATTTAATGAAACTCAAAGTGCCTTCAGCACCATTTCCTGAAAGTACCCAACATATTTCAAGACAGCGCCACCTTTTGGTCAAAAGTTATAACAAAACTTCTAAAAATGCTAATAACTTTTGAATAAATCTGCCCATTGAAATGCCACTGGTATTAATAGATTCCTTGGGTCAAGCCGAGAACATAGAAGCCAAGTTTTCCTTATCTGGCCTAACTTCCTGTCCGCCATCTTGATTTTCATTCAAAACATACATTTTCGAACTCCTCCTACACCGTTTGTCCGATTTTCACCAAAATCGAATCGTATCATCTCCAGACCGTGCCGACTAAAAGTTATCGATTTCGTCTCGATTGACGAAACCATTTTCGTATAGCGCAGCAGCAAAGTTGAGGCATGATGCTAAAAGCACTATTCAGGCTTTATCTCTGCAATGCCTTGACATATTGACACCAAACTTTGTATGTGTCATTGTCACTTCACTCTGACCACATCACATCAGTTTTGTAACTGCGCCACCTATTGGTCGAAAGTGATAATGCATTAAATCATATTTTTATTTACTGTTTCTATGAATTTTCAGGCATTTTGCCTAAAATCCTCTTTAATGTCTTTAATTGCTCATTGTTGCAGTTGGTCTGACACTTTCAGCAATGTTGGCATGTCTTGTCATCTGATTGTGCTTGGCCCCGCTAATTATTATTATTATTATTATTATTATTATTATTCTTCTTCCACTCTGGGAGTCTATGGCAGCCCATAGAACCGATTGCGGGAAAGTTGTAATGGTTTGACATTCTGATAGAGGACAGTCCCAACATTAAATACACCAATTTTGATGTGTCTAAGTCATTCCCTCTAGCGCCACCACCTGTCCAAAATTTCACTTTTGTTTTGCTAATAACTTTTGAACCGTAAGGCCAATCAACAAAATTCTTTTTTCCTCTGATTCCTGAGCTCATGCCGATTCGATTGCACCCTATGTCGTCATTTTCCGTCATAAAAACATGGCCGCCATTTTGAATTATTCTCAAAACCTACTTTTTCGAACTCGTCCTAGACAGTTTGTCCGATTTGCACGAAAATTGAACCAGATCATCTTCAGGCAGTGCTGACAAAAAGTTATTAAAATCTAGTTGATTTGTCAAACCGTTTTCAATAAACGCTCGAACAAATTTTACGTAGCGCTTGCGAAAACAGTCGTAAGGCTGTATCTTCGCAACGCTTTATCGTATTCAGACCAAACTTGGTACATGTCATCACAAGCATGACCTGAGGCTACATGCTGCGTTTCGGCGCAGCGCCACCTACTGGTCCAGAGATATGAAAAATTGCTATTTTTGCTTATAACTTCTTAACAGTTTGTCCAAAAATCATAAAATTGGTCTTGTTAGATTCAGGGCAAAATGCCGAGTCGACTGATATCCAATTTTACCATATCGGCCATTTTGACAGTCGGCCATTTTGAATTTTGTGCTAAAATGCTGTATTTTAAGAACGCATGAACGGATTGTTACGAAACTTGGTGTGGGTCATCAACACGATGTCCTGAAGGAGCCTGAGAAGTTTCGAAACAGCGCCACCTAGTGGTTAATCTTTTCATTCAAATGCTTATAACTTTGGGTGTGGTCGACTTATTTTCACGAGACTCATCTAATTAGACTCCTGAATCCTTGCCGAGTCCTACGATACCAAACATGCTAGGTTTCGCCTTACGGTTTGTGTAGCGTTGTGATTTAGCGCTTAAAAAACATTTGGCTATATCTGCGAAACCGCTAGTCTGATCGAGACGAAACCACCGTCAGAAGTTTGGAAACATAGGTCGATAGCTATACGCCAATGCCCAAATGCGAAAATATTGATAGTAAGGGGTAGTAAAATTCAATCAAAGTCATGTGTCAGTCATTTTTTACGTGTTTTTTCATATAAATGTCTATAACTCCGAAGCGAATTGAGATATTTTCACCAAAATTGACACAGATATGTATGGGCTCACTCTGAGGACACGTAAAAAAAATGGTGTGACTGAACCTCTTGGTGGCGCTATAATAGAACAAAACATGAAATTCCCATTGACTTCAATACAGTTTTGTGAAATAAAATGCTATACTAAACAAATGCATTGGTGTTATTTAATGAAACTCAGAAAGTGCCTTCAGCACCATTTCCTGAAAGTACCCAACATATTTCAAGACAGCGCCACCTAGTGGTCAAAAGTTATAACAAAACTTCTAAAAATGCTAATAACTTTTGAATAAATCTGCCTATTGAAATGCCACTGGTATTAATAGATTCCTTGGGTCAAGCCGAGAACATAGAAACCAAGTTTTCCTTATTTGGCCTAATTTCCTGTCCGCCATCTTGATTTTCATTCAAAACATACATTTTCGAACTCCTCCTACACCGTTTGTCCGATTTTCACCAAAATTGAATCGTATCATCTCCAGACCGTGCCGACTAAAAGTTATCGATTTCGTCTCGATTGACGAAACCGTTTTCGTATAGCGCAGCAGCAAAGTTGAGGCATGATGCTAAAAGCACTATTCAGGCTTTATCTCTGCAATGCCTTGACATATTGACACCAAACTTTGTATGTGTCATTGTCACATCACTCTGACCACATCACATCAGTTTTGTAACTGCGCCACCTATTGGTAGAAAGTGATAATGCATTACATCAAATTTTTATTTACTGTTTCTATGAATTTTCAGGCATTTTGCCTAAAATCCTCTTTAATGTCTTTAATTGTTCATTGTTGCAGTTGGTCTGACACTTTCAGCAATGTTGGCATGTCTTGTCATCTGATTGTGCTTGGCCCCGCTAAATGCTGCTTGCAGCTTTAATTATTATTATTATTCTTCTTCCGCTCTTGGAGTCTATGGCAGCCCATAGAACCGATTGCGGGAAAGTTGTTTTGGTTTGACATTCTGATAGAGGACATTCCCAACATTAAATACACCAATTTTGGTGTTTCTAAGTCATTCCCTCTAGCGCCACCACCTGTCCAAAATTTCACTTTTGTTTTGCTAATAACTTTTGAACCGTAAGGCCAATCAACAAACTTCTTTTTTCCTCTGATTCCTGAGCTCATGACGATTCGATTGCACCCTATGACGTCATTTTCCGTCATAAAAACATGGCCGCCATTTTGAATTATTCTCAAAACCTACTTTTTCGAACTCGTCCTAGACAGTTTGTCCGATTTGCACGAAAATTGAACCAGATCATCTTCAGGCAGTGCTGACAAAAAGTTATTAAAATCTAGTTGATTTGTCAAACCGTTTTCAATAAACGCTCGAACAAATTTTACGTAGCGCTTGCGAAATCAGTCGTAAGGCTGTATCTTCGCAACGCTTTATCGTATTCAGACCAAACTTGGTACATGTCATCACAAGCATGACCTGAGGCTACATGCTGCGTTTCGGCCCAGCGCCACCTACTGGTCCAGAGATATGAAAAATGGCTATTTTTGCTTATAACTTCTGAACAGTTTGTCCAAAAATCATAAAATTGGTCTCGTTAGATTCAGGGCAAAATGCCGAGTCGACTGATATCCAATTTTACCATATCGGCCATTTTGACTGTCGGCCATTTTGAATTTTGTGCTAAAACGCTGTATTTTAAGAACGCATGAACGGATTGTTACGAAACTTGGTATGGGTCATCATCACGATGTCCTGAAGGAGCCTGAGAAGTTTCAAAACAGCGCCACCTAGTGGTTAATCTTTTTATTCAAATGCTTATAACTTTGGGTGTGGTCGACATATTTTCACGAAACTCATCTAATTAGACTGCTGAATCCTTGCCGAATCCTACGATACCAAACATGCTAGGTTTCACCTTACGGTTTGTGTAGCGTTGTGATTTAGCGCTTAAAAAACATTTGGCTATATCTTCGAAACCGCTAGTCTGATCGAGACGAAACCACCGTCAGAAGTTTGGAAACATAGGTCGATAGCTATACGCCAATGCCCAAATGTGAAAATATTGATAGTAAAGGGTAGTAAAATCCAATCAAAGTCATGTGTCAGTCATTTTTTACGTGTTTTTTCATACAAATGTCTATAACTCCGAAGCGAATTGAGATATTTTCACCAAAATTGACACACATATGTATGGGCTCACTCTGAGGACACATAAAAAAAATGGTGTGACTGAGCCTCTTGGTGGCGCTATAATAGAACAAAACATGAAATTCCCATTGACTTCAATACAGTTTTGTGAAATAAAATGCTATACTAAACAAATGCATTGGTGTTATTTAATGAAACTCAGAAAGTGCCTTCAACACCATTTCCTGAAAGTACCCAACATATTTCAAGACAGCGCCACCTAGTGGTCAAAAGTTATAACAAAACTTCTAAAAATGCTAATAACTTTTGAATAAATCTGCCTATTGAAATGCCACTGGTATTAATAGATTGCTTGGGTCAAGCCGAGAACATAGAAACCAAGTTTTCCTTATTTGGCCTAATTTCCTGTCCGCCATCTTGATTTTCATTCAAAACATACATTTTCGAACTCCTCCTACACCGTTTGTCCGATTTTCACCAAAATCGAATCGTATCATCTCCAGACCGTGCCGACTAAAACTTATCGATTTCGTCTCGATTGACGAAACCATTTTCGTATAGCGCAGCAGCAAAGTTGAGGCATGATGCTAATTGCACTATTCAGGCTTTATCTCTGCAATGCCTTGACATATTGACACCAAACTTTGTATGTGTCATTGTCACTTCACTCTGACCACATCACATCAGTTTTGTAACTGCGCCACCTATTGGTAGAAAGTGATAATGCATTACATCATATTTTTATTTACTGTTTCTATGAATTTTCAGGCATTTTGCCTAAAATCTTCTTTAATGTCTTTAATTGCTCATTGTTGCAGTTGGTCTGACACTTTCAGCAATGTTGGCATGTCTTGTCATCTGATTGTGCTTGGCCCCGCTAAATGCTGCTTGCAGCTTTAATTATTATTATTCTTCTTCCGCCATGGGAGTCTATGGCAGCCCATAGAACCGATTGCGGGAAAGTTGTTTTGGTTTGACATTCTGATAGAGGACAGTCCCAACATTAAGTACACCAATTTTGGTGTGTCTAAGTCATTCCCTCTAGCGCCACCACCTGTCCAAAGTTTCACTTTTACTTTGCTAATAACTTTTGAACCGTAAGGCCAATCAGCGAAATCCTTTTTGCCTCTGATTCCTGAGCTCATGACGATTCGATTGCACCCTATATCATCATTTTCCGTCATAAAAACATGGCCGCCATTTTGAATTTTCCTGAAAAGGTACTTTTTCGAACTCGTCCTAGACGGTTTGTCCGATTTGCACGAAAATTGAATCGGATCATCTTCAGGCAGGGGTGACAAAAAGTTATTAAAATCTTGTTGATTCGTCAAACCGTTTTCGATAAACGCACGAATACATTTTACGTAGCGCTAGCAAAAACAGTCGTAAGGCTGTATCTCCGCAACGGTTTATCGTATTCAGACCAATCTTGGTACATGTACTCACAAGCATGACCTGAGGCTACATGCTGCGTTTCGGCGCAGCGCCACCTACTGGTCCGGAGATATGAAAAATGGCTATTTTTGCTTATAACTTCTGAACAGTTTGTCCAAAAATCATAAAATTGGTCTTGATAGATTCAGGGCGACATGCCGAGTCGACTGATATCCAATTTTGCCATATCGGCCATTTTGACTGTCGGCCATTTTGAATTTTGTGCTAAAATGCTGTATTTTAACAACGCATGAACGGATTGTTACGAAACTTGGTATGGGTCATCAACACTATGTCCTGAAGGAGTGTGAGAAGTTTCGAAACAGCGCCACCTAGTGGTGAATTTTTTTTTTCAAATGCTTATAACTTTGGGAGTGATCGACTTATTTTCACGAAACTCATCTCATTAGACTCCTGAATCGTTGCCGAGTCCAACGATACCAAACATTCTAGGTTTCGCCTTACGGTTTGTGTAGCGTTGTGATTTAGCGCTTAAAAAACATTAGGCTATATCTTCGAAACCATTTGTCCGATCGAGACGAAACCACCGTCAGAAGTTTGGAAACATAGGTCGATAGCTATACGTTAATGCCCAAATGCGAAAATATTGATAGTAAGGGGTAGTAAAATTCAATCAAAGTCATGTGTCAGTCATTTTTTACGTGTTTTTTCATATAAATGTCTATAACTCCGAAGCGAATTGAGATATTTTCACCAAAATTGACACAGATATGTATGGGCTCACTCTGAGGACACGTAAAAAAAATGGTGTGACTGAGCCTCTTGGTGGCGCTATAATAGAACAAAACATGAAATTCCCATTGACTTCAATACAGTTTTGTGAAATAAAATGCTATACAAAACAAATGCATTGGTGTTATTTAATGAAACTCAGAAAGTGCCTTCAGCACCATTTCCTGAAAGTACCCAACATATTTCAAGACAGCGCCACCTTTTGGTCAAAAGTTATAACAAAACTTCTAAAAATGCTAATAACTTTTGAATAAATCTGCCCATTGGAATGCCACTGGTATTAATAAATTCCTTGGGTCAAGCCGAGAACATAGAAACCAAGTTTTCCTTATTTGGCCTAACTTTCTGTCCGCCATCTTGATTTTCATTCAAAACATACATTTTCGAACTCCTCCTACACCGTTTGTCCGATTTTCACCAAAATCGAATCGTATCATCTCCAGACCGTGCCGACTAAAAGTTATCGATTTCGTCTCGATTGACGAAACCGTTTTCGTATAGCGCAGCAGCAAAGTTGAGGCATGATGCTAAAAGCACTATTCAGGCTTTATCTCTGCAATGCCTTGACATATTGACACCAAACTTTGTATGTGTCATTGTCACATCACTCTGACCACATCACATCAGTTTTGTAACTGCGCCACCTATTGGTAGAAAGTGATAATGCATTACATCAAATTTTTATTTACTGTTTCTATGAATTTTCAGGCATTTTGCCTAAAATCCTCTTTAATGTCTTTAATTGTTCATTGTTGCAGTTGGTCTGACACTTTCAGCAATGTTGGCATGTCTTGTCATCTGATTGTGCTTGGCCCCGCTAAATGCTGCTTGCAGCTTTATTATTAGGGGCCAAGCACCGAAGGTGCGGAGGCACCTATTGTTTTTGTTCCGGTTCTTATTAGGGGCCAAGCACCGAAGGTGCGGAGGCACCTATTGTATCTGTTCCCGTTCTTATTAGGGGCCAAGCACCGAAGGTGCGTAGGCACCTATTGTATCTGTTCCCGTTCCTATTATTATTATTATTCTTCATTTTTCCGACTGGGAGTCTATGTCAGCCCATAGAACCACTTGCGGGAAAGTTATAAAATTTGGCACACTGATAGAGGAGAGTCTGAACTATCAGCATAGCAAATTTGGAGTCTCCAATTCATTCCCTCTAGCGCCACCAGCTGTCCAAAGTTGCACTCATGTTTATGCTAATAACATTTGAACCACAAGGGCTAGAAACAAAATTCTTTTTCCTCTGATTCCCTAGTTCAAGACGATTCGATTGCACCATATGACGTCATTTTCCGTTATAATAATTTTTCCGCCATTTTGAATTTTCCGAAAAACCTACTTTTTCGAACTCCTCCTAGGCCGTTGCTCCAATTTCCACAAAAATTTAATCAGATCATCTTCAGACCATGACGACAAAAAGTTATGGAATTCGTGTTGATTCGTCAAACCGTTCTCGAATACAGCGCAAACAAATTATACGTAGTGCTTGCGAAAACAGACACAAGCCTCTATCTGCTCAACACTTCATCATATTCAGACCAAACTTGGTACATAACATCACAAGCATGACCTGAGGCTACATGCTGCGTTTCGGCGCAGTGCCACCTACTGGTCCGGAGATAAGAAAAATGGCTGTTTTTGCTTATAACTTCTGAATGGTTTGTCCAAAAATCATAAAAGTGGTCTCGTTAGATTCGGGGCATCATGCCGAGTCGACTGATATCCAATCTTCCCAGATCAGTCATTTTGGCTGTCGGCCATTTTTAATTATGTGCTAAAATGCTGTATTTTATGAACGCATGTACGGATTGTTACGAAACTCGGTATGGGTCATCAGCACGATGTCCTAAAAAAGCCTGAGAAGTTTCGAAACAGCGCCACCTAGTGGTGAATTTTTTTCCCCAAATGCTTATGACTTTGGGTGTGGTCGACTTATTTTCACAAGAGTCATCTCTTTAGACTCCTGAATCGTTGCCGAGTCCAACGATACAAAACATGCTAGGTTTCGCCTTACGGTTTGTGTAGCGTTGAGATTTAGCGCTTAAAAAGCATTTGGCTATATCTTCGAAACCGCTAGTCCGATCGAGACGAAACCACCATCAGAAGTTTGGAAACATAGGTCGATAGCTATACGCCAATGCCCAAATGCAAAAATATTGATAGTAAGGGGTAGTAAAATTCAATCAAAGTCATGTGTCAGTCATTTTTTACATGTTTTTTCATATAAATGTCTATAACTCCGAAGCGAATTGAGCTATTTTCACCAAAATTGACACAGATATGTATGGGCTCACTCTGAGGACACACAAAAAAAAATGGTGGGACTGAGCCTCTTGGTGGCGCTATAATAGAACAAAACATGAAATTCCCATTGACTTCAATACAGTTTTGTGAAATAAAATGCTTTACTAAACAAATGCATTGGTGTAATATTACAAAACTCAGAATGTGCCATCAACACCATCCCCTGAAGGTACCCAAAATATTCCGAGACAGCGCCACCAAGTGGTCAAAAGTTATAAAAACATTTCCAAAAAGGATAATAACTTTTGAATAAATCTGCCTATTGAAATGCCACTGGTCTTAATAGATTCCTTGGGTCAAGCTGAGAACATAGATACCAAGTTTTCCTTATTTGACCAAACTTCCTGTCCACCATCTTGATTCTCATTCAAAACCTACTTTTTCGATCTCCTCCTAGACCGTTTGTCCGATTTTCACCAAAATTGAATCGTATCATCTCCAGACTGTGCCGACTAGAAGTTATGGATTTCGTGTTGATAGACGAAACCGTTTTCGTATACCGCAGCAGCAAAGTTGAGGCATGATGCTAAAAGCACTATTCAGGCTTTATCTCTACAATGCCTTGACATATTGACACCAAACTTTGTATGTGTCATTGTCACTTTACTCTGACCACATCACATCAGTTTTGTAACTGCGCCACCTATTGGTCGAAAGTGATAATCAATTAAATAATATTTTGAATTACTTTTTATGATTTTTCAGCCACTTCGCCTAAAATCCTCTTTAAATGTCTTTAATTGCTCATTGTTGCAGTTGGTCTGACACCTTCAGCCATGTTGGCATATCCTGTCATCTGCTTGCGCTTGGCCCCGATAATTGCTGCTTGCAGCTATATTTATTATTATTCTTCTTCCGCTCTTGGAGTCTATGGCAGCCCATAGAACCGATTGCGGGAAAGTTGTTTTGGTTTGACATTCTGATAGAGGACAGTCCCAACATTAAATACACCAATTTTGGTGTTTCTAAGTCATTCCCTCTAGCGCCACCACCTGTCCAAAATTTCACTTTTATTTTGCTAATAACTTTTGAACCGTAAGGCCAATCAACAAACTTCTTTTTTCCTCTGATTCCTGAGCTCATGACGATTCGATTGCACCCTATGACGTCATTTTCCGTCATAAAAACATGGCCGCCATTTTGAATTATTCTCAAAACCTACTTTTTCGAACTCGTCCTAGACGGTTTGTCCGATTTGCACGAAAATTGAACCAGATCATCTTCAGGCAGTGCTGACAAAAAGTTATTAAAATCTAGTTGATTTGTCAAACCGTTTTCGATAAACGCTCGAACAAATTTTACGTAGCGCTTGAGAAAACAGTCGTAAGGCTGTATCTTCGCAACGCTTTATCGTATTCAGACCAAACTTGGTACATGTCATCACAAGCATGACCTGAGGCTACATGCTGCGTTTCGGCGCAGCGCCACCTACTGGTCCAGAGATATGAAAAATGGCTATTTTTGCTTATAACTTCTGAACTGTTTGTCCAAAAATCATAAAATTGGTCTCGTTAGATTCAGGGCAAAATGCAGAGTCGACTGATATCCAATTTTACCATATCGGCCATTTTGACTGTCGGCCATTTTGAATTTTGTGCTAAAACGCTGTATTTTAAGAACGCATGAACGGATTGTTACGAAACTTGGTATGGGTCATCAGCACGATGTCCTGAAGGAGCCTGAGAAGTTTCGAAACAGCGCCACCTAGTGGTTAATCTTTTTATTCAAATGCTTATAACTTTGGGTGTGGTCGACATATTTTCACGAAACTCATCTACTTAGACTGCTGAATCCTTGCCGAGTCCTACGATACCAAACATGCTAGGTTTCACCTTACGGTTTGTGTAGCGTTGTGATTTAGCGCTTAAAAAACATTTGGCTATATCTTCGAAACCGCTAGTCTGATCGAGACGAAACCACCGTCAGAAGTTTGGAAACATAGGTCGATAGCTATACGCCAATGCCCAAATGCGAAAATATTGATAGTAAGGGGTAGTAAAATCCAATCAAAGTCATGTGTCAGTCATTTTTTACGTGTTTTTTCATACAAATGTCTATAACTCCGAAGCGAATTGAGATATTTTCACCAAAATTGACACACATATGTATGGGCTCACTCTGAGGACACATAAAAAAAATGGTGTGACTGAGCCTCTTGGTGGCGCTATAATAGAACAAAACATGAAATTCCCATTGACTTCAATACAGTTTTGTGAAATAAAATGCTATACTAAACAAATGCATTGGTGTTATTTAATGAAACTCAGAAAGTGCCTTCAGCACCATTTCCTGAAAGTACCCAACATATTTCAAGACAGCGCCACCTAGTGGTCAAAAGTTATAACAAAACTTCTAAAAATGCTATTAACTTTTGAATAAATCTGCCTATTGAAATGCCACTGGTATTAATAGATTCCTTGGCTCAAGCCGAGAACATAGAAACCAAGTTTTCCTTATTTGGCCTAACTTCCTGTCCGCCATCTTGATTTTCATTCAAAACATACATTTTCGAACTCTTCCTACACCGTTTGTCCGATTTTCACCAAAATCGAATCGTATCATCTCCAGACCGTGCCGACTAAAACTTATCGATTTCGTCTCGATTGACGAAACCGTTTTCGTATAGCGCAGCAGCAAAGTTGAGGCATGATGCTATAAACACTATTCAGGCTTTATCTCTGCAATGCCTTGACATATTGACACCAAACTTTGTATGTGTCATTGTCACTTCACTCTGACCACATCACATCAGTTTTGTAACTGCGCCACCTATTGGTAGAAAGTGATAATGCATTACATCATATTTTTATTTACTCTTTCTATGAATTTTCAGGCATTTTGCCTAAAATCCTCTTTAATGTCTTTAATTGCTCATTGTTGCAGTTGGTCTGACACTTTCAGCAATGTTGGCATGTCTTGTCATCTGATTGTGCTTGGCCCCACTAAATGCTGCTTGCAGCTTTAATTATTAGGGGCCAAGCACCGAAGGTGCGGAGGCACCTATTGTATCTGTTCCCGTTCTTATTATTATTATTAGGGGCCAAGCACCGAAGGTGCGGAGGCACCTATTGTATCTGTTCGCGTTCTTATTATTATTATTCTTCTTCCGCCATGGGAGTCTATGGCAGCCCATAGAACCGATTGCGGGAAAGTTGTTTTGGTTTGACATTCTGATAGAGGACAGTCCCAACATTAAGTACACCAATTTTGGTGTGTCTAAGTCATTCCCTCTAGCGCCACCACCTGTCCAAAATTTCACTTTTGTTTTGCTAATAACTTTTGAACCGTAAGGCCAATCAACAAACTTCTTTTTTCCTCTGATTCCTGAGCTCATGACGATTCGATTGCATCCTATGACGTCATTTTCCGTCATTAAAATATGGCCGCCATTTTGAATTATTCTCAAAACCTACTTTTTCGAACTCGTCCTAGACGGTTTGTCCGATTTGCACGAAAATTGAACCAGATCATCTTCAGGCAGTGCTGACAAAAAGTTATTAGAATCTAGTTGATTCGTCAAACCGTTTTCGATAAACGCTCGAACAAATTTTACGTAGCGCTTGCAAAAACAGTCGTAAGGCTGTATCTTCGCAACGCTTTATCGTATTCAGACCAAACTTGGTATATGTCATCACAAGCATGACCTGAGGCTACATGCTGCGTTTCGGCGCAGCGCCACCTACTGGTCCGGAGATATGAAAAATGGCTATTTTTGCTTATAACTTCTGAACAGTTTGTCCAAAAATCATAAAATTGGTCTCGTTAGATTCAGGGCAAAATGCCGAGTCGACTGATATCCAATTTTACCATATCGGCCATTTTGATTGTCGGCCATTTTGAATTTTGTGCTAAAATGCTGTATTTTATGAACGCATGAACGGATTGTTACGAAACTTGGTATGGGTCATCAGCACGATGTCTTGAAGGAGCCTGAGAAGTTTCGAAACAGCACCACCTAGTGGTTAATCTTTTTATTCAAATGCTTATAACTTTGGGTGTGGTCGACTTATTTTCACTAGACTCATCTAATTAGACTCCTGAATCCTTGCCGAGTCCTACGATACCAAACATGCTAGGTTTCGCCTTACGGTTTGTGTAGCGTTGTGATTTAGCGCTTAAAAAACATTTGGCTATATCTGCGAAACCGCTAGTCTGATCGAGACGAAACCACCGTCAGAAGTTTGGAAACATAGGTCGATAGCTATACGCCAATGCCCAAATGCGAAAATATTGATAGTAAGGGGTAGTAAAATTCAATCAAAGTCATGTGTCAGTCATTTTTTACGTGTTTTTTCATATAAATGTCTATAACTCCGAAGCGAATTGAGATATTTTCACCAAAATTGACACAGATATGTATGGGCTCACTCTGAGGCCACGTAAAAAAAATGGTGTGACTGAGTCTCTTGGTGGCGCTATAATAGAACAAAACATGAAATTCCCATTGACTTCAATACAGTTTTGTGAAATAAAATGCTATACTAAACAAATGCATTGGTGTTATTTAATGAAACTCAGAAAGTGCCTTCAGCACCATTTCCTGAAAGTACCCAACATATTTCAAGACAGCGCCACCTTTTGGTCAAAAGTTATAACAAAACTTCTAAAAATGCTAATAACTTTTGAATAAATCTGCCTATTGAAATGCCACTGGTATTAATAGATTCCTTGGGTCAAGCCGAGAACATAGAAACCAAGTTTTCCTTATTTGGCCTAACTTCCTGTCCGCCATCTTGATTTTCATTCAAAACATACATTTTCGAACTCCTCCTACACCGTTTGTCCGATTTTCACCAAAATCGAATCGTATCATCTCCAGACCGTGCCGACTAAAAGTTATCGATTTTGTCTCGATTGACGAAACCGTTTTCGTATAGCGCAGCAGCAAAGTTGAGGCATGATGCTAAAAACATTATTCAGGCTTTATCTCTGCAATGCCTTGACATATTGACACCAAACTTTGTATGTGTCATTGTCACTTCACTCTGACCACATCACATCAGTTTTGTAACTGCGCCACCTATTGGTAGAAAGTGATAATGCATTACATCATATTTTTATTTACTCTTTCTATGAATTTTCAGGCATTTTGCCTAAAATCCTCTTTAATGTCTTTAATTGCTCATTGTTGCAGTTGGTCTGACACTTTCAGCAATGTTGGCATGTCTTGTCATCTGATTGTGCTTGGCCCCGCTAAATGCTGCTTGCAGCTTTAATTATTATTATTATTATTATTATTATTCTTCTTCCGCTCTTGGAGTCTATGGCAGCCCATAGAACCGATTGCGGGAAAGTTGTTTTGGTTTGACATTCTGATAGAGGACAGTCCCAACATTAAATACACCAATTTTGGTGTTTCTAAGTCATTCCCTCTAGCGCCACCACCTGTCCAAAATTTCACTTTTATTTTGCTAATAACTTTTGAACCGTAAGGCCAATCAACAAACTCCTTTTTTCCTCTGATTCCTGAGCTAATGACGATTCGATTGCACCCTATATCATCATTTTCCGTCATAAAAACATGGCCGCCATTTTGAATTTTCCTAAAAAGGTACTTTTTCGAACTCGTCCTAGACGGTTTGTCCGATTTGCACGAAAATTGAATCGGATCATCTTCAGGCAGGGGTGACAAAAAGTTATTAAAATCTTGTTGATTCGTCAAACCGTTTTCGATAAACGCACGAATACATTTTACGTAGCGATAGCAAAAACAGTCGTAGGGCTGTATCTCCGCAACGGTTTATCGTATTCAGACCAATCTTGGTACATGTACTCACAAGCATGACCTGAGGCTACATGCTGCGTTTCGGCGCAGTGCCACCTACTGGTCCGGAGATATGAAAAATGGCTATTTTTGCTTATAACTTCTGAACAGTTTGTCCAAAAATCATAAAATTGGTCTTGATAGATTCAGGGCGACATGCCGAGTCGACTGATATCCAATTTTGCCATATCGGCCATTTTGACTGTCGGCCATTTTGAATTTTGTGCTAAAATGCTGTATTTTAACAACGCATGAACGGATTGTTACGAAACTTGGTATGGGTCATCAACACTATGTCCTGAAGGAGTGTGAGAAGTTTCGAAACAGCGCCACCTAGTGGTGAATTTTTTTTTTCAAATGCTTATAACTTTGGGAGTGATCGACTTATTTTCACGAAACTCATCTCATTAGACTCCTGAATCGTTGCCGAGTCCAACGATACCAAACATTCTAGGTTTCGCCTTACGGTTTGTGTAGCGTTGTGATTTAGCGCTTAAAAAACATTAGGCTATATCTTCGAAACCATTTGTCCGATCGAGACGAAACCACCGTCAGAAGTTTGGAAACATAGGTCGATAGCTATATGCCAATGCCCAAATGCGAAAATATTGATAGTAAGGGGTAGTAAAATTCAATCAAAGTCATGTGTCAGTCATTTTTTACGTGTTTTTTCATATAAATGTCTATAACTCCGAAGCGAATTGAGATATTTTCACCAAAATTGACACAGATATGTATGGGCTCACTCTGAGGACACGTAAAAAAAATGGTGTGACTGAGCCTCTTGGTGGCGCTATAATAGAACAAAACATGAAATTCCCATTGACTTCAATACAGTTTTGTGAAATAAAATGCTATACTAAACAAATGCATTGGTGTTATTTAATGAAACTCAGAAAGTGCCTTCAGCACCATTTCCTGAAAGTACCCAACATATTTCAAGACAGCGCCACCTTTTGGTCAAAAGTTATAACAAAACTTCTAAAAATGCTAATAACTTTTGAATAAATCTGCCCATTGAAATGCCACTGGTATTAATAAATTCCTTGGGTCAAGCCGAGAACATAGAAACCAAGTTTTCCTTATTTGGCCTAACTTCCTGTCCGCCATCTTGATTTTCATTCAAAACATACATTTTCGAACTCCTCCTACACCGTTTGTCCGATTTTCACCAAAATCGAATCGTATCATCTCCAGACCGTGCCGACTAAAAGTTATCGATTTCGTCTCGATTGACGAAACCGTTTTCGTATAGCGCAGCAGCAAAGTTGAGGCATGATGCTAAAAGCACTATTCAGGCTTTATCTCTGCAATGCCTTGACATATTGACACCAAACTTTGTATGTGTCATTGACACATCACTCTGACCACATCACATCAGTTTTGTAACTGCGCCACTTATTGGTAGAAAGTGATAATGCATTACATCAAATTTTTATTTACTGTTTCTATGAATTTTCAGGCATTTTGCCTAAAATCCTCTTTAATGTCTTTAATTGTTCATTGTTGCAGTTGGTCTGACACTTTCAGCAATGTTGGCATGTCTTGTCATCTGATTGTGCTTGGCCCCGCTAAATGCTGCTTGCAGCTTTAATTAGGGGCCAAGCACCGAAGGTGCGGGCACCTATTGTAATTGTTCCCGTTCTTATTATTAGGGGCCAAGCACCGAAGGTGCGGGCACCTATTGTTTTCGTTCGCGTTCTTATTATTATTATTCTTCTTCCGCTCTTGGAGTCTATGGCAGCCCATAGAACCGATTGCGGGAAAGTTGTTTTGGTTTGACATTCTGATAGAGGACAGTCCCAACATTAAATACACCAATTTTGGTGTTTCTAAGTCATTCCCTCTAGCGCCACCACCTGTCCAAAATTTCACTTTTATTTTGCTAATAACTTTTGAACCGTAAGGCCAATCAACAAACTTCTTTTTTCCTCTGATTCCTGAGCTCATGACGATTCGATTGCATCCTATGACGTCATTTTCCGTCATTAAAATATGGCCGCCATTTTGAATTACTCTCAAAACCTACTTTTTCGAACTCGTCCTAGACGGTTTGTCCGATTTGCACGAAAATTGAACCAGATCATCTTCAGGCAGTGCTGACCAAAAGTTATTAGAATCTAGTTGATTCGTCAAACCGTTTTCGATAAACGCTCGAACAAATTTTACGTAGCGCTTGCGAAAACAGTCGTAAGGCTGTATCTTCGCAAAGCTTTATCGTATTCAGACCAAACTTGGTATATGTCATCACAAGCATGACCTGAGGCTACATGCTGCGTTTCGGCGCAGCGCCACCTACTGGTCCGGAGATATGAAAAATGGCTATTTTTGCTTATAACTTCTGAACAGTTTGTCCAAAAATCATAAAATTGGTCTCGTTAGATTCAGGGCGACATGCTGAGTCGACTGATATCCAATTTTACCATATCGGCCATTTTGACTGTCGGCCATTTTGAATTTTGTGCTAAAATGCTGTATTTTAAGAACGCATGAACGGATTGTTACGAAACTTGGTATGGGTCATCAGCACGATGTCCTGAAGGAGCCTGAGAAGTTTCGAAACAGCGCCACCTAGTGGTTAATCTTTTTATTCAAATGCTTATAACTTTGGGTGTGGTCGACATATTTTCACGAAACTCATCTAATTAGACTCCTGAATCCTTGCCGAGTCCTACGATACCAAACATGCTAGGTTTCGCCTTACGGTTTGTGTAGCGTTGTGATTTAGCGCTTAAAAAACATTTGGCTATATCTTCGAAACCGCTAGTCTGATCGAGACGAAACCACCGTCAGAAGTTTGGAAACATAGGTCGATAGCTATACGCCAATGCCCAAATGCGAAAATATTGATAGTAAGGGGTAGTAAAATCCAATCAAAGTCATGTGTCAGTCATTTTTTACGTGTTTTTTCATACAAATGTCTATAACTCTGAAGCGAATTGAGATATTTTCACCAAAATTAACACACATATGTATGGGCTCACTCTGAGGACACATAAAAAAAATGGTGTGACTGAGCCTCTTGGTGGCGCTATAATAGAACAAAACATGAAATTCCCATTGACTTCAATACAGTTTTGTGAAATAAAATGCTATACTAAACAAATGCATTGGTGTTATTTAATGAAACTCAGAAAGTGCCTTCAGCACCATTTCCTGAAAGTACCCAACATATTTCAAGACAGCGCCACCTAGTGGTCAAAAGTTATAACAAAACTTCTAAAAATGCTAATAACTTTTGAATAAATCTGCCTATTGAAATGCCACTGGTATTAATAGATTCCTTGGCTCAAGCCGAGAACATAGAAACCAAGTTTTCCTTATTTGGCCTAACTTCCTGTCCGCCATCTTGATTTTCATTCAAAACATAAATTTTCGAACTCCTCCTACACCGTTTGTCCGATTTTCACCAAAATCGAATCGTATCATCTCCAGACCGTGCCGACTAAAAGTTATCGATTTCGTCTCGATTGACGAAACCGTTTTCGTATAGCGCAGCAGCAAATTTGAGGCATGATGCTAAAAGCACTATTCAGGCTTTATCTCTGCAATGCCTTGACATATTGACACCAAACTTTGTATGTGTCATTGTCACATCACTCTGACCACATCACATCAGTTTTGTAACTGCGCCACCTATTGGTAGAAAGTGATAATGCATTACATCATATTTTTATTTACTGTTTCTATGAATTTTCAGGCATTTTGCCTAAAATCCTCTTTAATGTCTTTAATTGCTCATTGTTGCAGTTGGTCTGACACTTTCAGCAATGTTGGCATGTCTTGTCATCTGATTGTGCTTGGCCCCGCTAAATGCTGCTTGCAGCTTTAATTATTATTATTAGGGGCCAAGCACCGAAGGTGCGGGCACCTATTGTATCTGTTCCCGTTCTTATTATTATTATTATTATTATTATTATTATTCTTCTTCCGCTCTTGGAGTCTATGGCAGCCCATAGAACCGATTGCGGGAAAGTTGTTTTGGTTTGACATTCTGATAGAGGACTTTCCCAACATTAAATACACCAATTTTGGTGTTTCTAAGTCATTCCCTCTAGCGCCACCACCTGTCCAAAATTTCACTTTTGTTTTGCTAATAACTTTTGAACCGTAAGGCCAATCAACAAACTTCTTTTTTCCTCTGATTCCTGAGCTCATGACGATTCGATTGCACCCTATGACGTCATTTTCCGTCATAAAAACATGGCCGCCATTTTGAATTATTCTCAAAACCTACTTTTTCGAACTCGTCCTAGACAGTTTGTCCGAATTGCACGAAAATTGAACCAGATCATCTTCAGGCAGTGCTGACAAAAAGTTATTAAAATCTAGTTGATTTGTCAAACCGTTTTCAATAAACGCTCGAACAAATTTTACGTAGCGCTTGCGAAAACAGTCGTAAGGCTGTATCTTCGCAACGCTTTATCGTATTCAGACCAAGCTTGGTACATGTCATCACAAGCATGACCTGAGGCTACATGCAGCGTTTCGACCCAGCGCCACCTACTGGTCCAGAGATATGAAAAATGGCTATTTTTGCTTATAACTTCTGAACAGTTTGTCCAAAAATCATAAAATTGGTCTCGTTAGATTCAGGGCAAAATGCCGAGTCGACTGATATCCAATTTTACCATATCGGCCATTTTGACTGTCGGCCATTTTGAATTTTGTGCTAAAACGCTGTATTTTAAGAACGCATGAACGGATTGTTACGAAACTTGGTATGGGTCATCAGCACGATGTCCTGAAGGAGCCTGAGAAGTTTCAAAACAGCGCCACCTAGTGGTTAATCTTTTTATTCAAATGCTTATAACTTTGGGTGTGGTCGACATATTTTCACGAAACTCATCTAATTAGACTGCTGAATCCTTGCCGAGTCCTACGATACCAAACATGCTAGGTTTCACCTTACGGTTTGTGTAGCGTTGTGATTTAGCGCTTAAAAAACATTTGGCTATATCTTCGAAACCGCTAGTCTGATCGAGACGAAACCACCGTCAGAAGTTTGGAAACATAGGTCGATAGCTATACGCCAATGCCCAAATGTGAAAATATTGATAGTAAGGGGTAGTAAAATCCAATCAAAGTCATGTGTCAGTCATTTTTTACGTGTTTTTTCATACAAATGTCTATAACTCCGAAGCGAATTGAGATATTTTCACCAAAATTGACACTCATATGTATGGGCTCACTCTGAGGACATGTAAAAAAAATGGTGTGACTGAGCCTCTTGGTGGCGCTATAATAGAACAAAACATGAAATTCCCATTGACTTCAATACAGTTTTGTGAAATAAAATGCTATACTAAACAAATGCATTGGTGTTATTTAATGAAACTCAGAAAGTGCCTTCAGCACCATTTCCTGAAAGTACCCAACATATTTCAAGACAGCGCCACCTAGTGGTCAAAAGTTATAACAAAACTTCTAAAAATGCTAATAACTTTTGAATATATCTGCCTATTGAAATGCCACTGGTATTAATAGATTCCTTGGGTCAAGCCGAGAACATAGAAACCAAGTTTTCCTTATTTGGCCTAATTTTCTGTCCGCCATCTTGATTTTCATTCAAAACATACATTTTCGAACTCCTCCTACACCGTTTGTCCGATTTTCACCAAAATCGAATCGTATCATCTCCAGACCGTGCCGACTAAAAGTTATCGATTTCGTCTCGATTGACGAAACCATTTTCGTATAGCGCAGCAGCAAAGTTGAGGCATGATGCTATAAACACTATTCAGGCTTTATCTCTGCAATGCCTTGACATATTGACACCAAACTTTGTATGTGTCATTGTCACTTCACTCTGACCACATCACATCAGTTTTGTAACTGCGCCACCTATTGGTAGAAAGTGATAATGCATTACATCATATTTTTATTTACTCTTTCTATGAATTTTCAGGCATTTTGCCTAAAATCCTCTTTAATGTCTTTAATTGCTCATTGTTGCAGTTGGTCTGACACTTTCAGCAATGTTGGCATGTCTTGTCATCTGATTGTGCTTGGCCCCGCTAAATGCTGCTTGCAGCTTTAATTATTATTAGGGGCCAAGCACCGAAGGTGCGGGCACCTATTGTTTTCGTTCGCGTTCTTATTATTATTATTCTTCTTCCGCTCTTGGAGTCTATGGCAGCCCATAGAACCGATTGCGGGAAAGTTGTTTTGGTTTGACATTCTGATAGAGGACAGTCCCAACATTAAATACACCAATTTTGGTGTTTCTAAGTCATTCCCTCTAGCGCCACCACCTGTCCAAAATTTCACTTTTATTTTGCTAATAACTTTTGAACCGTAAGGCCAATCAACAAACTTCTTTTTTCCTCTGATTCCTGAGCTCATGACGATTCGATTGCATCCTATGACGTCATTTTCCGTCATTAAAATATGGCCGCCATTTTGAATTACTCTCAAAACCTACTTTTTCGAACTCGTCCTAGACGGTTTGTCCGATTTGCACGAAAATTGAACCAGATCATCTTCAGGCAGTGCTGACAAAAAGTTATTAGAATCTAGTTGATTCGTCAAACCGTTTTCGATAAACGCTCGAACAAATTTTACGTAGCGCTTGCGAAAACAGTCGTAAGGCTGTATCTTCGCAAAGCTTTATCGTATTCAGACCAAACTTGGTATATGTCATCACAAGCATGACCTGAGGCTACATGCTGCGTTTCGGCGCAGCGCCACCTACTGGTCCGGAGATATGAAAAATGGCTATTTTTGCTTTTAACTTCTGAACAGTTTGTCCAAAAATCATAAAATTGGTCTCGTTAGATTCAGGGCGACATGCTGAGTCGACTGATATCCAATTTTACCATATCGGCCATTTTGACTGTCGGCCATTTTGAATTTTGTGCTAAAATGCTGTATTTTAAGAACGCATGAACGGATTGTTACGAAACTTGGTATGGGTCATCAGCACGATGTCCTGAAGGAGCCTGAGAAGATTCGAAACAGCGCCACCTAGTGGTTAATCTTTTTATTCAAATGCTTATAACTTTGGGTGTGGTCGACATATTTTCACGAAACTCATCTAATTAGACTCCTGAATCCTTGCCGAGTCCTACGATACCAAACATGCTAGGTTTCGCCTTACGGTTTGTGTAGCGTTGTGATTTAGCGCTTAAAAAACATTTGGCTATATCTTCGAAACCGCTAGTCTGATCGAGACGAAACCACCGTCAGAAGTTTGGAAACATAGGTCGATAGCTAAACGCCAATGCCCAAATGCGAAAATATTGATAGTAAGGGGTAGTAAAATCCAATCAAAGTCATGTGTCAGTCATTTTTTACGTGTTTTTTCATACAAATGTCTATAACTCCGAAGCGAATTGAGATATTTTCACCAAAATTGACACACATATGTATGGGCTCACTCTGAGGACACATAAAAAAAATGGTGTGACTGAGCCTCTTGGTGGCGCTATAATAGAACAAAACATGAAATTCCCATTGACTTCAATACAGTTTTGTGAAATAAAATGCTATACTAAACAAATGCATTGGTGTTATTTAATGAAACTCAGAAAGTGCCTTCAGCACCATTTCCTGAAAGTACCCAACATATTTCAAGACAGCGCCACCTAGTGGTCAAAAGTTATAACAAAACTTCTAAAAATGCTAATAACTTTTGAATAAATCTGCCTATTGAAATGCCACTGGTATTAATAGATTCCTTGGCTCAAGCCGAGAACATAGAAACCAAGTTTTCCTTATTTGGCCTAACTTCCTATCCGCCATCTTGATTTTCATTCAAAACATACATTTTCGAACTCCTCCTACACCGTTTGTCCGATTTTCACCAAAATCGAATCGTATCATCTCCAGACCGTGCCGACTAAAAGTTATCGATTTCGTCTCGATTGACGAAACCGTTTTCGTATAGCGCAGCAGCAAATTTGAGGCATGATGTTAAAAGCACTATTCAGGCTTTATCTCTGCAATGCCTTGACATTTACATTTACATTTATTCATTTAGCTGACGCTTATATCCGAAGCGACTTACAATTGCTATATATGTCAGAGGTCGCACGCCTCTGGAGCAACTAGGGGTTAAGTGTCTTGCTCAGGGACACATTGGTGTCTCACAGTGGATTCGAACCCGGGTCTCTCACACCAAAGGCATGTGTCTTATCCATTGCGCCACAACCACATATGTTTGGTGACATAGACACCAAACTTTGTATGTGTCATTGTCACATCACTCTGACCACATCACATCAGTTTTGTAACTGCGCCACCTATTGGTCGAAAGTGATAATGCATTACATCATATTTTTATTTACTGTTTCTATGAATTTTCAGGCATTTTGCCTAAAATCCTCTTTAATGTCTTTAATTGCTCATTGTTGCAGTTGGTCTGACACTTTCAGCAATGTTGGCATGTCTTGTCATCTGATTGTGCTTGGCCCCGCTAAATGCTGCTTGCAGCTTTAATTATTATTATTATTCTTCTTCCGCCATGGGAGTCTATGGCAGCCCATAGAACCGAGCGCGGGAAAGTTGTTTTGGTTTGACATTCTGATAGAGGACAGTCCCAACATTAAATACACCAATTTTGGTGTTTCTAAGTCATTCCCTCTAGCGCCACCACCTGTCCAAAATTTCACTTTTATTTTGCTAATAACTTTTGAACCGTAAGGCCAATCAGCTAAATTCTTGTTTCCTCTGATTTCTGAGCTCATGGCAATTCGATTGCACCCTATGACGTAATTTTACGTCATTAAAATATGGCCGCCATTTTGAATTTTTCTAAAAACCTACTTTTTCGAACTCGTCCTAGACGGTTTGTCCGATTTGCACGAAAATTGAACCAGATCATCTTCAGGTAGTGCTGACAAAAAGTTATGGAATTCAAATTGATTCGTCAAACCGTTTTCGATAAACGCACGAATACATTTTACGTAGCGCTAGCAAAAACGGTCGTAAGGCCGTATCTCCGCAACGGTTTATCGTATTCAGACCAAACTTGGTACTTGTACTCACAAGCATGACCTGAGGCTACATGCTGTGTTTCGGCGCAGCGCCACCTACTGGTCCGGAGATATGAAAAATGGCTATTTTTGCTTATAACTTCTGAACAGTTTGTCCAAAAATCATAAAATTGGTCTCGTTAGATTCAGGGCAACATGCCGAGTCGACTGATGTCCAATTTGACCATATCGGTCATTTTGGCTGTCGGCCATTTTGAATTTTGTGCTAAAATTCTGTATTTTATGACTGCATGAACGGATTGTTACGAAACGTGGTATGGGTCATCAGCACAATGCCCTGAATGAGCCTGAGAAGTTTCGAAACAGCGCCACCTAGTGGTGAATTTTTTTTTTCAAATGCTTATAACTTTGGGTGTGGTCAACTTATTTTCACGAAACTCATCTTTTTAGACTCCTGAATCATTGCCGAGTCCTACGATACCAAACATGCTAGGTTTCGCCTTACGGTTTGTGTAGCGTTGTGATTTAGCGCTTAAAAAACATTTGGCTATATCTTTGAAACCGCTAGTCCGATCGAGACGAAACCACCGTCAGAAGTTTGGAAACATAGGTCGATAGCTATATGCCAATGCCCAAATGCGAAAATATTGATGTTTAGGGGTACTAATTTCCAATCAAAGTCATGTGTCAGTCATTTTTTTCGTGTTTTTTCATATAAATGTCTATAACTCCGAAGCGAATTGAGATATTTTCACCAAAATTGACACACATATGTATGGGCTCACTCTGAGGACACGTACAAAAAATTGTGGGACTGAGCCTCTTGGTGGCGCTATAACAGAACAAAACATGAAATTCCCATTGACTTCAATACAGTTTTGTGAAATAAAATGCTATACTGAACAAATGCATTGGTGTAATATTACGAAACTCAGAATGTGCCATCAGCACCATCCCCTGAAGGTACCCAAAATATTTTGAGACAGCGCCACCTAATGGTCAAAAGTGACAATCAATTAAATCATATTTTTAATTACTCTTTCTATGATTTTTCAGCCATTTCGCCTAAAATCCTCTTTAAATGTCTTTAATTGCTCATTGTTGCAGTTGATCTGACACTTTCAGCCATGTCTTGTCGTCTTATTCTGCTTGGCCCCGGTAATGGCTGCTTGCAGCTATATTTAGGGGCCAAGCACCGAAGGTGCGGAGGCACCTATTGTATCTGTTCCCGTTCTTATTAGGGGCCAAGCACCGAAGGTGCGGAGGCACCTATTGTTTTTGTTCCGGTTCTTATTATTAGGGGCCAAGCACCGAAGGTGCGGAGGCACCTATTGTATTTGTTCCGGTTCTTATTATTATTAGGGGTTCAAGCACGAAGTGCTGAACACCTATTGTAATTGTAAGGATTTTTATTATTAGGGGTTCAAGCACGAAGTGCTGAAACCCTATTGTAATTGTCCTGATTTTTATTATTATTTTTCTTCTGCCGTAAAACGCATCGTGCAGCCCAAACCGTAAGAGCTGGAACTTTGAAACTTTGCCATATGGTAGTACAAAAATCGAGGAGAGGTTATCAAATTATGACCTCGAATGGCCCATAGGTGGCGCTATAGCGACCAAAAGCGCGAAACTGCTCCTAACTCCTAGACCGTATGTCGTAGACTCAAGTGTCTTATATCATTGGAAAGCTGGATGCCTGACGAACAAAACGTATATCTCCGATTTCATTTCCGCCATGATAGATTTTCCGCCATTTTGAATTTTGTCAAAAACCTACTTTTGCGAACTAGTCCCTGGTTTTTTGCCCGATTGGAACCAAACCAGTGCAGAAATGTTCTCTGGAGTCTGAATATCAATAATTATCGAAAAAAAGTTGAAATTTCCATTCACGGTCGCTAAGGGGCGCCCAAATGTATGTTGTGGGAGGAGCCTATTTTACTAAAACGGCTATAACTCCAGAAGTAAATGAGGTATCTTCACCAAACTCGGTACAAATGTGTAAGAGGTCAATTTGAGGTCACAGTAAAAAAACCGCGGCGAATGGCCACATGGTGGCGCTATAACATGAAAAAAACATAAAACGGCCCATAACCACCTGACCGTTAGTCCGATTGACTTGAAAATTGGTATGCAGTGTCTTGGTCCAAGGTGCCATGTATGTCTATGAGGACATTGGCGTATCTCAAAAAACATGGCCGCCATCGGCCAATGAAATTTGAGCACCTATTAGACAAGGTTTACGGAGGCTGATCGGAACAAAACTCGGTAGGCATGTTCGACTCATGGCCCTAGAGGTCTGTAAGAATTTTGAAAGAAATCGGCCACTAGTTGGCGCTAACGAGTTTAATGGCTCTGTAATCACGTGGTGTTACACTTATTGTCACAAAATGCATACCATTTGATAGATCTCCTCTTGTTGAACAACTTTGCCTCAAGAACCATTGCTGTCAATCAAACCGTTCATTAAATATTCGTAATTATGTTAAAAACCTACTTTTGCGAACTAGTCCCTGGTTTTTCGCCCGATCAGAACCAAACCAGTCTAGGACAATTCTATGGACTCTCTAGGTCAATAATTATCAAAAAAAAGTTGAACTTTTGCATTTTTCTCATGGGTATATTGGGTCATAAAGAAAATGGGCGTGGCAAAATGCACTCAAAAGCCTATAAAACCTAAACGAAAACACAGAACTTCACAAAAATGTATGCACATATTTGTCATAACATGCTAAAGAAGCCTGGAAATTTGTATGGAGATCGGACCAAAGGTGGCGCTATAACTGTTAAAACACTTTAAAACCATATATTTCCTATGGTAAATTGCCTGTATTGGCTGTGAATGGTCTTTTCCTATGAAAAATTCCATAGGAAATAATTTGATCAAAATGAAATAATTTTCATATAATAATGTTCATGACTCTTAATAAGCATGAAACATTTCAGACAGATCAGACAAAATTTGCCTCTATAACAGTCAAAAAGGTAAAAATTATATAACATGTCATTAAGCCAATAAGTGGTATTTTACTGCTTTTATTCATGCCTGGTGTAAAAATTATGACTAGTACTATTATACAAAAGTTGAGAGTACAGGACATTAGGAACTTTAGACACAGAGATATTTCTTATAAAATAAAGCAGAGAGACAATCCTTGAGAGACCAGTGCATTCTTAGTATATTAGCTCTTCTATAACAGTTTAAATTGAGTCGTGTCGATCTGTTCTGGACAAATTATATTTTTCAATCAGTTCTTTTTTTTTTTCTTTACTTGATGCACTCGATTACACCACTGGGCAATAACACACGATTCATCCAATCACTGATTGTGCTGCTGTGACTGACACCCCTGAGAGCCAACAGAAGCGGCATATTCATAAGGCCCGCCCACAGGTCGCGCAGGCGCTGCCGCTGTCAGCATAAACAGAGAATCAGATGAGAACAGATCAAATGAGACACGGAGCATTTCTCCAGAAACTCCTTGCACTAAATGATAATCATAATCTATCGAGAACTGTGATTGTGTGCACTTGTAAACTTTGGATGCTTCAGCCTGGAGTGTTGTCGTCAGAGAGAGGTGAAGTGGAAATCGGAGTAAAGATTTAGTGAATCCCAGAGCGGTAATCTTTATTGAATAGTCTTTTTTTTATTGAATATGTGATGCAATCTCGTTTTGGTGAGTGACATTTTTTTATCATATGTTATCTTATGAAAAATATGTCAATTTCAGAAATGATTTGATATGAGCTGAGTGTAGGCCGAACTAATTAGCCGTAGGCTAAAGCTATCACGTATAACAATGATCATTGTGTCATGAGTTGAGACAATGGGTCTTATTCATGAAACACGAGCAGAACGAATTTTTGTGTAAATCGTGTGTAAAGTGGTTCTGACGTAAATTTTCGGATTCATTAAAATGTTCGTATTTTCCAAACGTTAGTTGATACGAAAGAAATCTACACCTGCTCCAGCCACGCGTAAATAGTGCACTTAACATCCGAACGTTTTGCTCATTAATAAGGCTGCATTTTAATTCACCTTAATCGTGTACATATTTACACAGCATTTTGAAAAAATATTAGGTAACACTTTACAATACGGGTGCACTAATCTGCATTAATTCATATTTAACTAATGCACAGATAATCATGTGTTAATGTATGACTCATGAAGAACTAAACCATTAATTAATGATTACTGCATCAGCAACTAATAAAGATTCTAAATGATTAATAGATTAAGTAATATATGAATTGTTATTAATTAAATGTGTCAATGTATTAATTAATTAATAACTTATTTTATTAACTAAAAGTGTAAATGAATGCGTTAATTACCACAGTTGGTCAAAGCAATGTACTTCAACTTCCAGTTGTCTGCTTTAATTAATCATTAACTAATGATTTGCAAATGCATCATTATGTTATGACTTTACTTGTTGAGGCACATGACTATTAACTAATTGTTAAGTAATATGCCATTTATGGGTTTTGACAGTTTGCACATGCAGTGAATGTAATGTCGGTGAACGTGTTTGAAGGATGGGTAAGTTGGGCTACACACAAATATCAGCACACCAGAATCTGAACTCCTGAAGCTGTTACACTGTGTTTACACTGGACGAGACCAGCTGTCTACACCTGGACATGACAGACCATCGCAAGTCCATTAGTCCTTCGTAACAGAACTAGCACAAGAGCTCTGAGTACGTCAGTAATAGAGTGTGGCATCGGTTTACTGACTGGGTTTTGTCGTGTAGTGTCGCGACGCATCCAGTGTAGTATCACTGACTATAATGGACGTTCTATTGTCTTTGTCCAGTCTAGACACAGTGTTATGAACTAGCAGGGCTCAACCGCATGTTCTCAGTGTATGTTAACCTGACATAGTCCTGTGCCATGAACAACAAAGTTCATCGGACTCAGTGAAATCTTGGTTGTACATGGTTGGAAATTGAAATCCATGGCTTAGTGTGGATGTCAAAACCAAAATGGCATATTACTTAACAATTAGTTAATAGTCATGTGCCTCAACAAGTAAAGTCATAACATAATGATGCATTTGCAAATCATTAGTTAATGATTAATTAAAGCAGACAACTGGAAGTTGAAGTACATTGCCTTGACCAATTGTGGTAATTAACGCATTGATTTAGACTTTTAGTTAATAAAATAAGTTATTAATGAATTAATACATTATGACACATTTAATTAATAACAATTCATATATTACTTTATATTAATCATTTAGAATCTTCATGATGCAGTAATCATTAATTAATGGTTTAGTTCTTCATGAGTCATACATTAACACATGATTATCTGTGCATTAGTTAAGCATGAATTAATGGTTATTAGTGCACCCGTATTGTAAAGTGTTACCAAATATTATATATAGTAATTACATACGGTTTTTCTTTTTACTTTTATTACGACAGCCAGTAATTACGAGAGCCATCTGCAAACGGAACAAAAGTCCGCAAGTTTTTTTTATTTAATTTTTTTATTCAAGCTGTTTATTCTTTTACAAGTCCGCAAGTCACAAATAATGCAGTCAAGCTTCATGTCAAACCATTTTCTTTTCACTTCTAGGACTGTTCGATTAACAGATGAAACTCCATTAACTGCATCTATGCTGCCAAGCTTCCTTTTTTTTAGGCCTGATACGCCACTATGTACGCTTGAAAACAAAATGTGGCGTTTTGAATGAACTTCTGATAATAAACTTCAATTTCTGCATCTGAGAAATTTCTCTTCTTCATTCGTTTTTGAGAAGACAAGTTGAAATCCTTCGTTTGGTGTCATAATATGATGCCCATATAGCCTATAGTTTTCAGTCGGTTTTAATGGGCGGGATTTATGGTAATTTAGAGAATGAGCGTGCACACGCGTCCCATTTACAACTGATTGGAATTCATTAACACACACACACACACACACACACACACACACACACACACACACACACACACACACACACACACTTCACTATCACATCTGACGTTTACGAAGTATTTCTGAATCAGGAGAAGAATTTTCGGGAATGTCGCCTTTACGCGCAAATCACTCACATATTTACTGGTATATTTACGATTTCATGAATGAGACCCATTGAGTGATTAATGAGTGTCTGTGTTAAGTAACTGTCGAAAAGTTCGATTAATGTGTCATTTGAACTGCGCATGTATATGATTTGTTACTGAAATGTTGAATCAGAAATGAATTATTGTACGTTTGCCTTGTGTTTTCCAAGGCTGCGTTTTCTTGTTCTCTGTTTTTTTTCCTATGTGAACGTGATCGGCAAGTGTATCCTGTTTTGTGCCATAAATAATCCTGTGGAGGTGAATCGCCTGCCTATTGAATACAATTAAATATGCACAAATGGCTAGCTGACCAGTGCCCATGGACCGGTTTCCACTTTGAACCATAATTTGAAACCATCAACTGGTAGGATAATTACAATTTTATTTTGTTTTTCGGACTCACAGGACTTTTAATTTGTGAAATAAATTTATTTATTTTTACATCTGAAATGGAGAGACTTCAACTGATCGAGAGAAGTCTGAACAACTCTTTAAACTGAATCATTTGATTCACGAACTCTGGTCAGCTACGTCGTTATTCATGTTGTTGAACATACTATTTTACTATACAAAGATAAGGTGGTTAATTGGAAGGAATGATGAATCACATTGTCTTTTGAGTCAAATATATATATTTGATATATATATATTCGATATCGGATTACTAGTATTTCTTTCGTCAACAAAAATTATAACTAAATATTGTCGTCAACGAACCACGTGACGAAAACGAGACGCAACGTAAATGCTGGTCATGTGACAATAACTATAATTAAATGTATAATGCAATATTGTTGACGAATAAAAACGAGACTAAATGTGGTTTACAAAATAAAAACTATGTTAAAATGTCTCTTCATTTTCGTTGACCAAAACGAGATGAAATGTTATGACGCTATTTCGTCTTGTTTAGTCACATTATTATTATTATTATTATTATTTTGCAGTATTTCTGTTTCCCGTGTCTCACTTCAGGGGCTGCATCAGGGCGCACTGCGCAGACGACGTCACTTCCTCAAGCCCCACTCGCGGCATTTATTAGAAGATGCAGCTGCGGTGAGTTAGCGTAAACGACAACAAACAAAGTTAAGTCTGACGCCCGTTTCACACATAGGGCCCGATTTTAACGATCTGAAACGCAAGTATCAAGCGCGAAACGCAAGTAACTTTGTGGCCGGGTCTTGGGCGCTGTTGCTATTATACCGGCGGGATAAATTACTCTTGCGCTCAACGCAAATCTAAAATGTGTTGGTCTGCAGTAGCTTCATTACTCATAGGTGTGGTTTGGGCGTAACGTTAAATAAACCAATCAGAGCGTCATCTCACATTCCCTTTAAGAGCAGACGCGCTTATTCTATAGCGGATTCCTATTATAACGGTGGATTTGCCAGACGCGCGCCAGCAGCGATTCACAGCCGAGGAGACCGACGTTCTCGTCAGGGCCGTAAAACACAGAGAAGTGACATTGGGGATGGAGAAACACACCCAAATTAACTTCGGTTAAACAGGCGTATGATAATTTGGGTAAATGTGTAAACTAGAAGTATGCTTTTATAATTATCTATCTATCTATCTATCTATCTATCTATCTATCTATCTATCTATCTATCTATCTATCTATCTATCTATCTATCGTAATGTATGATTTGCAAAAATGAAAACGGCTGCTTCTGTGTGAGAGAATCAAAGTGTATGTGCGTTGTGCACACGCTACATTGATTATGGCCAAGCATGCGCCCTTAAAATAGCATAAGAATAACATGTGCAACGCGCAGTGGTGGACGAAGTACACATACCATGTACTTGAGTTAAAGTAAAGATACTCAAGGTGAAATATTACTCAAGTAAAAGTAGAAGTGCTGCCTTTAAACATTCACTTGAGTAAAAGTACAAAAGTATTTGCCTTCAAATGTACTTAAGTATCCAAGTACTATGATTGTTTTATTGCTATAATGTCCTATTATAATTTTTGTCACAAGACTCTTGCTTAACTCAGTCTACGTGAAGACTCTGTCACTCTTGGCACATCAATCTATTAATAAAATGATATATATATTTGAATTGAATACATTTTTTGTGTGTTTAATTTTGGACGGAAGGGGACTGATCCCATAAGGTATAATACATTTACAGTATTTACTGTACATATTTTTCACAAGCGTCTTTGGTCATAATTATAAACATCCTAATGTTATGATACATTCACATAAACCTGCACAATGCCATTGAATATATATATATATATACACGCTACATTATGGGAGCAGCCAATTTCCCTACAAAATTAAACACCAAAACGTATTAATGCAGTGTTTCTGCTACTCCTCAGAAAAAAAAAATGCTATTATATGCAAGTAATTTTAGTGTCAAGGTAATAAGCAATGTTCATTATGCGTCAGTATTTACCGATAATTGCTGCAATAATAGCTGCTGCTCTCTGCCCCGCTTAAAATTATCAGCAACACAAATTGTTTGGAACTATTGAGAGCTACACGAATCACGTGACCGCACGGCGGCGAGATCACAGTTGGCTTGTTCGACTTGAAACGGCACACTGCACAGACCAATCGGTGAATGACATTAAAATACCGCAAGAGCGATTAGAGAGTAGACGGCTCTGTATGCTTTTCAATCGCTCTCGCGATTTCGCTCTATACTTTGATGTCATAAACTGATCGGTCTGTGCAGCGCCGGTTCAAGTCGAACAAGCCGTGTGTGTCGCAACCTCTTATATACTGTCTATGGTCGCAACTCTCATATTTAACGGCTCTGGTTCGCGCTTAGTAGATACCACCAAGGCAAGTTCAAAACAAAGCGCACACGTTGTAGGCTACTGTGATAGGTGGCTCGTTTGACCAGTTAAGTTTTTATCCACTCATAAATAAAAAGGAACGACTGATTTTGAAAATGTAGTAGAGTAAAAAGTAAGATATTTGACTTTGAAATGTAGTGGAGTTAAAGTAAAAGTCTTCCCAAATTTAAATACTTCAGTAAAGTACAGATACGCAAAAAAGCTACTTAAGTACAGTAACGAATTACATTTACTTCGTTACTGTCCACCACTGGCAACGCGCCACTGACTTTAAACTAGATTTTTTCAGTTAGTGGCGGAATTGTTTTCTAGACGTGCAAAATAGCATGAGGGAACGTTTGCGCCGGAACACGCCGCCTCTTTGCGCTGAACCGCCCCCGGGAGCGCAAGTGTATTTCTTAGTTAACCGACGTGCGTCTGTGGAGGGAAAAGTCCGCTGTGCGCGGGTGCAAAATAGGAATGATACATGCGTCGGTGTACAAAGTCAATTGCGCTGGGTGCAAGATAGGGCCCATACTCCGTGTGCAGTGCATATGCGGTGCAGGAGCAGCACTCGCTATAGTGCTTTCACATATGCTGCGTTTGCAGTGCGTAACTGATCCACGGCTGAACCACAAACACATACTCACTATTTTTATTTCAAATCCAGAAGTTATCAAATACTTTTATTTAAAAAAAGTTTTGTCAGCATTACGATTCTCTTTGTACACACATACTCTTTAATGGTCGTAATTCACTTTTAAGCACAATTTAAACAATGTATTCAATGTAGGGATCGACCGATATGCATTTTTCAGGGCCGATGCCGATACCGATTATTACAGATCAAGGAGACCGATAACCGATATTTTGAACCGATATGTGTCTAGTGTAAAAATGAAAATTAATGTCAAAATTAAGAATAAAAAGGCCTCTGACAAAGACTCTCTTTAAATTATTTTAACATATCTTTAATTCTGAGAACTGTTCATAATAACAACATTAATATTAATAATAACAACAAACATAAAAAGTGCTGGGAGCATCCATCAGCAGCATTCTATAAACAAAGTAAAACTTGCATCCATCAGCAGCATTCTATAAACAAAGTAAAACTTAAAGCAAATTTAAACAGCAACAAATGAACAAATAATGGAAAATAAATGCAATCTCTCTGAAGTTTTATGAAGTAAATTAAAATGGGTAACAATTAGTACTCCCAATTCAGCAGCACCAGGTTGTGGTGCAGGAAGCAGAGCTGCTCCGCATGCTCTCCAGTGAGCCTGCTTCTTCTTTTGTCATAAATTGCAGACACTTCACTGAATACACGCTCACTAGGGACTGATGAGGGTGGTGAGCAAAGAAATTGTCTTGCTTCTTTGACAAGTAGCTTGAAGCGCCCTTCATTCTGTCTCCACCACTGGAGTGGATCCCCCTTAAGCCGGTCAATCACTGGCTCTTTGAGGTACTGATGCAACTCTTCTTCAATGCTGTCCTTGTCTGACAGATCACCAGTATGGGGACCAAGAAGAGAACTGAAAATCTTGTCTATTTGGCTATGGCAAGGTGTCTCTTCTCTCCTTTGCCTTTTAGAGGCTTGGTCTTCTGCTGCGGGCTCTTCTCCATCTGCCTGCTGCTCTTGATTGGCTCTCTCTGTTTCAACCTGCTCTTGAAGAGCATCCTCTACATCTTCTTTAAGCCATTCTTTGGCCTTGTTTAGTGTAGAGGCAGAGGAGAACGCATGACTCTTGAAACGTGGATCCAAAAGACATGCTAGAACCACATTTTTTGAGTCTTCAAGTTTGGCGAATCGCTTGATTAGGCTCTCCCTCATTACCTCCCTGAGCGTTCTGATGCCCTGTGTTGATGGCCCTTTATCTTCAAGTAGCATTTTGAGCACTGTCACACAGGGAATGATGCTGGATGCAGATGAGTTATTGTAGCTCACTTCTAGTGTCACTTCCTCAATTGGGATGAGTGTTTCAATCAAATTGGACACAATGTCCCACTGGTAGGCAGTTGGACATGTAAAACCACCATGTTCCCCAGAGTAGACATTAAGAGCACGCTTTTGTTCAAATGCCCTTTGCAGCATGTGGAGTGTTGAATTCCACCTTGTTGGGACTGCCTGGATTAAGTTGTGTTCTGGTAGGCCAAGGTCCCTCTGGATGTTTCTCAGACGCTGCTTGGCCAAGATGGAATGTTGGAAGTGAGTGACACATTTCTTTAGCATGGCAATCACATCTATCACAGCTCTTTGGCTAGCCAAACCATCGTTCACAACCAGCTGCAACGTATGTGCTGTGCAGCTAAGGTCCGGAATATCGGCAAGCCTCAAACCCTTCACCATGTTTGCGCCATTGTCACGCAGGACCAGAGCTACACGGTCTTTGGTAATTTCCCATTCCTCCAGCATGTGCAGGAATGTGTCTCTGATGTATTCCCCAGAATGAGATCCGTACATTACTCTCGTATTTAAAACAACCTGCCTTCTGTTCCATTCATTGTCAATGAAATGACATGTGAGGCTCATCATTGACTCTGTTGATCCTGACCAGCAATCTGTTGTAAAAGAGAGTGAGAATCCAGCCTTCTCTGGCTGGATTAGGGCTTTAATCTTGCTTACAACCTTTTCATAGATTTCTGGCAGCTTCTCAGTGCGGTAATACTTGTCACTTTTTAGTGCATATCGTGGTTCTGCCACATCCATGAGTCGCTTAAAGCCAATGTCAGAGACCATTGTGAATGGTTGGTTGTCAGAAATGATCATTTCTGTGATCAGTTTGTCCATTTGTTTTGATCTGTCATCCAGATTTGTCCATTTTTTTTGTTTCTGAAAAATGTCATGTATTGTAGGCTGACATGTGGATGTTGCTCCCTGCTCAGATTCAGGTTTGTTTGATTGGGCAGATTTATACAAGTCATTGTGATGAATCCTAAGATGGGACCAAAGGTTTGAAGTATTGGCACTTTTTGCCACTGTACCACCCATACTGACAACATTTTTACATGTATTGCACACTGCCTGCCCTGGTGTTGGTTGAGTGTAGTACTCCCACACTGCACTTCTAAATGTTGTCTTCTTCCGTGAATGCATCTACAATGAGGGTAAGATAAAGAGAGAGTTAAAAGTGGGACCACAGTATGTTTCATGATTAAGCCTATGGATATTGTACTACAGCTAAACAGCTTAGGGAAAGGGAAGTATTGGCATCAATAATTTACATGTTAGAAATGTGCAATAGCTTAACCTCTCATAATTATTTTCTGATGACTAAAACATAGCCTAAAATAATAGAGGTGACTACTCAATTAATAGTCTAATGCACATCAATGGATTAACTAAAAAAGCACACACACACACACACACACACACACACACACACACACACACACACACACACGTGTATGTATGTATGTATGTATGTATGTATATATATATATATATATATATATTTATATATATATATATATATATATATATATATATATATATATATATATTTATTTATATATTTATATGTATATATATATGTGTGTGCATATTTAGCATTTTATTTGCAGCTAATCGCTACACCTGCATTTGCATGCATAATGTGAACATTATTCATATGAGTATACCCAGAATTGCAATAAAATCACACACAACCCATATTGTAATAGTGTTTTTTTTATTTTTGATGTGTAAAATGTTTGTTTGACTGTTTATCACGGCGATACAAACTAGGAAGTATACAGGACAGCATCATCCAGAAACGTGCAATGTGAGATTGACAACTTACGTTATTAGTCAAATGAGAGAGCGCGGCCGCGGAGATAACTAAATCAGGAATAGGGAGCTCGCGTCGCGTCAGGGCGTAAGAGCTCGCGCTTGATGCCCTTTCAGCTCTTCAAAATTGCATAATGGTAATTCTGAATCTTAGAATAAAGCAATATTTCTCCAAATATGCGAAATTTTTTGACTAAGAGCCCTAACGGAACGGACGCTGTTCAGTGAAGCGATGTGAACAACACAAAAAAAACCGCAGCAGACGTGAGTGAATTCATTCGTGTTGATAATCTATTCACAATATAACGTTAAGTTGGCCGAATGGTGAGAGAAGTAGGTTTTAGTTTCACTATCTCAGCACTGATGTGATGATCCGTTAAAGCATATCACTGCAATGACGGACATTGACCGGGAATTCACAGTATAATAACTGTGAACGGGGCTTGTCATCATAAATCGATTATATTTAGGTGTTTTGCAACTTCAGTGTAGTGATTTAATGCAACTTCAGGAATGTTTACTGCATTCTTACCTTCGAGAGATAACTGAGTGATGTGTGATGATGATCACTGAAGCAGCTCCTGTGCTTTCGGTGTGAGAGCGGAACATTTTCCAGCCGCGCCAGCCGTAGTGATTGGCCAGGCTCGTGACTCCCAACAAATCAGATGGACGATGGGCGGGGCTTAGCCTAGGCCACAGAGCGGTGCGCTCTGACTGAGGTGGCTGGATCAGTGCCAGATCGCGCATTTCAAAATAAAATGTTTTTTATCGGCAAATCGGTTTTGAAAATGGCCGATACCGATAACAATAAAAATGCTTAATATCGGCGCCGATAATCGGCCACGCCGATAATCGGTCGACCCCTAATTCAATGCACTACTTCTATCTAGATTTATTAGCAAGTGGTAAAATATTTAGCCATATAGTTATATTAAAATGACAAATATTTTAAATTAAAACTTAAAATTGACAAAAACAACCGACTCTCATGCCTTTTCTTTTGCATTTAAATTAATAATCTTGGATGTCAGAAAGAACTTGTTTTTCAACCTCCACGAATGAGACGAGTGTTACTTTTCTGTTCACTATTTTCGCTATTTTTCCATAGTGATACACTATATTGACTGGGTTAAATAGAATTGCATTTCTAAAAAGAGACTAAAATACAATTTTCATTGACTAAAACTAGACTAAGGGCGCTTTCACACTTGGTTCGATTGCCTGTTCCTAACCCGAGTTCGATTGCTCCCCCCCTGCCCCCGATGGACTTGTGTTCACATATTATTTGTATCCGAACCGCAGTATGCTTGTGTCATCAAGTTGCAGCTGGTGCGTAATCGTGTTGCTTGGTAACCGCTATGAATGAAAAGGCGTCAAAATGGATAGAATTGCTCGCTTCACATTTGTTCTTTTTTTTTTAACCTTTGGTTTTGTTTTCAAAGAAAAGATCCAGAAAGAGAAACACATGTGTTTGTCTGCCGCAAAAGTACTAAAATCGTTCCAAAGACAGCGGGCTGTCCGCCGAAGACAATTTTTGCGGAGGCAGCCAGAAATCATCTCTCTGCTTGCAGTGCGTCAATCCCGCTTTTCATAAAGTTAAGTGTATACATGACGAGAATAATTCCTGTTAGTGATCCAGAGCGCGATCCATTTAGACGCCGACAAACTTTATTGCTGCGGATAAAACAATAAACCTCCGCAGAAGCATTCCAGAGGTACTCCGCGAGGAACAAAACATGTTCCAAACATAAAACAGGCTATAACCACCTGACCGTTAGTCCAATTGACTTGAAAATTGGTATGCAGTGTCTTGGTCCAAGGTGCCATGTATGTCTATGAGGACGTTGGCGTATCTCGAAAAACATGGCCGCCATCGACCAATGAAATTTGAGCACCTATTAGACAAGGTTAACGGAGGCCAATCGGAACGAAACTCGATGGGCATGTTCGACTCATGGCCCTAGAGGTCTGTAAGAGTTTTGAAAGAAATCGGCCACTAGTTGGCGCTAATGAGTTTTATGGCTCTGTAATCACGTGGTGTAAAACTTAACAACTTTTGATGCTTTTGTGCTTAAAGTCCTTAAAGGCCTTAACTGCTTGAACCCCGATAAATGCTGCTTGCAGCTTTAATTATTATTATTATTCTTCTGCCGTAAAACGCATCGTGCAGCCCAAACCGTAAGGGCTAGAGCATTGAAACTTTGCCAGATGGTAGTACAAAAATCGAGGAGAGGTTTAGAGATTATGACCCCGATTGGCCCATAGGTGGCGCTATAGCAACCAAAAGCGCGAAACAGCTCATAACTCCTAGACCGTTTGTCGTAGACTCAAGTGTCTTATATCATTGGAAAGCTGGACGCCTGACGAACAAAACGTATATCTCCGATTTCATTTCCGCCATGATAGATTTTCCGCCATTTTGAATTTTGTCAAAAATCTACTTTTGCGAACTAGTCTGTGGTTTTTTGCCCTATCGGAACCAAACCAGTGCAGAAATGTTCTCTGGAGTCTGAAGATCAGTAATTGTCAAAAAAAAGTCGAAATTTTTATTCATGGTCGCTAGGGGGCATAAAATGAACATTGTGGGAGGAGCCTATTTTACTAAAATGGCTATAACTCAAAAAGTAAATGAGATAGCTTAACCAAACTCGTTACACATGTGTATGGGTTCAGTCTGGGGTCACAGTAAAAAAATTGCATCGATTGGCCTCATGGTGGCGCTATAAATCAATAAAAACATATAGACACCTGACCGTTTTTCCGAATGACTTGAAATTTGGTATGCAGTGTCTTGGCCCAAGGGGCCATGTATGTCTAAAAGGATATTGGCGTATCTCGAAAAACATGGCCGCCATTGGCCAATGAGGTTTGAGCACCTATTAACGAAGTCCGATCGGAACGAAACTCGGTGGGCATGTTCGGCTCAAGCCCCTAGAGGTCTGTAAGAATTTTGAAAGAAATCGGCCACTAGTTGGCGCTAACGAGTTTTAAGGCTCTGTAATCACGTGGTGTTACACTTATTGTCACAAAATGCATATCATCTGATAGATCTGCTCATGCTGAACAACTTTGCCTCAAGAACCATTGCTGTCAATCAAACCGTTCATTAGATATTCATGAATATGTTAAAAACCTACTTTTGCGAACTAGTCCTAGGTTTTTCGCCCGATCGGAGCCAGACCAGTCTAGGACAATTCTCTGGACTCTCTAGATCAATAATTATCGAAAAAAAGTTGAACTTTTGCATTTGGATGGCTGTAATAGGGTCATTTATAAAATGGGCGTGGCAAAATACATTAAAAAGCCTATAAATCCTAAATGAAAGCTCAGAACTTCACAAAAATTGGTGAGCATATGTGACATAACATCATTAAGAAGCATGCCAAATTTTATGGAGATCGGACCAAAGGTGGCGCTATAACTGTTAAAAAGCTTTAAAACCATATATTACCTATGGTAAATTGCCTGCATTGGCTGTAAATGGTCTTTTCCATCTATGATCATATAATGTTCATATAATAATGTTCAAAACTAGTGCAGTACAATTCTCTGGACTCTCTAGATCAGTAATTATCAGAAAAAGTTGAACTACTTAATTTGGATGGCTATAATAGGGTCAAACCAAGTGTCCCCGAAAGCTTATATCTTTTAAGATGCTCAGATCTTCTTAAAAACAAGTCAGAACATGTGAAATATCACTCTGAACAAGCATGAAAAATTTCAGACAGATCGGACAAAATTTGACTCTATAACAGTTTAAAAAGGTGAAAATAATATGAATACAATGGCATATTAAGCCAATAAGTGGTATTTTACTGCCCCCTGCTGTTTAAAATAGTTATTTTGTCATATTGTTTCTATAATTCATAATTAGACTTTATAAAATCATTATTTTAACATTTACAATTACATTTAGTCAAAATCCATCTGTTAAAGTATTAGTGTGTGTGTGTGTGTGTGTGTGTGTGTGTGTGTGTGTGTGTGTGTGTGTGTGTGTGTGTGTGTGTGTGTGTGTGTGTGTGTATGTGTGTGTGTAAGCATGCATTATGGAGTTAACATGGAAAGACTGGTTTGCTTTAGTGCAGAAAACTGGTGAAAATCATGAAGATTAAACTGAAACTGAGCCAATAATGGTCTTCTAGTGCCCTCTGCTGGCCATTCTACTTATTAATGAAGTCTTTTGACATGTGCTTTTGAATTCATAATTAGACATTAAAAAATCACTTGTATAACAATAACTATTATAACACATTCAGATGTTGTCAGTATTTATCATTCATTTGCACTGACACTTCACATACTTGCTAGTAATTTGGTACATCATGGTAAATCACGCTAGAACATGGTAAATCAAGGTAAACTGAGATGAATTCATGGTAAACTATGCTAGAACAGGGTAAATCATGGTAAACTATGCTAGAACAGGGTAAATCATGGTAAACTATGCTAGAACAGGGTAAATCATGGTAAACTATGGTAAATCATGATAAACTATGGTAAATCATGCTAGAATGTGGCATATCATGGTAAATCATGCTAAAACATGCTAGAACATGGTAAATCAAGGTAAACTGTGATGAATTCATGGTAAACTATGCTAGAACAGGGTAAATCATGGTAAACCATGGTAAATCATGATAAACTATGGTAAATCATGCTAGAATGTGGAAAATCATGGTAAATCATGCTAGAACATGGTAAATCAAAGTAAATTAAGATAAAATCATGGTAAACTATGCTAGAACATGGTAAATAATGGTAAACCATGGTAAATCATGATAAACTATGGTAAATCATGCTAGAATGTGGTATATCATGGTAAATCATGCTAGAACATGGTCTTTTCCATCTATTATGTCAGTGGTTACATGCTTGCTAAATAAAACTTTATAACTTTTGATGCATAAAAACCTTAAAGACCTTAATAGCTTGAACCCCGATAAATGCTGCTTGTTATTATTATTAGGGGTTCAAGCACGAAGTGCTGAAACCCTATTGTAATTGTAAGGATTTTTATTATTATTCTTCCGCCGTAAAACGCATCGTGCAGCCCAAACCGTAAGAGCTGGAACCTTGAAACTTTGCCAGATGGTAGTACAAAAATCGAGGAGAGGTTATCAAATTATGACCCCGATTGGCCAATAGGTGGCGCTATAGCAAGCAAAAGTATAAAATCGCTAATAACTCCTAGACGGTTTGTCGTAGACTCAAGTGTCTTATATCACTGTAATCCTTGGCTCAAGGCGGACAAAACGTATATCTCCGATTTTATTTCCGGTAGGCAAATTTTTCCGCCATTTTGAATTTTGTCAAAAACCTACTTTTGCGAACTAGTCTGTGGTTTTTTGTCCGATCGGAACCAAACCAGTGCAGAAATGTTCTCTGGAGTCTGACTATCAATAATTATCGAAAAAAAGTTGAAATTTCGATTCATGGTCGCTATGGGGCGCCAAAATGTTCGAAGGAGGCAGAGTCAGTTTTACTAAAATTGTTATAACTCGTGAACGAAATTAGATATTTTCACCAAACTTGGTACACATATGTAGACGGTCAATTTGAGGTCACAGTAAAAAAATTGCGTCGATTGGCCTCATGGTGGCGCTATAAAAAAAAAACAACGTATAGACACCTGACCGTTTTTCCGAATGACTTGAAATTTGGTATGCAGTGTCTTGGCCCAACGGGCCATGTATGTCTAAAAGGATATTGGCGTATCTCAAAAAACATGGCCGCCATTGGCCAATGAAATTTGAGCACCGTTAACGAAGTCCGATCGGAACGAAACTCGATGGGCATGTTCGACTCATGGTCCTAGAGGTCTGTAAGAATTTTGAAAGAAATCGGCCACTAGTTGGCGCTAACGAGTTTTATGGCTCTGTAATCACGTGGTGTTACACTTATCATCACAAAATGCATATCATCTGATAGATCTGCTCATCTTGAACAACTTTGCCTCAAGAACCATTGCTGTCAATCAAACCGTTCATTAAATATTCATGAATATGTTAAAAACCTACTTTTGCGAACTAGTCCCTGGTTTTTCGCCCGATCGGAACCAGACCAGTCTAGGACAATTCTCTGGACTCTCTAGATCAATAATTATCGAAAAAAAGTTGAACTTTTGCATTTGGGTGGCTGTAATAGGGTAATTTATAAAAGGGGCGTGGCAAAATACACTAAAATGCCTATAAATCATAAATGAAAACTCAGAACTTCACGAAAATTGGTGGGCATATGTGTCATAACATGGTGAAGAAGCATGCAGAGTTTCATGGAGATTGGACCATAGGTGGCGCTATAACTGGCAAAAAGGTTTGAAAACCACATATTTCCTATGGTAAATTGCCTTTATTGGCTGTAAATGGATTTTTCCATCTATTATTTCAGTGGTTAAAAGCTTGCTAAATAAAACTTAATGTCTTAAATGCTTATGTGCTTAAAGGCCTTAAATGCTTGAACCCCGATAAATGCTGCTTGCAGCTTTAATTAGGGGTTCAAGCATGAAATGCTGAAACCCTATTGTTATTGTAAGGATTTTTATTATTATTATTATTTTCCCCTAAAACGCATCGTGCAGACCAAACCGTAAGAGCTGGAACCTTGAAAGTTGGCCAAATGATAGTGCTCAATTTGGGGAGAACCTATCAAAATATGGCCCAGATTGGCCAATAGGTGGTGCTATAATGACCACATTTACTAAATTGGTCATAACTCCTACATAGTTTGTCCTAGAGGCTCAAATTTAGCATCACTGTGATCCCTGGCTCCAGACGAACAACATGGCTATCTCCAAATCCCGATTTGAGCAAAAAAAAAATTTATATGGCCACTTTTGTCCAAAGCCTACTTTGGCAAACTAGTCCCTGGTTTTTGGTCCAATCAGAACAAGACCAGTCTAGGACAATTCTCTGGACTCTCTAGATAAATAATTATCGAAAAAAAGTTGAACTTTTGCATTTGCCTGGCTGTAACAGGGTCATTTAGGAAAGTGGAGGGACAAAAAACACTCAAAAGCCTATACAACCTAAGGGAAAACACCAAACTTCACAAAAATCGATGGACATATGTGTCCTAACATGGTGAAGAAGCATGCCAAGTTTCGTGAAGATCGGACAATAGGTGGCGCTATAACTGGCAAAAACGTCTCTTCTTATTAGGGGTTCAAGCATGAAATGCTGAAACCCTATTGTTATTGTAAGGATTTTTATTATTATTATTATTTTCCCCTAAAACGCATCGTGCAGACCAAACCGTAAGAGCTGGAACCTTGAAAGTTGGCCAAATGATAGTGCTCAATTTGGGGAGAACCTATCAAAATATGGCCCAGATTGGCCAATAGGTGGTGCTATAATGACCACATTTACTAAATTGGTCATAACTCCTACATAGTTTGTCCTAGAGGCTCAAATTTAGCATCACTGTGATCCCTGGCTCCAGACGAACAACATGGCTATCTCCAAATCCCGATTTGAGCAAAAAAAAAATTTATATGGCCACTTTTGTCCAAAGCCTACTTTGGCAAACTAGTCCCTGGTTTTTGGTCCAATCAGAACAAGACCAGTCTAGGACAATTCTCTGGACTCTCTAGATAAATAATTATCGAAAAAAAGTTGAACTTTTGCATTTGCCTGGCTGTAACAGGGTCATTTAGGAAAGTGGAGGGACAAAAAACACTCAAAAGCCTATACAACCTAAGGGAAAACCTCAAACTTCACAAAAATCGATGAGCATATGTGTCCTAACATGGTGAAGAAGCATGCCAAGTTTCGTGAAGATCGGACAATTTTTATTAGGGGTTCAAGCACGAAGTGCTGAAACCCTATTGTAATTGTACTGATTTTTATTATTAGGGGTTCAAGCACGAAGTGCTGAAACCCTATTGTAATTGTAAGGATTTTTATTATTATTATTCTGCCGTAAAACGCATCGTGCAGCCCAAACCGTAAGTGCTGGAGACTTGAGACTTTGCCAGAAGGTAGTACAAAAATCGAGGAGAGGTTATCAAATTATGACCCCGATTGGCCAATAGGTGGCGCTATAGTAAGCAAAAGTATAAAATCGCTAATAACTCCTAGACGGTTGGTCGTAGACTCAAGTGTCTTATATCACTGTAATCCTTGGCTCAAGGCGGAAAAAACGTATATCTCCGATTTCATTTCCGGTATGCAAATTTTTCCGCCATTTTGAATTTTGTCAAAAACCTACTTTTGCGAACTAGTCTGTGGTTTTTTGTCCGATCGGAACCAAACCAGTGCAGAAATGTTCTCTGGAGTCTGAAGATCAATAATTATCGAAAAAAAGTTGAAATTTCGATTCAAGGTCGCTATGGGGTGCCAAAATGTTCGAAGGAGGCGGAGTCAGTTTTACTTAAATTGTTATAACTCGTGAACGAAATGAGATATCTTCACCAAACTTGGTACATATATGTAGGAGGTCAATTTGAGGTCACAGTAAAAAAATTGCGTCGATTGGCCTCATGGTGGCGCTATAAAACAATAAAAACGTATAGACACCTGACCGTTTTTCCGAATGACTTGAAATTTGGTATGCAGTGTCTTGGCCCAAGGGGCCATGTATGTCTAAAAGGATATTGGCGTATCTCGAAAAACATGGCCGCCATTGGCCAATGAAATTTGAGCACCGTTAACGAAGTCCGATCGGAGCGAAACTCGGTGGGCATGTTCGGCTCAAGCCCCTAGAGGTCTGTAAGAATTTTGAAAGAAATCGGCCACTAGTTGGCGCTAACGAGTTTTATGGCTCTGTAATCACGTGGTGTTACACTTATCATCACAAAATGCATATCATTTGATAGATCTGCTCATGCTGAACAACTTTGCCTCAAGAACCATTGCTGTCAATCAAACCGTTCATTAAATATTCATGAATATGTTAAAAACCTACTTTTGCGAACTAGTCCCTGGTTTTTCGCCCGATCGGAACCAGACCAGTCTAGGACAATTCTCTGGACTCTCTAGATAAATAATTATCGAAAAAAAGTTGAACTTTTGCATTTGGGTGGCTGTAATAGGGTAATTTATAAAAGGGGCGTGGCAAAATACATTAAAATGCCTATAAATCATAAATAAAAACTCAGAACTTCACGAAAATTGGTGGGCATATGTGTCATAACATGGTGAAGAAGCATGCAGAGTTTCATGGAGATTGGACAATAGGTGGCGCTATAACTGGCAAAAAGGTTTGAAAACCATGTATTTCCTATGGTAAATTGCCTGTATTAGCTGTAAATGGATTTTTCCATCTATTATTTCAGTGGTTAAAAGCTTGCTAAATAAAACGTAATGTCTTAAATGCTTATGTGCTTAAAGGCCTTAAATGCTTGAACCCCGATAAATGCTGCTTGCAGCTTTAATTATTATTATTATTCTTCTTCCGACTGGGCGTCTATGGCAGCCCATAGAACCGATTGCGGGAAAGTTGTTTTGGTTTGACATTCTGATAGAGGACAGTCCCAACATTAAATACACCAATTTTGGTGTTTCTAAGTCACTCCCTCTAGCGCCACCACCTGTCCAAAGTTTCACTTTTATTATGCTAATAACTTTTGAAGCGTAAGGCCAATCAACAAAATTCTTTTTTCCTCTGATTCCTGAGCTCATGCCGATTCGATTGCACCCTATGACGTCATTTTCCGGCTTATAAATATGGTCGCCATTTTGAATGTGCTGAAAAAGCTACTTTTTCGAACTCGTCCTAGACGGTTTGTCCGATTTGCACGAAAATTGAACCAGATCATCTTCAGGCAGTGCTGACCAAAAGTTATGGAATTCAAATTGATTCGTCAAACCGTTTTCGAATAACGCTCGAACACATTTTACGTAGCGCTTGCAAAAACAGTCGTAGGGCTGTATCTCCGCAACGCTTTATCGGATTCAGACCAAAATTGGTACATGTCATCACAAGCATGACCTGAGGCTACATGCTGCGTTTCGGCGCAGCGCCACCTACTGGTCCGGAGATATGAAAAATGGCTATTTTTGCTTATAACTTATGAATGGTTTGTCCAAAAATCATAAAATTGGTCTCGTTAGATTCAGGTCAACATGCCGAGTCGACTGATATAAAATTTTACCATATCGGCCATTTTGACTGTCGGCCATTTTGAATTTTGTGCTAAAATGCTGTATTTTAAGAACGCATGAACGGATTGTTACGAAACTTGGTATGGGTCATCAGCACGATGTTCTGAAGGAGCGTGAGAAGTTTCGAAACAGCGCCACCTAGTGGTGAATTTTTTTTTTCAAATGCTTATAACTTTGGGTGTGGTTGACTTATTTTCACCAAACTCATCTCATTAGACTCCTGAATCCTTGCCGAGTCCAACGATACCAAACATGCTAGGTTTCGCCTCACGGTTTGTGTAGCGTTGTGATTTAGCGCTTAAAAAACATTTGGCTATATCTTCGAAACCGTTTGTCCGATCGAGACGAAACCACCGTCAGAAGTTTGGAAACATAGGTCGATAGCTATACGCCAATGCCCAAATGCGAAAATATTGATGTTTAGGGGTAGTAAATTCCAATCAAAGTCATGTGTCAGTCATTTTTTACGTGTTTTTTCATATAAATGTCTATAACTCTGAAGCGAATTGAGATATTTTCACCAAAATCGACACACATATGTATGGGCTCACTCTGAGGACACATAAAAAAAATTGTGGGACTGAGCCTCTTGGTGGCGCTATAATAGAACAAAACATGAAATTCCCATTGACTTCAATACAGTTTTGTGAAATAAAGTGCTATACTAAACAAATGCATTAGTGTAATATTACAAAACTCAGAATGTGCCATCAGCATCATCCCCTAAAGGTATTCAAAATATTTTGAGACAGCGCCACCTAATGGTCAAAAGTGACAATCAATTAAATCATATTTTTAATTACTCTTTCTATGATTTTTCAGCCATTTCGCCTAAAATCCTCTTTAAATGTCTTTAATTGCTCATTGTTGCAGTTGATCTGACACTTTCAGCCATGTCTTGTCGTCTTATTCTGCTTGGCCCCGGTAATGGCTGCTTGCAGCTATATTTAGGGGCCAAGCACCGAAGGTGCGGAGGCACCTATTGTTTTTGTTCCGGTTCTTATTATTATTATTATTATTATTCTTCTTCTTCTTCTTCCGCTCTGGGAGTCTATGGCAGCCCATAGAACCGCTTGCGGGAAAGTTATGAAATTTGGCACAACGATAGAGGACAGTCCAAAAAGTCACCATGCCAAATTTGGTGTCTTAAAACCAATCCCTCTAGCGCCACCACCTGTCCAAAATTTCACTTTTATTTTGCTAATAACTTTTGAACCGTTTGGCCAATCAACAAAATTCTTTTTTCCTCTGATTCCTGAGCTCATGACGATTCGATTGCACCCTATGACGTCATTTTCCGGCTTATAAATATGGCCGCCATTTTGAATGTGCTGAAAAAGCTACTTTTTCGAACTCGTCCTAGACGGTTTGTCCGATTTGCACGAAAATTGAACCAGATCATCTTCAGGCAGTGCTGACAAAAAGTTATGGAATTCAAATTGATTCGTCAAACCGTTTTCGAATAACGCTCGAACACATTTTACGTAGCGCTTGCGAAAACAGTCGTAGGGCTGTATCTCCGCAACGCTTTATCGGATTCAGACCAAAATTGGTACATGTCATCACAAGCATGACCTGAGGCTACATGCTGCGTTTCGGCGCAGCGCCACCTACTGGTCCGGAGATATGAAAAATGGCTATTTTTGCTTATAACTTCTGAACAATTTGTCCAAAAATCATAAAATTGGTCTCGTTAGATTCAGGGCAACATGCCGAGTCGACTGATATCAAATTTTACCATATCGGCCATTTTGACTGTCGGCCATTTTGAATTTTGTGCTAAAATGCTGTATTTTAAGAACGCATGAACGGATTGTTACGAAACTTGGTATGGGTCATCAGCACGATGTTCTGAAGGAGCGTGAGAAGTTTCGAAACAGCGCCACCTAGTGGTCAAAAGTTAAAACAACATTAACAAAAAGGCTAATAACTTTTGAATAAATCTGGCTACTGAAATGCCACTGGTCTTAATAGATTCCTTGGGTCAAGCCGAGAACATAGATACCAAGTTTACCTTATTTGGCCAAACTTCCTGTCCGCCATCTTGATTTTCATTCAAAACCTACTTTTTCAAACTCCTCCTAGACCGTTTGTCCGATTTTCACCAAAATCGAATCGTATCATCTCCAGACCGTGCCGACTAAAAGTTATGGATTTCGTGTGGATAGACCAAACCGTTTTCGTATAGCGCAGCAGCAAAGTTGAGGCATGATGCTAATAGCACTATTCAGGCTTTATCTCTGCAATCCCTTGAAATATTGACACCAAACTTTGTATGTGTCATTGTCACTTCACTCTGACCACATCACATCAGTTTTGTAACTGCGCCACCTATTGGTCGAAAGTGATAATGCATTAAATCATATTTTTATTGACTGTTTCTATGATTTTTCAGCCATTTCGTCTAAAATCCTCTTTAAATGTCTTTAATTGCTCATTGTTGCAGTTGGTCTGACACCTTCAGCCATGTTGGCATATCCTGTCATCTACTTGCGCTTGGCCCCGGTAATTGCTGCTTGCAGCTATATTTATTATTATTATTCTTCCGCTCTTGGAGTCTATGGCAGCCCATAGAACCGATTGCGGGAAAGTTGTTTTGGTTTGACATTCTGATAGAGGACAGTCCCAACATTAAATACACCAATTTTGGTGTTTCTAAGTCATTCCCTCTAGCGCCACCACCTGTCCAAAATTTCACTTTTATTTTGCTAATAACTTTTGAACCGTAAGGCCAATCAACAAACTTCTTTTTTCCTCTGATTCCTGAGCTCATGACGATTCGATTGCATCCTATGAAGTCATTTTCCATCATTAAAATATGGCCGCCATTTTGAATTATTCTCAAAACCTACTTTTTCGAACTCGTCCTAGACGGTTTGTCCGATTTGCACGAAAATTGAACCAGATCATCTTCAGGCAGTGCTGACAAAAAGTTATTAGAATCTAGTTGATTCGTCAAACCGTTTTCAATAAACGCTCGAACAAATTTTACGTAGCGCTTGCAAAAACAGTCGTAAGGCTGTATCTTCGCAACGCTTTATCGTATTCAGACCAAACTTGGTATATGTCATCACAAGCATGGCTTGAGGCTACATGCTGCGTTTCGGCGCAGCGCCACCTACTGGTCCGGAGATATGAAAAATGGCTATTTTTGCTTATAACTTCTGAACAGTTTGTCCAAAAATCATAAAATTGGTCTCGTTAGATTCAGGGCGACATGCTGAGTCGACTGATATCCAATTTGACCATATCGGCCATTTTGACTGTCGGCCATTTCGAATTTTGTGCTAAAATGCTGTATTTTAAGAACGCATGAACGGATTCTTACGAAACTTGGTCTGGGATATCAGCACGATGTCCTGAAGGAGCCTGAGAAGTTTCGAAACAGCGCCACCTAGTGGTTAATATTTTTATTCAAATGCTTATAACTTTGGGTGTGGTCGACATATTTTCACGAAACTCATCTAATTAGACTCCTGAATCCTTGCCGAGTCCTACGATACCAAACATGCTAGGTTTTGCCTTACGGTTTGTGTAGCGTTGTGATTTAGCGCTTAAAAAACATTTGGCTATATCTTCGAAACCGCTAGTCTGATCGAGACGAAACCACCGTCAGAAGTTTGGAAACATAGGTCGATAGCTATACGCCAATGCCCAAATGCGAAAATATTGATAGTAAGGGGTAGTAAAATTCAATCAAAGTCATGTGTCAGTCATTTTTTACGTGTTTTTTCATATAAATGTCTATAACTCCGAAGTGAATTGAGATATTTTCACCAAAATTGACACACATATGTATGGGCTCACTCTGATGACACGTAAAAAAAATGGTGTGGCTGAGCCTCTTGGTGGCGCTATAATAGAACAAAACATGAAATTCCCATTGACTTCAATACAGTTTTGTTTTATTTTCATTCAAAACCTACTTTTTCTAACTCCACATACACCGTTTGTCCGATTTTCACCAAAAGCAAATCGTATCATCTCCAGACCGTGCCGACTAAAAGTTATCGATTTCGTGTCGATTGACGAAACCGTTTTCGTATAGGGCAGCAGCAAATTTGATGTATGATGCTAAAAGCACTATTCAGGCTTTATCTCTGCAATGCCTTGACATTTTGACACCAAACTATATATGTGTCATTGTCACTTCACTCAGACCACATCACATCAGTTTTGTAACTGCGCCACGTATTGGTCGAAAGTGATAATGCATTAAATCATATTTTTATTTACTATTTCTATGAATTATCAGGCATTTTGCCTAAAATCATCTTTAATGTCTTTAATTGCTCATTATTGCAGTTGGTCTGACACTTTCAGCAATGTTGGCATGTCTTGTCATCTGATTGTGCTTGGCCCCACTAAATGCTGCTTGCAGCTTTAATTAGGGGCCAAGCACCGAAGGTGCGTAGGCACCTATTGTATCTGTTCCCGTTCCTATTATTATTATTATTCTTCCGTTTCTTCCGACTGGGAGTCTATGGCAGCCCATAGAACCGATTGCGGGAAAGTTGTAATGGTTTGACATTCTGATAGAGGACAGTCCCAACATTAAATACACCAATTTTGGTGTGTCTAAGTCATTCCCTCTAGCGCCACCACCTGTCCAAAGTTTCACTTTTATTTTGCTAATAACTTTTGAACCGTTTGGCCAATCAACAAAATTCTTTTTTCCTCTGATTCCTGAGCTCATGCCGATTCGATTGCACCCTAAGACGTCATTTTCGTCATAACAATATGGCCGCCATTTTGAATTGTCCTTAAAAGCTACTTTTTCGAACTCGTCCTAGATGGTTTGTCCGATTTGCACGAAAATTGAACCAGATCATCTTCAGGCAGTGCTGACCAAAAGTTATGGAATTCAAATTGATTCGTTAAACCGTTTTCGAAAAACGCTCGAACTAATTTTACGTAGCGCCTGCAAAAACAGTCGTAGGGCTCTATCTCCGCAACGGTTTATCGTATTCAGACCAAACTTGGTACATGTCATCACAGGCATGACCTGAGGCTACATGCTGTGTTTCGGCGCAGCACCACCTACTGGTCCGGAGATATGGAAAATGGCTATTTTTGCTTATAGCTTTTGAACAGTTTGTCCAAAAATCATAAAATTGGTCTCGTTAGATTCAGGGCAACATGCCGATTCGACTGATATCCAATTTGACCATATCGGCCATTTTGACTGTCAGCCATTTTGAATTTTGTGCTAAAATGCTGTATTTTATGAACGCATGAACAAATTGTTATGAAACTTGGGATTGGTCATCATCACGATGTCCTGAAGGAACCTGAGAAGTTTCGAAACAGCGCCACCTAGTGGTGAATTTTTTTTCCCAAATGCTTATAACTTTGGGTGTGGTCGACTTATTTTCACGAGACTCATCTCATTAGAGTCCTGAATCGTTGCCGAGTCCCACGATACCAAACATGCTAGGTTTCGCCTTACGGTTTGTGTAGCGTTGTGATTTAGCGCTTAAAAAACATTTGGCTATATCTTCGAAACCGCTAGTCCGATCGAGACGAAACCACCGTCAGAAGTTTGGAAACATAGGTCGATAGCTATATGCCAATGCCCAAATGCAAAAATATTGATGTTTAGGGGTAGTAAATTCCAATCAAAGTCATGTGTCAGTCATTTTTTACGTGTTTTTTCATATAAATGTCTATAACTCCGAAGCGAATTGAGATATCTTCACCAAAATTGACACACATATGTATGGGCTCACTCTGAGGACACATAAAAAAAATGGTGTGACTGAGCCTCTTGGTGGCGCTATAACAGAACAAAACATGAAATTCCCATTGACTTCAATACAGTTTTGTGAAATAAAATGCTATACTAAACAAATGCATTGGTGTTATTTAATGAAACTCAAAGTGCCTTCAGCACCATTTCCTGAAAGTACCCAACATATTTCAAGACAGCGCCACCTAGTGGTCAAAAGTTATAACAAAACTTCTAAAAATGCTAATAACTTTTGAATAAATCTGCCTATTGAAATGCCACTGGTATTAATAGATTCCTTGGGTCAAGCCGAGAACATAGAAACCAAGTTTTCCTTATTTGGCCTAACTTCCTGTCCGCCATCTTGATTTTCATTCAAAACATACATTTTCGAACTCCTCCTACACCATTTGTCCGATTTTCACCAAAATCGAATCGTATCATCTCCAGACCGTGCCGACTTATAGTTATCGATTTCGTCTCGATTGACGAAACCGTTTTTGTATAGCGCAGCAGCAAAGTTGAGGCATGATGCTAAAAGCACTATTCAGGCTTTATCTCTGCAATGCTTTGACATATTGACACCAAACTTTGTATGTGTCATTGTCACTTCACTCTGACCACATCACATCAGTTTTGGAACTGCGCCACCTATTGGTCGAAAGTGATAATGCATTAAATCATTTTTATTTACTGTTTCTATGAATTTTCAGGCATTTTGCCTAAAATCCTCTTTAATGTCTTTAATTGCTCATTGTTGCAGTTGGTATGACACTTTCAGCAATGTTGGCATGTCTTGTCATCTGATTGTGCTTGGCCCCACTAAATGCTGCTTGCAGCTTTAATTAGGGGCCAAGCACCGAAGGTGCTAGGCACCTATTGTTTTCGTTCGCGTTCTTATTATTATTAGGGGCCAAGCACCGAAGGTGCGGAGGCACCTATTGTATCTGTTCCCGTTCTTATTATTATTATTATTCTTCTTCCGCCATGGGAGTCTATGGCAGCCCATAGAACCGATTGCGGGAAAGTTGTTTTGGTTTGACATTCTGATAGAGGACAGTCCCAACATTAAATACACCAATTTTGGTGTTTCTAAGTCACTCCCTCTAGCGCCACCACCTGTCCAAAGTTTCACTTTTATTATGCTAATAACTTTTGAAGCGTAAGGCCAATCAACAAAATTCTTTTTTCCTCTGATTCCTGAGCTCATGCCGATTCGATTGCACCCTATGACGTCATTTTCCGGCTTATAAATATGGTCGCCATTTTGAATGTGCTGAAAAAGCTACTTTTTCGAACTCGTCCTAGACGGTTTGTCCGATTTGCACGAAAATTGAACCAGATCATCTTCAGGCAGTGCTGACCAAAAGTTATGGAATTCAAATTGATTCGTCAAACCGTTTTCGAATAACGCTCGAACACATTTTACGTAGCGCTTGCGAAAACAGTCGTAGGGCTGTATCTCCGCAACGCTTTATCGGATTCAGACCAAAATTGGTACAGGTCATCACAAGCATGACCTGAGGCTACATGCTGCGTTTCGGCGCAGCGCCACCTACTGATCCGGAGATATGAAAAAGGGCTATTTTTGCTTATAACTTCTGAACAATTTGTCCAAAAATCATAAAATTGGTCTCGTTAGATTCAGGGCAACATGCCGAGTCGACTGATATCAAATTTGACCATATCGGCCATTTTGACTGTCGGCCATTTTGAATTTTGTGCTAAAATGCTGTATTTTAAGAACGCATGAACGGATTGTTACGAAACTTGGTATGGGTCATCAGCACGATGTTCTGAAGGAGCGTGAGAAGTTTCGAAACAGCGCCACCTAGTGGTGAAATTTTTTTTTCAAATGCTTATAACTTTGGGTGTGGTTGACTTATTTTCACCAAACTCATCTCATTAGACTCCTGAATCCTTGCCGAGTCCAACGATACCAAACATGCTAGGTTTCGCCTCACGGTTTGTGTAGCGTTGTGATTTAGCGCTTAAAAAACATTTGGCTATATCTTCGAAACCGTTTGTCCGATCGAGACGAAACCACCGTCAGAAGTTTGGAAACATAGGTCGATAGCTATACACCAATGCCCAAATGCGAAAATATTGATGTTTAGGGGTAGTAAATTCTAATCAAAGTCATGTGTCAGTCATTTTTTACGTGTTTTTTCATATAAATGTCTATAACTCTGAAGCGAATTGAGATATTTTCACCAAAATCGACACACATATGTATGGGCTCACTCTGAGGACACATAAAAAAAATTGTGGGACTGAGCCTCTTGGTGGCGCTATAATAGAACAAAACATGAAATTCCCATTGACTTCAATACAGTTTTGTGAAATAAAGTGCTATACTGAACAAATGCATTGGTGTAATATTACGAAACTCAGAATGTGCCATCAGCACCATCCCCTGAAGGTACCCAAAATATTTTGAGACAGCGCCACCTAATGGTCAAAAGTGACAATCAATTAAATCATATTTTTAATTACTCTTTCTATGATTTTTCAGCCATTTCGCCTAAAATCCTCTTTAAATGTCTTTAATTGCTCATTGTTGCAGTTGATCTGACACTTTCAGCCATGTCTTGTCGTCTTATTCTGCTTGGCCCCGGTAATGGCTGCTTGCAGCTATATTTATTATTATTATTATTATTCTTCTTCCGCCATGGGAGTCTATGGCAGCCCATAGAACCGAGCGCGGGAAAGTTGTTTTGGTTTGACATTCTGATAGAGGACAGTCCCAACATTAAATACACCAATTTTGGTGTTTCTAAGTCATTCCCTCTAGCGCCACCACCTGTCCAAAATTTCACTTTTATTTTGCTAATAACTTTTGAACCGTAAGGCCAATCAGCTAAATTCTTGTTTCCTCTGATTTCTGAGCTCATGGCAATTCGATTGCACCCTATGACGTAATTTTACGTCATTAAAATATGGCCGCCATTTTGAATTTTTCTAAAAACCTACTTTTTCGAACTCGTCCTAGACGGTTTGTCCGATTTGCACGAAAATTGAACCAGATCATCTTCAGGTAGTGCTGACAAAAAGTTATGGAATTCAAATTGATTCGTCAAACCGTTTTCGATAAACGCACGAATACATTTTACGTAGCGCTAGCAAAAACGGTCGTAAGGCCGTATCTCCGCAACGGTTTATCGTATTCAGACCAAACTTGGTATTTGTACTCACAAGCATGACCTGAGGCTACATGCTGTGTTTCGGCGCAGCGCCACCTACTGGTCCGGAGATATGAAAAATGGCTATTTTTGCTTATAACTTCTGAACAGTTTGTCCAAAAATCATAAAATTGGTCTCGTTAGATTCAGGGCAACATGCCGAGTCGACTGATGTCCAATTTGACCATATCGGTCATTTTGGCTGTCGGCCATTTTGAATTTTGTGCTAAAATTCTGTATTTTATGACTGCATGAACGGATTGTTACGAAACGTGGTATGGGTCATCAGCACAATGCCCTGAATGAGCCTGAGAAGTTTCGAAACAGCGCCACCTAGTGGTGAATTTTTTTTTTCAAATGCTTATAACTTTGGGTGTGGTCAACTTATTTTCACGAAACTCATCTTTTTAGACTCCTGAATCGTTGCCGAGTCCTACGATACCAAACATGCTAGGTTTCGCCTTACGGTTTGTGTAGCGTTGTGATTTAGCGCTTAAAAAACATTTGGCTATATCTTTGAAACCGCTAGTCCGATCGAGACGAAACCACCGTCAGAAGTTTGGAAACATAGGTCGATAGCTATACGCCAATGCCCAAATGCGAAAATATTGATGTTTAGGGGTACTAATTTCCAATCAAAGTCATGTGTCAGTCATTTTTTTCGTGTTTTTTCATATAAATGTCTATAACTCCGAAGCGAATTGAGATATTTTCACCAAAATTGACACACATATGTATGGGCTCACTCTGAGGACACGTACAAAAAATTGTGGGACTGAGCCTCTTGGTGGCGCTATAACAGAACAAAACATGAAATTCCCATTGACTTCAATACAGTTTTGTGAAATAAAATGCTATACTGAACAAATGCATTGGTGTAATATTACGAAACTCAGAATGTGCCATCAGCACCATCCCCTGAAGGTACCCAAAATATTTTGAGACAGCGCCACCTAATGGTCAAAAGTGACAATCAATTAAATCATATTTTTAATTACTCTTTCTATGATTTTTCAGCCATTTCGCCTAAAATCCTCTTTAAATGTCTTTAATTGCTCATTGTTGCAGTTGATCTGACACTTTCAGCCATGTCTTGTCGTCTTATTCTGCTTGGCCCCGGTAATGGCTGCTTGTTATTATTATTATTATTCTTCTTTTTCTTCCGACTTGGTGTCTATGGCAGCCCATAGAACCGCTTGCGGGAAAGTTATGAAATTTGGCACCGTGATAGAGGACAGGCCAATCTGTCACCATAGCAAATTTGGTGTCTTAAAACCAATCCCTCTAGCGCCACCAACTGTCCAAAGTTGCACTCATGTTTATGCTAATAACTTTTGAACCACAAGGGCTAGAAACAAAATTCTTTTTTCCTCTGATTCCTGAGCTCATGACAATTCGAAAGCACCCTATGACGTCATTTTCCGTCATAATATTTTTCCGCCATTTTGAATTTTCCGAAAAACCTACTTTTCCGAACTCCTCCTAGGCCGTTGCTCCAATTTCCACGAAAATTGAATCAGATCATCTTCAGACCATGCCGACAAAAAGTTATGGAATTGGTGTTGATTTGTCAAACCGTTCTCGAATACCACGCAAACAAATTTTACGTAGCGCTTGCGAAAACAGACACAAGCCTGTATCTCCGCAACGCTTTATCGTATTCAGACCAAACTTGGTACATATCACCACAAGCATGACCTGAGGCTAAATGCTGCGTTTCGGTGTAGTGCCACCTACTGGTCCGGAGATATGAAAAATGGCTGTTTTTGCTTATAACTTCTGAATGGTTTGTTCAAAAATCATAAAAGTGGTCTCGTTAGATTCAGGGTGACATGCTGAGTCGACTGATATCCAATTTTCCCTGATCAGCCATTTTGGCTGTCGGCCATTTTGAATTATGTGCTAAAATGCTATATTTTATGAACGCATGAACGGATTGTTACGAAACTCAGTATGGGTCATCAGCACGATGTCCTGAAGGAGCCTGAGAAGTTTCGAAACAGCGCCACCTAGTGGTTAATCTTTTTTCCCAAATGCTTATAACTCTGGGTGTGGTCGACTTATTTTCACAAGAGTCATCTCTTTAGACTCCTGAATCGTTGCCGAGTCCAACGATACCAAACATGCTCGGTTTCGCCTTACGGTTTGTGTAGCGTTGTGATTTAGCGCTTAAAAAACATTTGGCTATATCTTCGAAACCGCTAGTCCGATCGAGACGAAACCACCGTCAGAAGTTTGGAAACATAGGTCGATAGCTATACGCCAATGCCCAAATGCAAAAATATTGATAGTAAGGGGTAGTAAAATCCAATCAAAGTCATGTGTCAGTCATTTTTTACGTGTTTTTTCATATAAATGTCTATAACTCCAAAGCAAATTGAGATATTTTCACCAAAATTGAAAAACATATGTATGGGCTCACTCTGAGGACACATAAAAAAAATGGTGGGACTGAGCCTCTTGGTGGCGATATAATAGAACAAAACATGAAATTCCCATTGACTTCAATACAGTTTTGTGAAAGAAAATGCTTTACTAAACAAATGCATTGGTGTAATATTACGAAACTCAGAATGTGCCATCAACACCATAGCCTGAAGGTTCCCAAAATATTTCAAGACAGCGCCACCTAGTGGTCAAAATTTATAAACATTTCTCCAAAAAGGCTAATAACTTTTGAATAAATCGGCCTATCGAAATGCCACTGGTCTTAATAGATTCCTTGGGTCAAGCCGACAACATAGATACCAAGTTTTCCTTATTTGGCCGAACTTCCTGTCCACCATCTTGATTTTCATTCAAAACCTACTTTTTCGAACTCCTCCTAGACCGTTTGTCCGATTTTCACCAAAATCGAATCATATCATCTCCAGACTGTGCCGCCTAAAAGTTATGGATTTCGTGTCGATAGACGAAACCGTTTTCGTATAGTGCAGCAGCAAAGTTGAGTCATGATGCCAAAAGCACTATTCAGGCTTTATCTCTGTAATGCCTTGACATATTGACACCAAATTTTGTATGTATCATTGTCACTTCACTCTGACCACATCACATCAGTTTTGTAACTGCTCCACCTATTGGTCGAAAGTGATAATCCATTAAATCATATTTTGAATGACTTTTTATATGATTTGTCAGCCATTTCACCTAAAATCCTCTTTAAATGTCTTTAATTGCTCATTGTTGCAGTTGGTCTGACACCTTCAGCCATGTTGGCATATCCTGTCATCTGCTTGCGCTTGGCCCCGATAATTGCTGCTTGCAGCTATATTTATTATTATTATTCTGTTATTTCTTCCGACTAGGCGTCTATGGCAGCCCATAGAACCGCTTGCGGGAAAGTTATGAAATTTGGCACACTGGTAGATGACCATCTGAAAAGTCACCATAGCAAATTTGGTGTCTCAAAACCAATCCCTCTAGCGCCACCAACTGTCCAAAGTTTCACTTTTATTATGCTAATAACTTTTGAACCATTTGGCCAATCAACAAAATTATTTTTTCCTCTGATTCCTGAGCTCATGACGATTCGATTGCACCCTATGACGTCATTTTCTGGCTTATAAATATGGCCGCCATTTTGAATGTGCTGAAAAAGCTACTTTTTCGAACTCGTCCTAGACGGTTTGTCCGATTTGCACGAAAATTGAACCAGATCATCTTCAGGCAGTGCTGACCAAAAGTTATGGAATTCAAATTGATTCGTCAAACCGTTTTCGAATAACGCTCGAACACATTTTACGTAGCGCTTGCGAAAACAGTCGTAGGGCTGTATCTCCGCAACGTTTTATCGGATTCAGACCAAAATTGGTACAGGTCATCACAAGCATGACCTGAGGCTACATGCTGCGTTTCGGCGCAGCGCCACCTACTGGTCCGGAGATATGAAAAAGGGCTATTTTTGCTTATAACTTCTGAACAATTTGTCCAAAAATCATAAAATTGGTCTCGTTAGATTCAGGGCAACATGCCGAGTCGACTGATATCAAATTTTACCATATCGGCCATTTTGACTGTCGGCCATTTTGAATTTTGTGCTAAAATGCTGTATTTTAAGAACGCATGAACGGATTGTTACGAAACTTGGTATGGGTCATCAGCACGATGTTCTGAAGGAGCGTGAGAAGTTTCGAAACAGCGCCACCTAGTGGTGAATTTTTTTTTTCAAATGCTTATAACTTTGGGTGTGGTTGACTTATTTTCACCAAACTCATCTCATTAGACTCCTGAATCCTTGCCGAGTCCAACGATACCAAACATGCTAGGTTTCGCCTCACGGTTTGTGTAGCGTTGTGATTTAGCGCTTAAAAAACATTTGGCTATATCTTCGAAACCGTTTGTCCGATCGAGACGAAACCACCGTCAGAAGTTTGGAAACATAGGTCGATAGCTATACGCCAATGCCCAAATGCGAAAATATTGATGTTTAGGGGTAGTAAATTCCAATCAAAGTCATGTGTCAGTCATTTTTTACGTGTTTTTTCATATAAATGTCTATAACTCCGAAGCGAATTGAGATATCTTCACCAAAATTGACACACATATGTATGGGCTCACTCTGAGGACACGTAAAAAAAAATTGTGGGACTGAGCCTCTTGGTGGCGCTATAACAGAACAAAACATGAAATTCCCATTGACTTCAATACAGTTTTGTGAAATAAAATGCTATACTGAACAAATGCATTGGTGTAATATTACGAAACTCAGAATGTGCCATCAGCACCATCCCCTGAAGGTACCCAAAATATTTTGAGACAGCGCCACCTAATGGTCAAAAGTGACAATCAATTAAATCATATTTTTAATTACTCTTTCTATGATTTTTCAGCCATTTCGCCTAAAATCCTCTTTAAATGTCTTTAATTGCTCATTGTTGCAGTTGATCTGACACTTTCAGCCATGTCTTGTCGTCTTATTCTGCTTGGCCCCGGTAATGGCTGCTTGCAGCTATATTTATTATTATTATTATTATTCTTCTTTTTCTTCCGACTTGGTGTCTATGGCAGCCCATAGAACCGCTTGCGGGAAAGTTATGAAATTTGGCACACTGATAGAGGACAGGCCAATCTGTCACCATAGCAAATTTGGTGTCTTAAAACCAATCCCTCTAGCGCCACCAACTGTCCAAAGTTGCACTCATGTTTATGCTAATAACTTTTGAACCACAAGGGCTAGAAACAAAATTCTTTTTTCCTCTGATTCCTGAGCGCATGACAATTCGATAGCACCCTATGACGTCATTTTCCGTCATAATATTTTTCCGCCATTTTGAATTTTCCTAAAAAGCTACTTTTTCGAACTCCTCCTAGGCCGTTGCTCCAATTTCCACGAAAATTGAATCAGATCATCTTCAGACCATGCCGACAAAAAGTTATGGAATTGGTATTGATTTGTCAAACCGTTCTCGAATACCACGCAAACAAATTTTACGTAGCGCTTGCGAAAACAGACACAAGCCTGTATCTCCTCAACACTTTATCAAATTCAGACCAAACTTGGTACATATCATCACAAGCATGACCTGAGGCTACATGCTGCGTTTCGGCGTAGTGCCACCTACTGGTCCGGAGATATGAAAAATGGCTGTTTTTGCTTATAACTTCTGAATGGTTTGTTAAAAAATCATAAAAGTGGTCTCGTTAGATTCAGGGTGACATGCTGAGTCGACTGATATCCAATTTTCCCTGATCAGCCATTTTGGCTGTCGGCCATTTTGAATTATGTGCTAAAATGCTATATTTTATGAACGCATGAACGGATTGTTACGAAACTCAGTATGGGTCATCAGCACGATGTCCTGAAGGAGACTGAGAAGTTTCGAAACAGCGCCACCTAGTGGTGAATGTTTTTTCCCAAATGCTTATAACTTTGGGTGTGGTCGACTTATTTTCACAAGAGTCATCTCTTTAGACTCCTGAATCGTTGCCGAGTCCAACGATACCAAACATGCTAGGTTTCGCCTTACAGTTTGTGTAGCGTTGTGATTTAGTGCTTAAAAAACATTTGGCTATATCTTCGAAACCGCTTGTCCGATCGAGACGAAACCACCGTCAGAAGTTTGGAAACATAGGTCGATAGCTATACGCCAATGCCCTAATGCGAAAATATTGATAGTAAGGGGTAGTTAAATCCAATCAAAGTCATGTGTCAGTCATTTTTTACATGTTTTTTCAAATAAATGTCTATAACTCCGAAGTGAATTGAGATATTTTCACCAAAATTGACACACATATGCATGGGCTCACTCTGAGGACACATAAAGAAAATGGTGGGACTGAGCCTCTTGGTGGCGCTATAATAGAACAAAACATGAAATTCCCATTGACTTCAATACAGTTTTGTGAATTAAAATGATATACTAAACAAATGCATTGGTGTAATATTATGAAACTCAATTTGTGCCATCAGCACCATCCCCTGAAGGTACCCAAAATATTTCGAGACAGCGCCACCTAGTGATCAAATGTTATGACAAAATTTCCAAAAAGGCTAATAACTTTTGAATAATATGGCTTTTGAAATGCCACTGATCTTAATAGATTCCTTGGGTCAAGCCGAGAACATAGATAGCAAGTTGTCCTTATTTGGCCGAACTTCCTGTCCGCATCTTGATTTTCAGTCAAAACCTACTTTTTCGAACTCCTCCAAGACCGTTTGTCCGATTTTCACCAAAATCGAATCGTATCATCTCCAGACTTTGCCAACTAAAAGTTATGGATTTCGTGTCGACAGACAAAACCGTTTTCGTATAGCGCAGCAGCAAAGTTGAGGCATGATGCCAAAAGGACTATTCAGGCTTTATCTCTGCAATGCCTTGACATATTGACACCAAACTTTGTATGTTTCATTGTCACTTCACTCTGAACACATTACATCAGTTTCGTAACTGCGCCACCTATTGGTCGAAAGTGATAATCAATCAAATCATATTTTTTATCACTGTTTATATGATTTTACAGGCATTTTGCCTAAAATCCTCTTTAAATGTCTTTAATTGCTCATTGTTGCAGTTGGTCTGACACCTTCAGCCATGTTGGCACATCCCGTCATATGCTTGCGCTTGGCCCCGATAATTGCTGCTTGCAGCTATATTTATTATTATTATTATTATTATTATTATTCTTCTTCCGCTCTTGGAGTCTATGGCAGCCCATAGAACCGATTGCGGGAAAGTTGTTTTGGTTTGACATTCTGATAGAGGACATTCCCAACATTAAATACACCAATTTTGGTGTTTCTAAGTCATTCCCTCTAGCGCCACCACCTGTCCAAAATTTCACTTTTGTTTTGCTAATAACTTTTGAACCGTAAGGCCAATCAACAAAATTCTTTTTTCCTCTGATTCCTGAGCTCATGACGATTCGATTGCACCCTATGACGTCATTTTCCGTCATAAAAACATGGCCGCCATTTTGAATTATTCTCAAAACCTACTTTTTCGAACTCGTCCTAGACAGTTTGTCCGATTTGCACGAAAATTGAACCAGATCATCTTCAGGCAGTGCTGACAAAAAGTTATTAAAATCTAGTTGATTCGTCAAACCGTTTTCAATAAACGCTCGAACAAATTTTACGTAGCGCTTGCGAAAACAGTCGTAAGGCTGTATCTTCGCAACGCTTTATCGTATTCAGACCAAACTTGGTACATGTCATCACAAGCATGACCTGAGGCTACATGCTGCGTTTCGGCCCAGGGCCACCTACTGGTCCAGAGATATGAAAAATGGCTATTTTTGCTTATAACTTCTGAACAGTTTGTCCAAAAATCATAAAATTGGTCTCGTTAGATTCAGGGCAAAATGCCGAGTCGACTGATATCCAATTTTACCATATCGGCCATTTTGACTGTCGGCCATTTTGAATTTTGTGCTAAAACGCTGTATTTTAAGAACGCATGAACGGATTGTTACGAAACTTGGTATGGGTCATCAGCACGATGTCCTGAAGGAGCCTGAGAAGTTTCAAAACAGCGCCACCTAGTGGTTAATCTTTTTATTCAAATGCTTATAACTTTGGGTGTGGTCGACATATTTTCACGAAACTCATCTAATTAGACTGCTGAATCCTTGCCGAGTCCTACGATACCAAACATGCTAGGTTTCACCTTACGGTTTGTGTAGCGTTGTGATTTAGCGCTTAAAAAACATTTGGCTATATCTTCGAAACCGCTAGTCTGATCGAGACGAAACCACCGTCAGAAGTTTGGAAACATAGGTCGATAGCTATACGCCAATGCCCAAATGTGAAAATATTGATAGTAAGGGGTAGTAAAATCCAATCAAAGTCATGTGTCAGTCATTTTTTACGTGTTTTTTCATACAAATGTCTATAACTCCGAAGCGAATTGAGATATTTTCACCAAAATTGACACACATATGTATGGGCTCACTCTGAGGACACATAAAAAAAATGGTGTGACTGAGCCTCTTGGTGGCGCTATAATAGAACAAAACATGAAATTCCCATTGACTTCAATACAGTTTTGTGAAATAAAATGCTATACTAAACAAATGCATTGGTGTTATTTAATGAAACTCAGAAAGTGCCTTCAGCACCATTTCCTGAAAGTACCCAACATATTTCAAGACAGCGCCACCTAGTGGTCAAAAGTTATAACAAAACTTCTAAAAATGCTAATAACTTTTGAATAAATCTGCCTATTGAAATGCCACTGGTATTAATAGATTCCTTGGGTCAAGCCGAGAACATAGAAACCAAGTTTTCCTTATTTGGCCTAACTTCCTGTCCGCCATCTTGATTTTCATTCAAAACATACATTTTCGAACTCCTCCTACACCATTTGTCCGATTTTCACCAAAATCGAATCGTATCATCTCCAGACCGTGCCGACTTATAGTTATCGATTTCGTCTCGATTGACGAAACCGTTTTTGTATAGCGCAGCAGCAAAGTTGAGGCATGATGCTAAAAGCACTATTCAGGCTTTATCTCTGCAATGCTTTGACATATTGACACCAAACTTTGTATGTGTCATTGTCACTTCACTCTGACCACATCACATCAGTTTTGTAACTGCGCCACCTATTGGTCGAAAGTGATAATGCATTAAATCATTTTTATTTACTGTTTCTATGAATTTTCAGGCATTTTGCCTAAAATCCTCTTTAATGTCTTTAATTGCTCATTGTTGCAGTTGGTATGACACTTTCAGCAATGTTGGCATGTCTTGTCATCTGATTGTGCTTGGCCCCACTAAATGCTGCTTGCAGCTTTAATTAGGGGCCAAGCACCGAAGGTGCGGGCACCTATTGTATCTGTTCCCGTTCTTATTATTATTATTATTATTATTATTATTATTCTTCTTCCGCTCTTGGAGTCTATGGCAGCCCATAGAACCGATTGCGGGAAAGTTGTTTTGGTTTGACATTCTGATAGAGGACATTCCCAACATTAAATACACCAATTTTGGTGTTTCTAAGTCATTCCCTCTAGCGCCACCACCTGTCCAAAATTTCACTTTTGTTTTGCTAATAACTTTTGAACCGTAAGGCCCATCAACAAAATTCTTTTTTCCTCTGATTCCTGAGCTCATGACGATTCGATTGCACCCTATGACGTCATTTTCCGTCATAAAAACATGGCCGCCATTTTGAATTATTCTCAAAACCTACTTTTTCGAACTCGTCCTAGACAGTTTGTCCGATTTGCACGAAAATTGAACCAGATCATCTTCAGGCAGTGCTGACAAAAAGTTATTAAAATCTAGTTGATTTGTCAAACCGTTTTCAATAAACGCTCGAAAAAATTTTACGTAGCGCTTGCGAAAACAGTCGTAAGGCTGTATCTTCGCAACGCTTTATCGTATTCAGACCAAACTTGGTACATGTCATCACAAGCATGACCTGAGGCTACATGCTGCGTTTCGGCCCAGCGCCACCTACTGGTCCAGAGATATGAAAAATGGCTATTTTTGCTTATAACTTCTGAACAGTTTGTCCAAAAATCATAAAATTGGTCTCGTTAGATTCAGGGCAAAATGCCGAGTCGACTGATATCCAATTTTACCATATCGGCCATTTTGACTGTCGGCCATTTTGAATTTTGTGCTAAAACGCTGTATTTTAAGAACGCATGAACGGATTGTTACGAAACTTGGTATGGGTCATCATCACGATGTCCTGAAGGAGCCTGAGAAGTTTCAAAACAGCGCCACCTAGTGGTTAATCTTTTTATTCAAATGCTTATAACTTTGGGTGTGGTCGACATATTTTCACGAAACTCATCTAATTAGACTGCTGAATCCTTGCCGAGTCCTACGATACCAAACATGCTAGGTTTCACCTTACGGTTTGTGTAGCGTTGTGATTTAGCGCTTAAAAAACATTTGGCTATATCTTCGAAACCGCTAGTCTGATCGAGACGAAACCACCGTCAGAAGTTTGGAAACATAGGTCGATAGCTATACGCCAATGCCCAAATGTGAAAATATTGATAGTAAGGGGTAGTAAAATCCAATCAAAGTCATGTGTCAGTCATTTTTTACGTGTTTTTTCATACAAATGTCTATAACTCCGAAGCGAATTGAGATATTTTCACCAAAATTGACACACATATGTATGGGCTCACTCTGAGGACACATAAAAAAAATGGTGTGACTGAGCCTCTTGGTGGCGCTATAATAGAACAAAACATGAAATTCCCATTGACTTCAATACAGTTTTGTGAAATAAAATGCTATACTAAACAAATGCATTGGTGTTATTTAATGAAACTCAGAAAGTGCCTTCAGCTCCATTTCCTGAAAGTACCCAACATATTTCAAGACAGCGCCACCTAGTGGTCAAAAGTTATAACAAAACTTCTAAAAATGCTAATAACTTTTGAATAAATCTGCCTATTGAAATGCCACTGGTATTAATAGATTGCTTGGGTCAAGCCGAGAACATAGAAACCAAGTTTTCCTTATTTGGCCTAATTTCCTGTCCGCCATCTTGATTTTCATTCAAAACATACATTTTCGAACTCCTCCTACACCGTTTGTCCGATTTTCACCAAAATCGAATCGCATCATCTCCAGATTTTGTCTCGATTGACGAAACCGTTTTCGTATAGCGCAGCAGCAAAGTTGAGGCATGATGCTAATTGCACTATTCAGGCTTTATCTCTGCAATGCCTTGACATATTGACACCAAACTTTGTATGTGTCATTGTCACTTCACTCTGACCACATCACATCAGTTTTGTAACTGCGCCACCTATTGGTAGAAAGTGATAATGCATTACATCATATTTTTATTTACTGTTTCTATGTATTTTCAGGCATTTTGCCTAAAATCCTCTTTAATGTCTTTAATTGCTCATTGTTGCAGTTGGTCTGACACTTTCAGCAATGTTGGCATGTCTTGTCATCTGATTGTGCTTGGCCCCGCTAAATGCTGCTTGCAGCTTTAATTATTATTATTCTTCTTCCGCCATGGGAGTCTATGGCAGCCCATAGAACCGATTGCGGGAAAGTTGTTTTGGTTTGACATTCTGATAGAGGACAGTCCCAACATTAAGTACACCAATTTTGGTGTGTCTAAGTCATTCCCTCTAGCGCCACCACCTGTCCAAAGTTTCACTTTTACTTTGCTAATAACTTTTGAACCGTAAGGCCAATCAGCGAAATCCTTTTTTCCTCTGATTCCTGAGCTCATGACGATTCGATTGCACCCTATATCATCATTTTCCGTCATAAAAACATGGCCGCCATTTTGAATTTTCCTAAAAAGGTACTTTTTCGAACTCGTCCTAGACGGTTTGTCCGATTTGCACGAAAATTGAATCGGATCATCTTCAGGCAGGGGTGACAAAAAGTTATTAAAATCTTGTTGATTCGTCAAACCGTTTTCGATAAACGCACGAATACATTTTACGTAGCGCTAGCAAAAACAGTCGTAAGGCTGTATCTCCGCAACGGTTTATCGTATTCAGACCAATCTTGGTACATGTACTCACAAGCATGACCTGAGGCTACATGCTGCGTTTCGGCGCAGCGCCACCTACTGGTCCGGAGATATGAAAAATGGCTATTTTTGCTTATAACTTCTGAACAGTTTGTCCAAAAATCATAAAATTGGTCTTGATAGATTCAGGGCGACATGCCGAGTCGACTGATATCCAATTTTGCCATATCGGCCATTTTGACTGTCGGCCATTTTGAATTTTGTGCTAAAATGCTGTATTTTAACAACGCATGAACGGATTGTTACGAAACTTGGTATGGGTCATCAACACTATGTCCTGAAGGAGTGTGAGAAGTTTCGAAACAGCGCCACCTAGTGGTGAATTTTTTTTTTCAAATGCTTATAACTTTGGGAGTGATCGACTTATTTTCACGAAACTCATCTCATTAGACTCCTGAATCATTGCCGAGTCCAACGATACCAAACATTCTAGGTTTCGCCTTACGGTTTGTGTAGCGTTGTGATTTAGCGCTTAAAAAACATTAGGCTATATCTTCGAAACCATTTGTCCGATCGAGACGAAACCACCGTCAGAAGTTTGGAAACATAGGTCGATAGCTATACGCCAATGCCCAAATGCCAAAATATTGATAGTAAGGGGTAGTAAAATTCAATCAAAGTCATGTGTCAGTCATTTTTTACGTGTTTTTTCATATAAATGTCTATAACTCCGAAGCGAATTGAGATATTTTCACCAAAATTGACACACATATGTATGGGCTCACTCTGAGGACACGTAAAAAAAATGGTGTGACTGAGCCTCTTGGTGGCGCTATAATAGAACAAAACATGAAATTCCCATTGACTTCAATACAGTTTTGTGAAATAAAATGCTATACAAAACAAATGCATTGGTGTTATTTAATGAAACTCAGAAAGTGCCTTCAGCACCATTTCCTGAAAGTACCCAACATATTTCAAGACAGCGCCACCTTTTGGTCAAAAGTTATAACAAAACTTCTAAAAATGCTAATAACTTTTGAATAAATCTGCCCATTGAAATGCCACTGGTATTAATAAATTCCTTGGGTCAAGCCGAGAACATAGAAACCAAGTTTTCCTTATTTGGCCTAACTTCCTGTCCGCCATCTTGATTTTCATTCAAAACATACATTTTCGAACTCCTCCTACACCGTTTGTCCGATTTTCACCAAAATCGAATCGTATCATCTCCAGACCGTGTCGACTAAAAGTTATCGATTTCGTCTCGATTGACGAAACCGTTTTCGTATAGCGCAGCAGCAAAGTTGAGGCATGATGCTAAAAGCACTATTCAGGCTTTATCTCTGCAATGCCTTGACATATTGACACCAAACTTTGTATGTGTCATTGTCACATCACTCTGACCACATCACATCAGTTTTGTAACTGCGCCACCTATTGGTAGAAAGTGATAATGCATTACATCAAATTTTTATTTACTGTTTCTATGAATTTTCAGGCATTTTGCCTAAAATCCTCTTTAATGTCTTTAATTGTTCATTGTTGCAGTTGGTCTGACACTTTCAGCAATGTTGGCATGTCTTGTCATCTGATTGTGCTTGGCCCCGCTAAATGCTGCTTGCAGCTTTAATTAGGGGCCAAGCACCGAAGGTGCGGAGGCACCTATTGTATCTGTTCCCGTTCTTATTATTATTATTCTTCTTCTTCCGCCATGGGAGTCTATGGCAGCCCATAGAACCGATTGCGGGAAAGTTGTTTTGGTTTGACATTCTGATAGAGGACAGTCCCAACATTAAATACACCAATTTTGGTGTTTCTAAGTCACTCCCTCTAGCGCCACCACCTGTCCAAAGTTTCACTTTTATTATGCTAATAACTTTTGAAGCGTAAGGCCAATCAACAAAATTCTTTTTTCCTCTGATTCCTGAGCTCATGCCGATTCGATTGCACCCTATGACGTCATTTTCCGGCTTATAAATATGGTCGCCATTTTGAATGTGCTGAAAAAGCTACTTTTTCGAACTCGTCCTAGACGGTTTGTCCGATTTGCACGAAAATTGAACCAGATCATCTTCAGGCAGTGCTGACCAAAAGTTATGGAATTCAAATTGATTCGTCAAACCGTTTTCGAATAACGCTCGAACACATTTTACGTAGCGCTTGCGAAAACAGTCGTAGGGCTGTATCTCCGCAACGCTTTATCGGATTCAGACCAAAATTGGTACAGGTCATCACAAGCATGACCTGAGGCTACATGCTGCGTTTCGGCGCAGCGCCACCTACTGGTCCGGAGATATGAAAAAGGGCTATTTTTGCTTATAACTTCTGAACAATTTGTCCAAAAATCATAAAATTGGTCTCGTTAGATTCAGGGCAACATGCCGAGTCGACTGATATCAAATTTTACCATATCGGCCATTTTGACTGTCGGCCATTTTGAATTTTGTGCTAAAATGCTGTATTTTAAGAACGCATGAACGGATTGTTACGAAACTTGGTATGGGTCATCAGCACGATGTTCTGAAGGAGCGTGAGAAGTTTCGAAACAGCGCCACCTAGTGGTGAAATTTTTTTTTCAAATGCTTATAACTTTGGGTGTGGTTGACTTATTTTCACCAAACTCATCTCATTAGACTCCTGAATCCTTGCCGAGTCCAACGATACCAAACATGCTAGGTTTCGCCTCACGGTTTGTGTAGCGTTGTGATTTAGCGCTTAAAAAACATTTGGCTATATCTTCGAAACCGTTTGTCCGATCGAGACGAAACCACCGTCAGAAGTTTGGAAACATAGGTCGATAGCTATACGCCAATGCCCAAATGCGAAAATATTGATGTTTAGGGGTAGTAAATTCCAATCAAAGTCATGTGTCAGTCATTTTTTACGTGTTTTTTCATATAAATGTCTATAACTCTGAAGCGAATTGAGATATTTTCACCAAAATCGACACACATATGTATGGGCTCACTCTGAGGACACATAAAAAAAATTGTGGGACTGAGCCTCTTGGTGGCGCTATAATAGAACAAAACATGAAATTCCCATTGACTTCAATACAGTTTTGTGAAATAAAGTGCTATACTGAACAAATGCATTGGTGTAATATTACGAAACTCAGAATGTGCCATCAGCACCATCCCCTGAAGGTACCCAAAATATTTTGAGACAGCGCCACCTAATGGTCAAAAGTGACAATCAATTAAATCATATTTTTAATTACTCTTTCTATGATTTTTCAGCCATTTCGCCTAAAATCCTCTTTAAATGTCTTTAATTGCTCATTGTTGCAGTTGATCTGACACTTTCAGCCATGTCTTGTCGTCTTATTCTGCTTGGCCCCGGTAATGGCTGCTTGCAGCTATATTTATTAGGGGCCAAGCACCGAAGGTGCGGAGGCACCTATTGTTTTTGTTCCGGTTCTTATTATTATTATTATTATTATTCTTCTTCTTCTTCTTCCGCCATGGGAGTCTATGGCAGCCCATAGAACCGATTGCGGGAAAGTTATGAAATTTGGCACACTGATAGAGGACAGTCTGAAAAGTCACCATACCAAATTTGGTGTCTTAAAACCAATCCCTCTAGCGCCACCACCTGTCCAAAATTTCACTTTTATTTTGCTAATAACTTTTGAACCGTTTGGCCAATCAACAAAATTCTTTTTTCCTCTGATTCCTGAGCTCATGACGATTCGATTGCACCCTATGACGTCATTTTCCGGCTTATAAATATGACCGCCATTTTGAATGTGCTGAAAAAGCTACTTTTTCGAACTCGTCCTAGACGGTTTGTCCGATTTGCACGAAAATTGAACCAGATCATCTTCAGGCAGTGCTGACAAAAAGTTATGGAATTCAAATTGATTCGTCAAACCGTTTTCGAATAACGCTCGAACACATTTTACGTAGCGCTTGCGAAAACAGTCGTAGGGCTGTATCTCCGCAACGCTTTATCGGATTCAGACCAAAATTGGTACATGTCATCACAAGCATGACCTGAGGCTACATGCTGCGTTTCGGCGCAGCGCCACCTACTGGTCCGGAGATATGAAAAATGGCTATTTTTGCTTATAACTTCTGAACAATTTGTCCAAAAATCATAAAATTGGTCTCGTTAGATTCAGGGCAACATGCCGAGTCGACTGATATCAAATTTTACCATATCGGCCATTTTGACTGTCGGCCATTTTGAATTTTGTGCTAAAATGCTGTATTTTAAGAACGCATGAACGGATTGTTACGAAACTTGGTATGGGTCATCAGCACGATGTTCTGAAGGAGCGTGAGAAGTTTCGAAACAGCGCCACCTAGTGGTCAAAAGTTAAAACAACATTAACAAAAAGGCTAATAACTTTTGAATAAATCTGGCTACTGAAATGCCACTGGTCTTAATAGATTCCTTGGGTCAAGCCGAGAACATAGATACCAAGTTTACCTTATTTGGCCAAACTTCCTGTCCGCCATCTTGATTTTCATTCAAAACCTACTTTTTCAAACTCCTCCTAGACCGTTTGTCTGATTTTCACCAAAATCGAATCGTATCATCTCCAGACCGTGCCGACTAAAAGTTATGGATTTCGTGTGGATAGACCAAACCGTTTTCGTATAGCGCAGCAGCAAAGTTGAGGCATGATGCTAATAGCACTATTCAGGCTTTATCTCTGCAATCCCTTGAAATATTGACACCAAACTTTGTATGTGTCATTGTCACTTCACTCTGACCACATCACATCAGTTTTGTAACTGCGCCACCTATTGGTCGAAAGTGATAATGCATTAAATCATATTTTTATTGACTGTTTCTATGATTTTTCAGCCATTTCGTCTAAAATCCTCTTTAAATGTCTTTAATTGCTCATTGTTGCAGTTGGTCTGACACCTTCAGCCATGTTGGCATATCCTGTCATCTACTTGCGCTTGGCCCCGGTAATTGCTGCTTGCAGCTATATTTATTATTATTATTATTCTTCTTCCGCCATGGGAGTCTATGGCAGCCCATAGAACCGAGCGCGGGAAAGTTGTTTTGGTTTGACATTCTGATAGAGGACAGTCCCAACATTAAATACACCAATTTTGGTGTTTCTAAGTCATTCCCTCTAGCGCCACCACCTGTCCAAAATTTCACTTTTATTTTGCTAATAACTTTTGAACCGTAAGGCCAATCAGCTAAATTCTTGTTTCCTCTGATTTCTGAGCTCATGGCAATTCGATTGCACCCTATGACGTAATTTTACGTCATTAAAATATGACCGCCATTTTGAATTTTTCTAAAAACCTACTTTTTCGAACTCGTCCTAGACGGTTTGTCCGATTTGCACGAAAATTGAACCAGATCATCTTCAGGTAGTGCTGACAAAAAGTTATGGAATTCAAATTGATTCGTCAAACCGTTTTCGATAAACGCACGAATATATTTTACGTAGCGCTAGCAAAAACGGTCGTAAGGCCGTATCTCCGCAACGGTTTATCGTATTCAGACCAAACTTGGTACTTGTACTCACAAGCATGACCTGAGGCTACATGCTGTGTTTCGGCGCAGCGCCACCTACTGGTCCGGAGATATGAAAAATTGCTATTTTTGCTTATAACTTCTGAACAGTTTGTCCAAAAATCATAAAATTGGTCTCGTTAGATTCAGGGCAACATGCCGAGTCGACTGATGTCCAATTTGACCATATCGGTCATTTTGGCTGTCGGCCATTTTGAATTTTGTGCTAAAATTCTGTATTTTATGACTGCATGAACGGATTGTTACGAAACGTGGTATGGGTCATCAGCACAATGCCCTGAATGAGCCTGAGAAGTTTCGAAACAGCGCCACCTAGTGGTAAAATTTTTTTTTCAAATGCTTATAACTTTGGGTGTGGTCAACTTATTTTCACGAAACTCATCTTTTTAGACTCCTGAATCGTTGCCGAGTCCTACGATACCAAACATGCTAGGTTTCGCCTTACGGTTTGTGTAGCGTTGTGATTTAGCGCTTAAAAAACATTTGGCTTTATCTTTGAAACCGCTAGTCCGATCGAGACGAAACCACCGTCAGAAGTTTGGAAACATAGGTCGATAGCTATACGCCAATGCCCAAATGCGAAAATATTGATGTTTAGGGGTACTAATTTCCAATCAAAGTCATGTGTCAGTCATTTTTTTCGTGTTTTTTCATATAAATGTCTATAACTCCGAAGCGAATTGAGATATTTTCACCAAAATTGACACACATATGTATGGGCTCACTCTGAGGACACGTACAAAAAATTGTGGGACTGAGCCTCTTGGTGGCGCTATAACAGAACAAAACATGAAATTCCCATTGACTTCAATACAGTTTTGTGAAATAAAATGCTATACTGAACAAATGCATTGGTGTAATATTACGAAACTCAGAATGTGCCATCAGCACCATCCCCTGAAGGTACCCAAAATATTTTGAGACAGCGCCACCTAATGGTCAAAAGTGACAATCAATTAAATCATATTTTTAATTACTCTTTCTATGATTTTTTCAGCCATTTCGCCTAAAATCCTCTTTAAATGTCTTTAATTGCTCATTGTTGCAGTTGATCTGACACTTTCAGCCATGTCTTGTCGTCTTATTCTGCTTGGCCCCGGTAATGGCTGCTTGCAGCTATATTTAGGGGCCAAGCACCGAAGGTGCTAGGCACCTATTGTTTTCGTTCGCGTTCTTATTATTATTATTATTATTATTATTATTCTTTTTCTTCCGACTTGGTGTCTATGGCAGCCCATAGAACCGCTTGCGGGAAAGTTATGAAATTTGGCACCGTGATAGAGGACAGGCCAATCTGTCACCATAGCAAATTTGGTGTCTTAAAACCAATCCCTCTAGCGCCACCAACTGTCCAAAGTTGCACTCATGTTTATGCTAATAACTTTTGAACCACAAGGGCTAGAAACAAAATTCTTTTTTCCTCTGATTCCTGAGCTCATGACAATTCGAAAGCACCCTATGACGTCATTTTCCGTCATAATATTTTTCCGCCATTTTGAATTTTCCGAAAAACCTACTTTTCCGAACTCCTCCTAGGCCGTTGCTCCAATTTCCACGAAAATTGAATCAGATCATCTTCAGACCATGCCGACAAAAAGTTATGGAATTGGTGTTGATTTGTCAAACCGTTCTCGAATACCACGCAAACAAATTTTACGTAGCGCTTGCGAAAACAGACACAAGCCTGTATCTCCGCAACGCTTTATCGTATTCAGACCAAACTTGGTACATATCACCACAAGCATGACCTGAGGCTAAATGCTGCGTTTCGGTGTAGTGCCACCTACTGGTCCGGAGATATGAAAAATGGCTGTTTTTGCTTATAACTTCTGAATGGTTTGTTCAAAAATCATAAAAGTGGTCTCGTTAGATTCAGGGTGACATGCTGAGTCGACTGATATCCAATTTTCCCTGATCAGCCATTTTGGCTGTCGGCCATTTTGAATTATGTGCTAAAATGCTATATTTTATGAACGCATGAACGGATTGTTACGAAACTCAGTATGGGTCATCAGCACGATGTCCTGAAGGAGCCTGAGAAGTTTCGAAACAGCGCCACCTAGTGGTTAATCTTTTTTCCCAAATGCTTATAACTCTGGGTGTGGTCGACTTATTTTCACAAGAGTCATCTCTTTAGACTCCTGAATCGTTGCCGAGTCCAACGATACCAAACATGCTCGGTTTCGCCTTACGGTTTGTGTAGCGTTGTGATTTAGCGCTTAAAAAACATTTGGCTATATCTTCGAAACCGCTAGTCCGATCGAGACGAAACCACCGTCAGAAGTTTGGAAACATAGGTCGATAGCTAAACACCAATGCCCAAATGCAAAAATATTGATAGTAAGGGGTAGTAAAATCCAATCAAAGTCATGTGTCAGTCATTTTTTACGTGTTTTTTCATATAAATGTCTATAACTCCAAAGCAAATTGAGATATTTTCACCAAAATTGAAAAACATATGTATGGGCTCACTCTGAGGACACATAAAAAAAATGGTGGGACTGAGCCTCTTGGTGGCGATATAATAGAACAAAACATGAAATTCCCATTGACTTCAATACAGTTTTGTGAAAGAAAATGCTTTACTAAACAAATGCATTGGTGTAATATTACGAAACTCAGAATGTGCCATCAACACCATAGCCTGAAGGTTCCCAAAATATTTCAAGACAGCGCCACCTAGTGGTCAAAATTTATAAACATTTCTCCAAAAAGGCTAATAACTTTTGAATAAATCGGCCTATCGAAATGCCACTGGTCTTAATAGATTCCTTGGGTCAAGCCGACAACATAGATACCAAGTTTTCCTTATTTGGCCGAACTTCCTGTCCACCATCTTGATTTTCATTCAAAACCTACTTTTTCGAACTCCTCCTAGACCGTTTGTCCGATTTTCACCAAAATCGAATCATATCATCTCCAGACTGTGCCGCCTAAAAGTTATGGATTTCGTGTCGATAGACGAAACCGTTTTCGTATAGTGCAGCAGCAAAGTTGAGTCATGATGCCAAAAGCACTATTCAGGCTTTATCTCTGTAATGCCTTGACATATTGACACCAAATTTTGTATGTATCATTGTCACTTCACTCTGACCACATCACATCAGTTTTGTAACTGCTCCACCTATTGGTCGAAAGTGATAATCCATTAAATCATATTTTGAATGACTTTTTATATGATTTGTCAGCCATTTCACCTAAAATCCTCTTTAAATGTCTTTAATTGCTCATTGTTGCAGTTGGTCTGACACCTTCAGCCATGTTGGCATATCCTGTCATCTGCTTGCGCTTGGCCCCGATAATTGCTGCTTGCAGCTATATTTAGGGGCCAAGCACCGAAGGTGCTAGGCACCTATTGTTTTCGTTCGCGTTCTTATTATTATTATTAGGGGCCAAGCACCGAAGGTGCGGGCACCTATTGTAATTGTTCCCGTTCTTATTATTATTATTATTATTCTTCCGCTCTTGGAGTCTATGGCAGCCCATAGAACCGATTGCGGGAAAGTTGTTTTGGTTTGACATTCTGATAGAGGACAGTCCCAACATTAAATACACCAATTTTGGTGTTTCTAAGTCATTCCCTCTAGCGCCACCACCTGTCCAAAATTTCACTTTTATTTTGCTAATAACTTTTGAACCGTAAGGCCAATCAACAAACTTCTTTTTTCCTCTGATTCCTGAGCTCATGACGATTCGATTGCATCCTATGAAGTCATTTTCCATCATTAAAATATGGCCGCCATTTTGAATTATTCTCAAAACCTACTTTTTCGAACTCGTCCTAGACGGTTTGTCCGATTTGCACGAAAATTGAACCAGATCATCTTCAGGCAGTGCTGACAAAAAGTTATTAGAATCTAGTTGATTCGTCAAACCGTTTTCAATAAACGCTCGAACAAATTTTACGTAGCGCTTGCAAAAACAGTCGTAAGGCTGTATCTTCGCAACGCTTTATCGTATTCAGACCAAACTTGGTTTATGTCATCACAAGCATGGCTTGAGGCTACATGCTGCGTTTCGGCGCAGCGCCACCTACTGGTCCGGAGATATGAAAAATGGCTATTTTTGCTTATAACTTCTGAACAGTTTGTCCAAAAATCATAAAATTGGTCTCGTTAGATTCAGGGCGACATGCTGAGTCGACTGATATCCAATTTGACCATATCGGCCATTTTGACTGTCGGCCATTTCGAATTTTGTGCTAAAATGCTGTATTTTAAGAACGCATGAACGGATTCTTACGAAACTTGGTCTGGGACATCAGCACGATGTCCTGAAGGAGCCTGAGAAGTTTCGAAACAGCGCCACCTAGTGGTTAATATTTTTATTCAAATGCTTATAACTTTGGGTGTGGTCGACATATTTTCACGAAACTCATCTAATTAGACTCCTGAATCCTTGCCGAGTCCTACGATACCAAACATGCTAGGTTTTGCCTTACGGTTTGTGTAGCGTTGTGATTTAGCGCTTAAAAAACATTTGGCTATATCTTCGAAACCGCTAGTCTGATCGAGACGAAACCACCGTCAGAAGTTTGGAAACATAGGTCGATAGCTATACGCCAATGCCCAAATGCGAAAATATTGATAGTAAGGGGTAGTAAAATTCAATCAAAGTCATGTGTCAGTCATTTTTTACGTGTTTTTTCATATAAATGTCTATAACTCCGAAGCGAATTGAGATATTTTCACCAAAATTGACACACATATGTATGGGCTCACTCTGATGACACGTAAAAAAAATGGTGTGGCTGAGCCTCTTGGTGGCGCTATAATAGAACAAAACATGAAATTCCCATTGACTTCAATACAGTTTTGTTTTATTTTCATTCAAAACCTACTTTTTCTAACTCCACATACACCGTTTGTCCGATTTTCACCAAAAGCAAATCGTATCATCTCCAGACCGTGCCGACTAAAAGTTATCGATTTCGTGTCGATTGACGAAACCGTTTTCGTATAGGGCAGCAGCAAATTTGATGTATGATGCTAAAAGCACTATTCAGGCTTTATCTCTGCAATGCCTTGACATTTTGACACCAAACTATATATGTGTCATTGTCACTTCACTCAGACCACATCACATCAGTTTTGTAACTGCGCCACGTATTGGTCGAAAGTGATAATGCATTAAATCATATTTTTATTTACTATTTCTATGAATTATCAGGCATTTTGCCTAAAATCATCTTTAATGTCTTTAATTGCTCATTATTGCAGTTGGTCTGACACTTTCAGCAATGTTGGCATGTCTTGTCATCTGATTGTGCTTGGCCCCACTAAATGCTGCTTGCAGCTTTAATTATTATTATTATTCTTCTTTTTCTTCCGACTTGGTGTCTATGGCAGCCCATAGAACCGCTTGCGGGAAAGTTATGAAATTTGGCACCGTGATAGAGGACAGGCCAATCTGTCACCATAGCAAATTTGGTGTCTTAAAACCAATCCCTCTAGCGCCACCAACTGTCCAAAGTTGCACTCGTGTTTATGCTAATAACTTTTGAACCACAAGGGCTAGAAACAAAATTCTTTTTTCCTCTGATTCCTGAGCTCATGACAATTCGATAGCACCCTATGACGTCATTTTTCGTCATAATATTTTTCCGCCATTTTGAATTTTCCGAAAAACCTACTTTTTCAAACTCCTCCTAGGCCGTTGCTCCAATTTCCACGAAAATTGAATCAGATCATCTTCATACCATGCCGACAAAAAGTTATGGAATTGGTGTTGATTTGTCAAACCGTTCTCGAATACCACGCAAACAAATTTTACGTAGCGCTTGCGAAAACAGACACAAGCCTGTATCTCCTCAACACTTTATCATATTCAGACCAAACTTGGTACATATCATCACAAGCATGACCTGAGGTTACATGCTGCGTTTCGGCGTAGTGCCACCTACTGGTCCGGAGATATGAAAAATGGCTGTTTTTGCTTATAACTTCTGAATGGTTTGTTCAAAAATCATAAAAGTCGTCTCGTTAGATTCAGGGTGACATGCTGAGTCGACTGATATCCAATTTTCCCTGATCAGCCATTTTGGCTGTCGGCCATTTTGAATTATGTGCTAAAATGCTATATTTTATGAACGCATGAACGGATTGTTACGAAACTCAGTATGGGTCATCAGCACGATGTCCTGAAGGAGACTGAGAAGTTTCGAAACAGCGCCACCTAGTGGTGAATGTTTTTTCCCAAATGCTTATAACTTTGGGTGTGGTCGACTTATTTTCACAAGAGTCATCTCTTTAGACTCCTGAATCGTTGCCGAGTCCAACGATACCAAACATGCTAGGTTTTGCCTTACAGTTTGTGTAGCGTTGTGATTTAGTGCTTAAAAAACATTTGGCTATATCTTCGAAACCGCTTGTCCGATCGAGACGAAACCACCGTCAGAAGTTTGGAAACATAGGTCGATAGCTATACACCAATGCCCAAATGCGAAAATATTGATAGTAAGGGGTAGTAAAATCCAATCAAAGTCATGTGTCAGTCATTTTTTACATGTTTTTTCATATAAATGTCTATAACTCCGAAGTGAATTGAGATATTTTCACCAAAATTGACACACATATGCATTGGCTCACTCTGAGGACCCATAAAAAAAATGGTGGGACTGAGCCTCTTGGTGGCGCTATAATAGAACAAAACATGAAATTCCCATTGACTTCAATACAGTTTTGTGAATTAAAATGATATACTAAACAAATGCATTGGTGTAATATTATGAAACTCAATTTGTGCCATCAGCACCATCCCCTGAAGGTACCCAAAATATTTCGAGACAGCGCCACCTAGTGATCAAATATTATGACAAAATTTCCAAAAAGGCTAATAACTTTTGAATAAATATGGCTTTTGAAATGCCACTGATCTTAATAGATTCCTTGGGTCAAGCCGAGAACATAGATAGCAAGTTGTCCTTATTTGGCCGAACTTCCTGTCCGCATCTTGATTTTCAGTCAAAACCTACTTTTTCGAACTCCTCCAAGACCGTTTGTCCGATTTTCACCAAAATCGAATCGTATCATCTCCAGACTTTGCCAACTAAAAGTTATGGATTTCGTGTCGACAGACGGAACCGTTTTCGTATAGCGCAGCAGCAAAGTTGAGGCATGATGCCAAAAGGACTATTCAGGCTTTATCTCTGCAATGCCTTGACACATTGACACCAAACTTTGTATGTTTCATTGTCACTTCACTCTGAACACATTACATCAGTTTCGTAACTGCGCCACCTATTGGTCGAAAGTGATAATCAATCAAATCATATTTTTTATCACTGTTTATATGATTTTACAGGCATTTTGCCTAAAATCCTCTTTAAATGTCTTTAATTGCTCATTGTTGCAGTTGGTCTGACACCTTCAGCCATGTTGGCACATCCTGTCATATGCTTGCGCTTGGCCCCGATAATTGCTGCTTGCAGCTATATTTATTAGGGGCCAAGCACCGAAGGTGCGGAGGCACCTATTGTATCTGTTCCCGTTCTTATTATTATTATTATTATTATTATTATTATTATTATTCTTCTTCCACTCTGGGAGTCTATGGCAGCCCATAGAACCGATTGCGGGAAAGTTGTAATGGTTTGACATTCTGATAGAGGACAGTCCCAACATTAAATACACCAATTTTGGTGTGTCTAAGTCATTCCCTCTAGCGCCACCACCTGTCCAAAATTTCACTTTTGTTTTGCTAATAACTTTTGAACCGTAAGGCCAATCAACAAAATTCTTTTTTCCTCTGATTTCTGAGCTCATGCCGATTCGATTGCACCCTATGTCGTCATTTTCCGTCATAAAAACATGGCCGCCATTTTGAATTATTCTCAAAACCTACTTTTTCGAACTCGTCCTAGACAGTTTGTCCGATTTGCACGAAAATTGAACCAGATCATCTTCAGGCAGTGCTGACAAAAAGTTATTAAAATCTAGTTGATTTGTCAAACCGTTTTCAATAAACGCTCGAACAAATTTTACGTAGCGCTTGCAAAAACAGTCGTAAGGCTGTATCTTCGCAACGCTTTATCGTATTCAGACCAAACTTGGTACATGTCATCACAAGCATGACCTGAGGCTACATGCTGCGTTTCGGCGCAGCGCCACCTACTGGTCCAGAGATATGAAAAATGGCTATTTTTGCTTATAACTTCCGAACAGTTTGTCCAAAAATCATAAAATTGGTCTTGTTAGATTCAGGGCAAAATGCCGTGTCGACTGATATCCAATTTTACCATATCGGCCATTTTGACTGTCGGCCATTTTGAATTTTGTGCTAAAATGCTGTATTTTAAGAACGCATGAACGGATTGTTACGAAACTTGGTATGGGTCATCAGCACGATGTCCTGAAGGAGCCTGAGAAGTTTCGAAACAGCGCCACCTAGTGGTTAATCTTTTTATTCAAATGCATATAACTTTGGGTGTGGTCGACTTATTTTCACGAGACTCATCTAATTAGACTCCTGAATCCTTGCCGAGTCCTACAATACCAAACATGCTAGGTTTCGCCTTACGGTTTGTGTAGCGTTGTGATTTAGCGCTTAAAAAACATTTGGCTATATCTGCGAAACCGCTAGTCTGATCGAGACGAAACCACCGTCAGAAGTTTGGAAACATAGGTCGATAGCTATACGCCAATGCCCAAATGCGAAAATATTGATAGTAAGGGGTAGTAAAATCCAATCAAAGTCATGTGTCAGTCATTTTTTACGTGTTTTTTCATACAAATGTCTATAACTCCGAAGCGAATTGAGATATTTTCACCAAAATTGACACACATATGTATGGGCTCACTCTGAGGACACATAAAAAAAATGGTGTGACTGAGCCTCTTGGTGGCGCTATAATAGAACAAAACATGAAATTCCCATTGACTTCAATACAGTTTTGTGAAATAAAATGCTATACTAAACAAATGCATTGGTGTTATTTAATGAAACTCAGAAAGTGCCTTCAGCACCATTTCCTGAAAGTACCCAACATATTTCAAGACAGCGCCACCTAGTGGTCAAAAGTTATAACAAAACTTCTAAAAATGCTAATAACTTTTGAATAAATCTGCCTATTGAAATGCCACTGGTATTAATAGATTCCTTGGGTCAAGCCGAGAACATAGAAACCAAGTTTTCCTTATTTGGCCTAATTTCCTGTCCGCCATCTTGATTTTCATTCAAAACATACATTTTCGAACTCCTCCTACACCGTTTGTCCGATTTTCACCAAAATCGAATCGTATCATCTCCAGACCGTGCCGACTAAAACGTATCGATTTCGTCTCGATTGACGAAACCGTTTTCGTATAGCGCAGCAGCAAAGTTGAGGCATGATGCTATAAACACTATTCAGGCTTTATCTCTGCAATGCCTTGACATATTGACACCAAACTTTGTATGTGTCATTGTCACTTCACTCTGACCACATCACATCAGTTTTGTAACTGCGCCACCTATTGGTAGAAAGTGATAATGCATTACATCATATTTTTATTTACTCTTTCTATGAATTTTCAGGCATTTTGCCTAAAATCCTCTTTAATGTCTTTAATTGCTCATTGTTGCAGTTGGTCTGACACTTTCAGCAATGTTGGCATGTCTTGTCATCTGATTGTGCTTGGCCCCGCTAAATGCTGCTTGCAGCTTTAATTATTATTCTTCTTCTTCCGACTGGGCGTCTATGGCAGCCCATAGAACCGATTGCGGGAAAGTTGTTTTGGTTTGACATTCTGATAGAGGACAGTCCCAACATTAAATACACCAATTTTGGTGTTTCTAAGTCACTCCCTCTAGCGCCACCACCTGTCCAAAGTTTCACTTTTATTATGCTAATAACTTTTGAAGCGTAAGGCCAATCAACAAAATTCTTTTTTCCTCTGATTCCTGAGCTCATGCCGATTCGATTGCACCCTATGACGTCATTTTCCGGCTTATAAATATGGTCGCCATTTTGAATGTGCTGAAAAAGCTACTTTTTCGAACTCGTCCTAGACGGTTTGTCCGATTTGCACGAAAATTGAACCAGATCATCTTCAGGCAGTGCTGACAAAAAGTTATGGAATTCAAATTGATTCGTCAAACCGTTTTTGAATAACGCTCGAACACATTTTACGTAGCGCTTGCGAAAACAGTCGTAGGGCTGTATCTCCGCAACGCTTTATCGGATTCAGACCAAAATTGGTACATGTCATCACAAGCATGACCTGAGGCTACATGCTGCGTTTCGGCGCAGCGCCACCTACTGGTCCGGAGATATGAAAAATGGCTATTTTTGCTTATAACTTCTGAATGGTTTGTCCAAAAATCATAAAATTGGTCTCGTTAGATTCAGGTCAACATGCCGAGTCGACTGATATACAATTTTACCATATCGGCCATTTTGACTGTCGGCCATTTTGAATTTTGTGCTAAAATGCTGTATTTTAAGAACGCATGAACGGATTGTTACGAAACTTGGTATGGGTCATCAGCACGATGTTCTGAAGGAGCGTGAGAAGTTTCGAAACAGCGCCACCTAGTGGTGAATTTTTTTTTCCAAATGCTTATAACTTTGGGTGTGGTTGACTTATTTTCACCAAACTCATCTCATTAGACTCCTGAATCCTTGCCGAGTCCAACGATACCAAACATGCTAGGTTTCGCCTCATGGTTTGTGTAGCGTTGTGATTTAGCGCTTAAAAAACATTTGGCTATATCTTCGAAACCGTTTGTCCGATCGAGACGAAACCACCGTCAGAAGTTTGGAAACATAGGTCGATAGCTATACGCCAATGCCCAAATGCGAAAATATTGATGTTTAGGGGTAGTAAATTCCAATCAAAGTCATGTGTCAGTCATTTTTTACGTGTTTTTTCATATAAATGTCTATAACTCTGAAGCGAATTGAGATATTTTCACCAAAATCGACACACATATGTATGGGCTCACTCTGAGGACACATAAAAAAAATTGTGGGACTGAGCCTCTTGGTGGCGCTATAACAGAACAAAACATGAAATTCCCATTGACTTCAATACAGTTTTGTGAAATAAAATGCTATACTGAACAAATGCATTGGTGTAATATTACGAAACTCAGAATGTGCCATCAGCACCATCCCCTGAAGGTACCCAAAATATTTTGAGACAGCGCCACCTAATGGTCAAAAGTGACAATCAATTAAATCATATTTTTAATTACTCTTTCTATGAGTTTTCAGCCATTTCGCCTAAAATCCTCTTTAAATGTCTTTAATTGCTCATTGTTGCAGTTGATCTGACACTTTCAGCCATGTCTTGTCGTCTTATTCTGCTTGGCCCCGGTAATGGCTGCTTGCAGCTATATTTATTATTATTCTTCTTCCGCCATGGGAGTCTATGGCAGCCCATAGAACCGATTGCGGGAAAGTTGTTTTGGTTTGACATTCTGATAGAAGACAGTCCCAACATTAAATACACCAATTTTGGTGTTTCTAAGTCACTCCCTCTAGCGCCACCACCTGTCCAAAGTTTCACTTTTATTATGCTAATAACTTTTGAAGCGTAAGGCCAATCAACAAAATTCTTTTTTCCTCTGATTCCTGAGCTCATGCCGATTCGATTGCACCCTATGACGTCATTTTCCGGCTTATAAATATGGTCGCCATTTTGAATGTGCTGAAAAAGCTACTTTTTCGAACTCGTCCTAGACGGTTTGTCCGATTTGCACGAAAATTGAACCAGATCATCTTCAGGCAGTGCTGACAAAAAGTTATGGAATTCAAATTGATTCGTCAAACCGTTTTTGAATAACGCTCGAACACATTTTACATAGCGCTTGCGAAAACAGTCGTAGGGCTGTATCTCCGCAACGCTTTATCGGATTCAGACCAAAATTGGTACATGTCATCACAAGCATGACCTGAGGCTACATGCTGCGTTTCGGCGCAGCGCCACCTACTGGTCCGGAGATATGAAAAATGGCTATTTTTGCTTATAACTTCTGAATGGTTTGTCCAAAAATCATAAAATTGGTCTCGTTAGATTCAGGTCAACATGCCGAATCGACTGATATAAAATTTTACCATATCGGCCATTTTGACTGTCGGCCATTTTGAATTTTGTGCTAAAATGCTGTATTTTAAGAACGCATGAACGGATTGTTACGAAACTTGGTATGGGTCATCAGCACGATGTTCTGAAGGAGCGTGAGAAGTTTCGAAACAGCGCCACCTAGTGGTGAATTTTTTTTTTCAAATGCTTATAACTTTGGGTGTGGTTGACTTATTTTCACCAAACTCATCTCATTAGACTCCTGAATCCTTGCCGAGTCCAACGATACCAAACATGCTAGGTTTCGCCTCACGGTTTGTGTAGCGTTGTGATTTAGCGCTTAAAAAACATTTGGCTATATCTTCGAAACCGTTTGTCCGATCGAGACGAAATCACCGTCAGAAGTTTGGAAACATAGGTCGATAGCTATACGTCAATGCCCAAATGCGAAAATATTGATGTTTAGGGGTAGTAAATTCCAATCAAAGTCATGTGTCAGTCATTTTTTACGTGTTTTTTCATATAAATGTCTATAACTCTGAAGCGAATTGAGATATTTTCACCAAAATCGACACACATATGTATGGGCTCACTCTGAGGACACATAAAAAAAATTGTGGGACTGAGCCTCTTGGTGGCGCTATAACAGAACAAAACATGAAATTCCCATTGACTTCAATACAGTTTTGTGAAATAAAATGCTATACTGAACAAATGCATTGGTGTAATATTACGAAACTCAGAATGTGCCATCAGCACCATCCCCTGAAGGTACCCAAAATATTTTGAGACAGCGCCACCTAATGGTCAAAAGTGACAATCAATTAAATCATATTTTTAATTACTCTTTCTATGATTTTTCAGCCATTTCGCCTAAAATCCTCTTTAAATGTCTTTAATTGCTCATTGTTGCAGTTGATCTGACACTTTCAGCCATGTCTTGTCGTCTTATTCTGCTTGGCCCCGGTAATGGCTGCTTGCAGCTATATTTATTATTATTATTCTTCCACACAAAAGTTTGGCGCGTAACTCGTCCCGCACCGTTTGTCACAGACCCATGAATGAGGTGTCAAATCGACCAGCGTATTGAGGAGAGGTGTGCTATGACTTTTATAAGCGATCGGGGGTACGGTGATCGCCCCAGGGGCGAAAAAGCGGCCGAAAAAATCCCATAGACTTAACATTGCGACGAACTTTGATGACTCGTAGCTCTGAGTGAGGATTTCGCAGAAACGTGTGATTTGCCACATTTGAAGAGGCTGACAGGCTCTGTAAGAACATACCTCACAATGGGGTAAAAGTTGCACCCCTGGGGGTCAGGAGCTGCCCAAAGTTTCCCATTGACTTACTATGGTGTAGGACGGCCCATGAAATGGGCCGTCCTACACCATAGCATGTGTTTTTCCTACTATGGTAAATTACATAAGGTTTTTGTATTGAACATAGCTCTGGATCACAGTGTCATAGAGACAAGGGGGCGGGCTCATTTTACTCAGATGACCAATCAGTCTCTCAGGATCATTGTGAAGCTATCAAGCCACGCCCTAGCAACCATTTAGAGCACCTTAGCAACAAGTTCCATAGACTTCCATTGAAAGACATCAAAGGGATATCTCCGGACTGATTTGTCATAGAAACATGAGGGTGGTCTCATTTGACTCGGAGCAGCAAACAGCCAATCATGAATCACCTCAACACTTCCTAGCCCATCCCTAGCAACCATTGTCGAGCACCTTAGCAACCAAAATCCAAAGAGGGATATCTTCCATTCTGAATGTCACAGAGGCATGGGAGTTGGTTTATATCATTCATACTGACAAACAGCCTTTGGAGTTTCATGACTGGCAGCTGCCAAGCCACTCCCTAGCAACCAAACAGAGTACCCTAGCAACCAAAATCCAAAGAGGGATATCTTCCATTCTGAATGTCACAGAGGCATGGGAGTTGGTTTATATCATTCATAGTGACAAGAAGCCTTTGCAGTTTCATCATTGGCAGTTGTCAAGCAACTCCATAGCAACCAAACAGAGTACCCTAGCAACCAAAATCCAAAGAGGGATATCTTCCATTCTGAATGTCACAGAGGCATGGGAGTTGGTTTATATAATTCATACTGACAAGCAGCCTTTGGAATTTCATGATTGGCAGCTGCCACGCCACTCCCTAGCAACCAAACAGAGTACCCTAGCAACCAAAATCCAAAGAGGGATATCTTCCATTCTGAATGTCACAGAGGCATGGGAGTTGGTTTATATCATTCATACTGACAAGCAGCCTTTGGAGTTTCATGACTGGCAGCTGCCAAGCAACTCCGTAGCAACCAAACAGAGTACCCTAGCAACCAAAATCCAAAGAGGGATATCTTCCATTCTGAATGTCACAGAGGCATGGGAGTTGGTTTATATCATTCATAGTGACAAGAAGCCTTTGCAGTTTCATCGTTGGCAGTTGTCAAGCAACTCCATAGCAACCAAACAGAGTACCCTAGCAACCAAAATCCAAAGAGGGATATCTTCCATTCTGAATGTCACAGAGGCATGGGAGTTGGTTTATATAATTCATACTGACAAGCAGCCTTTGTAGTTTCATCATTGGCAGCTGCCAAGCCACTCCCTAGCAACCAAACAGAGTACCCTAGCAACCGTTTAGCAAGACCTATATCTCTGCATCAGAACATCGTATAGAGATGGGAGTTGGTTTATATCATTCATACTGACAAGAAGCCTTTGCATTTTCATCATTAGCAGCTGCCAAGCAACTCCATAGCAACCAAACAGAGTGCCCTAGCAACCAAAATCCAAAGAGGCATATCTTCCATTCTGAATGTCACACAGGCATGGGAGTTGGTTTATATCATTCATACTGACAAGCAGCCTCTGTAGTTTCATTATTGGCAGCTGCCACGCCACTCCCTAGCAACCAAACAGAGTACCCTAGCAACCAAAATCCAAAGAGGGATATCTTCCATTCTGAATGTCACAGAGGCATGGGAGTTGGTTTATATCATTCATACTGACAAGCAGCCTCTGGAGTTTCATGACTGGCAGCTGCCAAGCAACTCCGTAGCAACTAAACAGAGTACCCTAGCAACCAAAATCCAAAGAGGGATATCTTCCATTCTGAATGTCACAGAGGCATGGGAGTTGGTTTATATCATTCATAGTGACAAGAAGCCTTTGCAGTTTCATCGTTGGCAGTTGTCAAGCAACTCCATAGCAACCAAACAGAGTACCCTAGCAACCAAAATCCAAAGAGGCATATCTTCCATTCTGAATGTCACACAGGCATGGGAGTTGGTTTATATCATTCATACTGACAAGCAGCCTTTGTAGTTTCATTATTGGCAGCTGCCAAGCCACTCACTAGCAACCATATAGAGTACCCTAGCAACCAAAATCCAAAGAGGGATATCTTCCATTCTGAATGTCACAGAGGCATGGGAGTTGGTTTATATCATTCATACTGACAAGCAGCCTTTGGAGTTTCATGACTGGCAGCTGCCAAGCAACTCCGTAGCAACCAAACAGAGTACCCTAGCAACCAAAATCCAAAGAGGGATATCTTCCATTCTGAATGTCACAGAGGCATGGGAGTTGGTTTATATAATTCATACTGACAAGCAGCCTTTGTAGTTTCATCATTGGCAGCTGCCAAGCCACTCCCTAGCAACCAAACAGAGTACCCTAGCAACCGTTTAGCAAGACCTATATCTCTGCATCAGAACATCGTATAGAGATGGGAGTTGGTTTATATCATTCATACTGACAAGAAGCCTTTGCATTTTCATCATTAGCAGCTACCAAGCAACTCCATAGCAACCAAACAGAGTGCCCTAGCAACCAAAATCCAAAGAGGCATATCTTCCATTCTGAATGTCACACAGGCATGGGAATTGGTTTATATCATTCATACTGACAAGCAGCCTTTGTAGTTTCATTATTGGCAGCTGCCAAGCCACTCCATAGCAACCAAATAGAGTACCCTAGCAACCAAAATCCAAAGAGGGATATCTTCCATTCTGAATGTCACAGAGGCATGAGAGTTGCTTTATATCATTCATAGTGACAAGAAGCCTTTAGAGTTTCATCATTGGCAGCTGCCTAGCAACTCCATAGCAACCAAACAGAGTACCCTAGCAACCATTTTACAAGACCTACATCTCTGCATCAGAATATTGTATAGAGATGGGGGTTGGCTCATTAGTTTAGGTTGGAAAACAGTCTGTAAATATCACCATGGTAACTGTGTATTCACACCCTAGCAACCGTTTAGAGCCACCTAGCAACCATGTTGCAACATATAGAAGCCATATTTTAGCTCCACAACATCATACAGACATGGTTGTTGGCTCGTATGCAATCATGTACAACACCCAAGCAACCGAGTGGCGAGTTTTGCCACTGCAAGCACCACTTCACATTTTCTTCAGGAAATGTACATTCTAGTTAGTGGTGCTTTTCAAAGCACCACTATTGTTATTGCTCATACTTATTATTATTCTTCTTCTTATTATTCCGGACAAAAGTTTGGCGCGTAACTTGCCCCGCATCGTTTGTCACAGACCCATGAGTGAGGCATCAAATCGACCGGCTCATTGAGGAGAGGTGTGCTATGACTTTTCTAAGCGATCGGGTGTACGATGTTCGCACAGCGGACGAAAAAGCGGCCAAAAAAGTCCCATTGACTTTGCATGGGGAGTTCTAAAAACATTTGAATCCCAACTGCCGTTTTCACACACACCACTCCAAAGGGCCTGACACCCCTGCGTTTCTCTCCCTCTCTCTCTCCCTCAGAGGATTTATATTATCAAGCAGCCAATAAGTAATGGCCTAAAATCTTCATAGCCACACCCTAGCAACCAGTTACAGCACCCTAGCAACCACTCTGAGCTCCCTAGCAACCACCCTAAACCAATAAATAATATAAAAACATTTTTTTTACATTTTTTAAAGCAATATCACACTCGTAGCCTTGCGATATTGCTCCATGCTTGTGCCTATTCGGCCATAGGCACGAGGCCGCAGGCCGAGTGCCGTACTGAAGGAACTCGTTATTAAAGATTTTAAGAACTCTATAAAAACTCCATAGTAACCATATTTGACAACTACCAACCACCTAGTAACACCATAGCAACTACCAAAAATACCTTAGCAACCACCCTGAACACCCTAGCAACGTCTAGAAATGCTCTAGTAACCACCAAAAAACTCTAGCAACCACCCAGAACACCCTAGCAACTGCCTAGCAACCACCCAGAACACCTAGCAACTGCCTAGCAATGCCCTAGCATCCACCCAGAATACCATAGCAACTGCCTAGCAACACCATAGCAACCACCCATAACACCCTAGCAACCACCTAGCAACGCCCTAGCAACTACCAAGAATACCCTAGCAACTGCCTAGCAACCACCCAGAACACCTTAGCAACTGCCTAGCAACACCTTAGCAACCACCCAGAAAACTCTAGCAACCACCTGGCAACAGCTTCTTGCTAAAAACATGCTAGCAACATATTAATCATGCTAGCATCATGCTAGCAACATGTTAATCAAGCTAGCATTATGCTAATCAAGCTAGCAACATGCTAATAATGCTAGCATTATGCTACCAACATGCTAATCAAGCTAGCATCATGCTATCAACATGCTAATCAAGCTAGCATAATGCTAGCAACATGCTAATCAAGCTAGCATCATGCTAGCAACATGCTAATCAAGCTAGCATAATGTTAGCAACATGCTAATCATGTTAGCATCTAGCTAAAAACATGCTAGCAACATGCTAATCATGCTAGCATCAAGCTACCAACATGCTAATCAAGCTAGCATCATGCTAACATCATGCTAATCAAGCTAGCATAATGCTAGCAACATGCTAATCAAGCTAGCATCATGCTAGAAACATGCTAATCATGTTAGCATCTAGTTAAAAACATGCTAGCAACATGCTAATAATGCTAGCATCAAGCTACCAACATGCTAATCAAGCTAGCATCATACTAACATCATGCTAATCATGCTAGCATCATGCTACCAATATGCTAATTAAGCTAGCATAATGCTAACAAAATTTTATTCAAGCTAACATCATGCTAACAACATGTTAATCAAGCTAGCATAATGCTTGCAACGTGCTAATCATGTTAGCATCTAGCTAAAAACATGCTAGCAAAATGCTAATCATGCTAACATCTTGTTAAAAGCATGCTAGCAACATGCTAATAATGCTAGCATTATGCTACCAACATGCTAATCAAGCTAGCATCATGCTATCAACATGCTAATCAAGCTAGCATAATGCTAGCAACATGCTAATCAAGCTAGCATCATGCTAGCAACATGCTAATCAAGCTAGCATTATGTTAGCAACATGCTAATCATGTTAGCATCTAGCTAAAAACATGCTAGCAACATGCTAATCATGCTAGCATCAAGCTACCAACATGCTAATCAAGCTAGCATCATGCTAACATCATGCTAATCAAGCTAGCATAATGCTAGCAACATGCTAATCAAGCTAGCATCATGCTAGAAACATGCTAATCATGTTAGCATCTAGTTAAAAACATGCTAGCAACATGCTAATAATGCTAGCATCAAGCTACCAACATGCTAATCAAGCTAGCATCATACTAACATCATGCTAATCATGCTAGCATCATGCTACCAATATGCTAATTAAGCTAGCATAATGCTAACAAAATTTTATTCAAGCTAACATCATTCTAACAACATGTTAATCAAGCTAGCATAATGCTAGCAACGTGCTAATCATGTTAGCATCTAGCTAAAAACATGCTAGCAAAATGCTAATCATGCTAACATCTTGTTAAAAGCATGCTAGCAACATGCTAATCATGCTAGCATCATGCTACCAACATGCTAATCATGTTAGCATCATTTTAACAACATGTTAATCATAGTAAATCATGCTGGAATGTGGTAAATCGTAGTAAATCATCTTAGAAACATGGTAAATCGTGGTAAATAATGCTAAAAGGTGGTATATCATGGTATCACAACATGTTAATTGTGTTAGCATCTGCCCAGTGGCGAGTTTTGCCACTGCAAGCACCACTTCACATTTTCTTCAGGAAATGTACATTCTAGTTAGTGGTGCTTTTCAAAGCAACACTATTGTTATTCTCCATACTTATTATTCTTATTAGTGGTGCTTTGAAAAGCACCACTATTGTTATCCTCCATACTTATTAGTGGTGCTTTTCAAAGCAACACTATTGTTATTCTCCATACTTATTATTCTTATTATTATTATTCTTCCACACAAAAGTTTGGCGCGTAACTCGTCCCGCACCGTTTGTCACAGACCCATGAATGAGGTGTCAAATCGACCAGCGTATTGAGGAGAGGTGTGCTATGACTTTTATAAGCGATCGGGGGTACGGTGATCGCCCCAGGGGCGAAAAAGCGGCCGAAAAAATCCCATAGACTTAACATTGCGACGAACTTTGATGACTCGTAGCTCTGAGTGAGGATTTTGCAGAAACGTGTGATTTGCCACATTTGAAGAGGCTGACAGGCTCTGTAAGAACATACCTCACAATGGGGTAAAAGTTGCACCCCTGGGGGTCAGGAGCTGCCCAAAGTTTCCCATTGACTTACTATGGTGTAGGACGGCCCATGAAATGGGCCGTCCTACACCATAGCATGTGTTTTTCCTACTATGGTAAATTACATAAGGTTTTTGTATTGAACATAGCTCTGGATCACAGTGTCATAGAGACAAGGGGGCGGGCTCATTTTACTCAGATGACCAATCAGTCTCTCAGGATCATTGTGAAGCTATCAAGCCACGCCCTAGCAACCATTTAGAGCACCTTAGCAACAAGTTCCATAGACTTCCATTGAAAGACATCAAAGGGATATCTCCGGACTGATTTGTCATAGAAACATGAGGGTGGTCTCATTTGACTCGGAGCAGCAAACAGCCAATCATGAATCACCTCAACACTTCCTAGCCCATCCCTAGCAACCATTGTCGAGCACCTTAGCAACCAAAATCCAAAGAGGGATATCTTCCATTCTGAATGTCACAGAGGCATGGGAGTTGGTTTATATCATTCATACTGACAAGCAGCCTTTGGAGTTTCATGACTGGCAGCTGCCAAGCCACTCCCTAGCAACCAAACAGAGTACCCTAGCAACCAAAATCCAAAGAGGGATATCTTCCATTCTGAATGTCACAGAGGCATGGGAGTTGGTTTATATCATTCATAGTGACAAGAAGCCTTTGCAGTTTCATCATTGGCAGTTGTCAAGCAACTCCATAGCAACCAAACAGAGTACCCTAGCAACCAAAATCCAAAGAGGGATATCTTCCATTCTGAATGTCACAGAGGCATGGGAGTTGGTTTATATAATTCATACTGACAAGCAGCCTTTGGAATTTCATGATTGGCAGCTGCCACGCCACTCCCTAGCAACCAAACAGAGTACCCTAGCAACCAAAATCCAAAGAGGGATATCTTCCATTCTGAATGTCACAGAGGCATGGGAGTTGGTTTATATCATTCATACTGACAAGCAGCCTTTGGAGTTTCATGACTGGCAGCTGCCAAGCAACTCCGTAGCAACCAAACAGAGTACCCTAGCAACCAAAATCCAAAGAGGGATATCTTCCATTCTGAATGTCACAGAGGCATGGGAGTTGGTTTATATCATTCATAGTGACAAGAAGCCTTTGCAGTTTCATCGTTGGCAGTTGTCAAGCAACTCCATAGCAACCAAACAGAGTACCCTAGCAACCAAAATCCAAAGAGGGATATCTTCCATTCTGAATGTCACAGAGGCATGGGAGTTGGTTTATATAATTCATACTGACAAGCAGCCTTTGTAGTTTCATCATTGGCAGCTGCCAAGCCACTCCCTAGCAACCAAACAGAGTACCCTAGCAACCGTTTAGCAAGACCTATATCTCTGCATCAGAACATCGTATAGAGATGGGAGTTGGTTTATATCATTCATACTGACAAGAAGCCTTTGCATTTTCATCATTAGCAGCTGCCAAGCAACTCCATAGCAACCAAACAGAGTGCCCTAGCAACCAAAATCCAAAGAGGCATATCTTCCATTCTGAATGTCACACAGGCATGGGAGTTGGTTTATATCATTCATACTGACAAGCAGCCTCTGTAGTTTCATTATTGGCAGCTGCCACGCCACTCCCTAGCAACCAAACAGAGTACCCTAGCAACCAAAATCCAAAGAGGGATATCTTCCATTCTGAATGTCACAGAGGCATGGGAGTTGGTTTATATCATTCATACTGACAAGCAGCCTCTGGAGTTTCATGACTGGCAGCTGCCAAGCAACTCCGTAGCAACTAAACAGAGTACCCTAGCAACCAAAATCCAAAGAGGGATATCTTCCATTCTGAATGTCACAGAGGCATGGGAGTTGGTTTATATCATTCATAGTGACAAGAAGCCTTTGCAGTTTCATCGTTGGCAGTTGTCAAGCAACTCCATAGCAACCAAACAGAGTACCCTAGCAACCAAAATCCAAAGAGGCATATCTTCCATTCTGAATGTCACACAGGCATGGGAGTTGGTTTATATCATTCATACTGACAAGCAGCCTTTGTAGTTTCATTATTGGCAGCTGCCAAGCCACTCACTAGCAACCATATAGAGTACCCTAGCAACCAAAATCCAAAGAGGGATATCTTCCATTCTGAATGTCACAGAGGCATGGGAGTTGGTTTATATCATTCATACTGACAAGCAGCCTTTGGAGTTTCATGACTGGCAGCTGCCAAGCAACTCCGTAGCAACCAAACAGAGTACCCTAGCAACCAAAATCCAAAGAGGGATATCTTCCATTCTGAATGTCACAGAGGCATGGGAGTTGGTTTATATAATTCATACTGACAAGCAGCCTTTGTAGTTTCATCATTGGCAGCTGCCAAGCCACTCCCTAGCAACCAAACAGAGTACCCTAGCAACCGTTTAGCAAGACCTATATCTCTGCATCAGAACATCGTATAGAGATGGGAGTTGGTTTATATCATTCATACTGACAAGAAGCCTTTGCATTTTCATCATTAGCAGCTGCCAAGCAACTCCATAGCAACCAAACAGAGTGCCCTAGCAACCAAAATCCAAAGAGGCATATCTTCCATTCTGAATGTCACACAGGCATGGGAATTGGTTTATATCATTCATACTGACAAGCAGCCTTTGTAGTTTCATTATTGGCAGCTGCCAAGCCACTCCATAGCAACCAAATAGAGTACCCTAGCAACCAAAATCCAAAGAGGGATATCTTCCATTCTGAATGTCACAGAGGCATGAGAGTTGCTTTATATCATTCATAGTGACAAGAAGCCTTTAGAGTTTCATCATTGGCAGCTGCCTAGCAACTCCATAGCAACCAAACAGAGTACCCTAGCAACCATTTTACAAGACCTACATCTCTGCATCAGAATATTGTATAGAGATGGGGGTTGGCTCATTAGTTTAGGTTGGAAAACAGTCTGTAAATATCACCATGGTAACTGTGTATTCACACCCTAGCAACCGTTTAGAGCCACCTAGCAACCATGTTGCAACATATAGAAGCCATATTTTAGCTCCACAACATCATACAGACATGGTTGTTGGCTCGTATGCAATCATGTACAACACCCAAGCAACCGAGTGGCGAGTTTTGCCACTGCAAGCACCACTTCACATTTTCTTCAGGAAATGTACATTCTAGTTCTTATTATTATTATTCTTCCACACAAAAGTTTGGCGCGTAACTCGTCCCGCACCGTTTGTCACAGACCCATGAATGAGGTGTCAAATCGACCAGCGTATTGAGGAGAGGTGTGCTATGACTTTTATAAGCGATCGGGGGTACGGTGATCGCCCCAGGGGCGAAAAAGCGGCCGAAAAAATCCCATAGACTTAACATTGCGACGAACTTTGATGACTCGTAGCTCTGAGTGAGGATTTTGCAGAAACGTGTGATTTGCCACATTTGAAGAGGCTGACAGGCTCTGTAAGAACATACCTCACAATGGGGTAAAAGTTGCACCCCTGGGGGTCAGGAGCTGCCCAAAGTTTCCCATTGACTTACTATGGTGTAGGACGGCCCATGAAATGGGCCGTCCTACACCATAGCATGTGTTTTTCCTACTATGGTAAATTACATAAGGTTTTTGTATTGAACATAGCTCTGGATCACAGTGTCATAGAGACAAGGGGGCGGGCTCATTTTACTCAGATGACCAATCAGTCTCTCAGGATCATTGTGAAGCTATCAAGCCACGCCCTAGCAACCATTTAGAGCACCTTAGCAACAAGTTCCATAGACTTCCATTGAAAGACATCAAAGGGATATCTCCGGACTGATTTGTCATAGAAACATGAGGGTGGTCTCATTTGACTCGGAGCAGCAAACAGCCAATCATGAATCACCTCAACACTTCCTAGCCCATCCCTAGCAACCATTGTCGAGCACCTTAGCAACCAAAATCCAAAGAGGGATATCTTCCATTCTGAATGTCACAGAGGCATGGGAGTTGGTTTATATCATTCATACTGACAAGCAGCCTTTGGAGTTTCATGACTGGCAGCTGCCAAGCCACTCCCTAGCAACCAAACAGAGTACCCTAGCAACCAAAATCCAAAGAGGGATATCTTCCATTCTGAATGTCACAGAGGCATGGGAGTTGGTTTATATCATTCATAGTGACAAGAAGCCTTTGCAGTTTCATCATTGGCAGTTGTCAAGCAACTCCATAGCAACCAAACAGAGTACCCTAGCAACCAAAATCCAAAGAGGGATATCTTCCATTCTGAATGTCACAGAGGCATGGGAGTTGGTTTATATAATTCATACTGACAAGCAGCCTTTGGAATTTCATGATTGGCAGCTGCCACGCCACTCCCTAGCAACCAAACAGAGTACCCTAGCAACCAAAATCCAAAGAGGGATATCTTCCATTCTGAATGTCACAGAGGCATGGGAGTTGGTTTATATCATTCATACTGACAAGCAGCCTTTGGAGTTTCATGACTGGCAGCTGCCAAGCAACTCCGTAGCAACCAAACAGAGTACCCTAGCAACCAAAATCCAAAGAGGGATATCTTCCATTCTGAATGTCACAGAGGCATGGGAGTTGGTTTATATCATTCATAGTGACAAGAAGCCTTTGCAGTTTCATCGTTGGCAGTTGTCAAGCAACTCCATAGCAACCAAACAGAGTACCCTAGCAACCAAAATCCAAAGAGGGATATCTTCCATTCTGAATGTCACAGAGGCATGGGAGTTGGTTTATATAATTCATACTGACAAGCAGCCTTTGTAGTTTCATCATTGGCAGCTGCCAAGCCACTCCCTAGCAACCAAACAGAGTACCCTAGCAACCGTTTAGCAAGACCCATATCTCTGCATCAGAACATCGTATAGAGATGGGAGTTGGTTTATATCATTCATACTGACAAGAAGCCTTTGCATTTTCATCATTAGCAGCTGCCAAGCAACTCCATAGCAACCAAACAGAGTGCCCTAGCAACCAAAATCCAAAGAGGCATATCTTCCATTCTGAATGTCACACAGGCATGGGAGTTGGTTTATATCATTCATACTGACAAGCAGCCTCTGTAGTTTCATTATTGGCAGCTGCCACGCCACTCCCTAGCAACCAAACAGAGTACCCTAGCAACCAAAATCCAAAGAGGGATATCTTCCATTCTGAATGTCACAGAGGCATGGGAGTTGGTTTATATCATTCATACTGACAAGCAGCCTCTGGAGTTTCATGACTGGCAGCTGCCAAGCAACTCCGTAGCAACTAAACAGAGTACCCTAGCAACCAAAATCCAAAGAGGGATATCTTCCATTCTGAATGTCACAGAGGCATGGGAGTTGGTTTATATCATTCATAGTGACAAGAAGCCTTTGCAGTTTCATCGTTGGCAGTTGTCAAGCAACTCCATAGCAACCAAACAGAGTACCCTAGCAACCAAAATCCAAAGAGGCATATCTTCCATTCTGAATGTCACACAGGCATGGGAGTTGGTTTATATCATTCATACTGACAAGCAGCCTTTGTAGTTTCATTATTGGCAGCTGCCAAGCCACTCACTAGCAACCATATAGAGTACCCTAGCAACCAAAATCCAAAGAGGGATATCTTCCATTCTGAATGTCACAGAGGCATGGGAGTTGGTTTATATCATTCATACTGACAAGCAGCCTTTGGAGTTTCATGACTGGCAGCTGCCAAGCAACTCCGTAGCAACCAAACAGAGTACCCTAGCAACCAAAATCCAAAGAGGGATATATTCCATTCTGAATGTCACAGAGGCATGGGAGTTGGTTTATATAATTCATACTGACAAGCAGCCTTTGTAGTTTCATCATTGGCAGCTGCCAAGCCACTCCCTAGCAACCAAACAGAGTACCCTAGCAACCGTTTAGCAAGACCTATATCTCTGCATCAGAACATCGTATAGAGATGGGAGTTGGTTTATATCATTCATACTGACAAGAAGCCTTTGCATTTTCATCATTAGCAGCTGCCAAGCAACTCCATAGCAACCAAACAGAGTGCCCTAGCAACCAAAATCCAAAGAGGCATATCTTCCATTCTGAATGTCACACAGGCATGGGAATTGGTTTATATCATTCATACTGACAAGCAGCCTTTGTAGTTTCATTATTGGCAGCTGCCAAGCCACTCCATAGCAACCAAATAGAGTACCCTAGCAACCAAAATCCAAAGAGGGATATCTTCCATTCTGAATGTCACAGAGGCATGAGAGTTGCTTTATATCATTCATAGTGACAAGAAGCCTTTAGAGTTTCATCATTGGCAGCTGCCTAGCAACTCCATAGCAACCAAACAGAGTACCCTAGCAACCATTTTACAAGACCTACATCTCTGCATCAGAATATTGTATAGAGATGGGGGTTGGCTCATTAGTTTAGGTTGGAAAACAGTCTGTAAATATCACCATGGTAACTGTGTATTCACACCCTAGCAACCGTTTAGAGCCACCTAGCAACCATGTTGCAACATATAGAAGCCATATTTTAGCTCCACAACATCATACAGACATGGTTGTTGGCTCGTATGCAATCATGTACAACACCCAAGCAACCGAGTGGCGAGTTTTGCCACTGCAAGCACCACTTCACATTTTCTTCAGGAAATGTACATTCTAGTTCTTATTATTATTATTCTTCCACACAAAAGTTTGGCGCGTAACTCGTCCCGCACCGTTTGTCACAGACCCATGAATGAGGTGTCAAATCGACCAGCGTATTGAGGAGAGGTGTGCTATGACTTTTATAAGCGATCGGGGGTACGGTGATCGCCCCAGGGGCGAAAAAGCGGCCGAAAAAATCCCATAGACTTAACATTGCGACGAACTTTGATGACTCGTAGCTCTGAGTGAGGATTTTGCAGAAACGTGTGATTTGCCACATTTGAAGAGGCTGACAGGCTCTGTAAGAACATACCTCACAATGGGGTAAAAGTTGCACCCCTGGGGGTCAGGAGCTGCCCAAAGTTTCCCATTGACTTACTATGGTGTAGGACGGCCCATGAAATGGGCCGTCCTACACCATAGCATGTGTTTTTCCTACTATGGTAAATTACATAAGGTTTTTGTATTGAACATAGCTCTGGATCACAGTGTCATAGAGACAAGGGGGCGGGCTCATTTTACTCAGATGACCAATCAGTCTCTCAGGATCATTGTGAAGCTATCAAGCCACGCCCTAGCAACCATTTAGAGCACCTTAGCAACAAGTTCCATAGACTTCCATTGAAAGACATCAAAGGGATATCTCCGGACTGATTTGTCATAGAAACATGAGGGTGGTCTCATTTGACTCGGAGCAGCAAACAGCCAATCATGAATCACCTCAACACTTCCTAGCCCATCCCTAGCAACCATTGTCGAGCACCTTAGCAACCAAAATCCAAAGAGGGATATCTTCCATTCTGAATGTCACAGAGGCATGGGAGTTGGTTTATATCATTCATACTGACAAGCAGCCTTTGGAGTTTCATGACTGGCAGCTGCCAAGCCACTCCCTAGCAACCAAACAGAGTACCCTAGCAACCAAAATCCAAAGAGGGATATCTTCCATTCTGAATGTCACAGAGGCATGGGAGTTGGTTTATATCATTCATAGTGACAAGAAGCCTTTGCAGTTTCATCATTGGCAGTTGTCAAGCAACTCCATAGCAACCAAACAGAGTACCCTAGCAACCAAAATCCAAAGAGGGATATCTTCCATTCTGAATGTCACAGAGGCATGGGAGTTGGTTTATATAATTCATACTGACAAGCAGCCTTTGGAATTTCATGATTGGCAGCTGCCACGCCACTCCCTAGCAACCAAACAGAGTACCCTAGCAACCAAAATCCAAAGAGGGATATCTTCCATTCTGAATGTCACAGAGGCATGGGAGTTGGTTTATATCATTCATACTGACAAGCAGCCTTTGGAGTTTCATGACTGGCAGCTGCCAAGCAACTCCGTAGCAACCAAACAGAGTACCCTAGCAACCAAAATCCAAAGAGGGATATCTTC
>NC_138734.1:21206770-21301567 GCF_965113295.1 Leuciscus leuciscus | reverse complement strand
TAATAAAAATAAGAAGAATAATAAGTTTAGTGACAATAACACTAGTGTTGCTTTGAAAAAGCACCACTAACTAGATGCGAAAGTTCGTCGAGACAAACTTTAAGTTGGCTTGAGAAAGTTTGGACCAGAACGTTTTTTGCTAGGCGGTTGCTAGGATTTTATGGGTGGTTGCTATGGTGTTCCTAGGGTATTTTGGGAGGTTGCTAGGGTGTTCTGGGTGGTTGCTAGGTGGTTGCTAGGGTGTCCTGGGTGGTTGCTAGGGTCTTTTGGGTGGTTGCTAGGGTCTTTTGGGTGGTTGCTAGGCGGCTGCTAGGGTGTTCTGGGTGGTTGCTAGGGTTTTTTGGGTGGTTGCTAGGGTATTCTAGGTGGTTGCTAGGTGGTTGCTAGGACATTTTGGGTGGTTGCTAGGGTCTTCTGGGTGGTTGCTAGGTGGTTGCTAGGGTGTCCTGGGTGGTTGCTAGGGTCTTTTAGGTGGTTGCTAGGCGGTTGCTAGGGTGTTCTGGGTGGTTGCTAGGGTGTTTTGGGTGGTTGCTAGGGTGTTTTGGGTGGTTGCTAGGTGGTTGCTAGGGTGTTTTGGGTGGTTGCTAGGGTCTTTTGGGTGGTTGCTAGGCGGTTGCTAGGGTCTTTTGGGTGGTTGCTAGGGTGTTTTGGGTGGTTGCTAGGGTATTCTGGGTGGTTGCTAGGCGGTTGCTAGGGTCTTTTGGGTGGTTGCTAGGCGGTTGCTATGATGTTCTGGGTGGTTGCTAGGGTGTTTTGGGTGGTTGCTAGGGTCTTTTGGGTGGTTGCTAGGGTGTTCTGGGTGGTTGCTAGGCGGTTGCTAGGGTGTTATGGGTGGTTACTAGGATGTTTTGTGTGGTTGCTATGGTGTTGCTAGGGTATTTTGGGTGGTTGCTAGGGTGTTTTGGGTGGTTGCTAGGGTGTTCTGGGTGGTTGCTAGGCGGTTGCTAGGGTGTTATGGGTGGTTACTAGGATGTTTTGTGTGGTTGCTATGGTGTTGCTAGGGTATTTTGGGTGGTTGCTAGGGTCTTTTGGGTGGTTTCTAGGGTCTTTTGGGTGGTTGCTAGGGTCTTTTGGGTGGTTGCTAGGGTGTTCTGGGTGGTTGCTAGGGTCTTTTGGGTGGTTGCTAGGGTCTTTTGGGTGGTTGCTAGGGTGTTCTGGGTGGTTGCTAGGTGGTTGCTAGGGTGTTCTGGGTGGTTGCTATGGTATTCAGAGCGGTAGATAGATACACACACACACACACACACACACACACACACACACTCTGAGTTTATGAGTTTAGAGTTTATAAGTGTACAAGTTTTTGAGTTTAGAGTTTATAAGTTTAAATGAGTTTAGAGTTCAGAGTTTATTAATTTATGAGTTTAAGAGTTCATAAGTCTATGAATTCATGAGTTTATTAGTTAATTAGTTATTAAATTTAAGTTAATTAGTTTATAAGTGTATGAGATTAGAGTTTATTAGTTTAAATGAGTTTCATTGGCTAATATATATAGAATGGCAGTTTGAATTAGTTTTCAAGGGATTTAGATTTAAATTTTTGTCGGTTGGTGAGTTTGAATTTTTTTAGAATGCCCAATGTTAAGTCAATGGGAGTTTTTCCGAGTTTTGATCGTCATTTGTAGGAAAACCGTAAGTCCGATCAGTCTGAAAAGATATAGCATATAGCTGCAGATCAGTTTGAGTGTCTGAGCCGAGTTTGAAGTATGTAGAGTTAAAGCTCTAGGGCGAGTTTGAGTCAACAGTTTTAGTAAGAAGAATAATAATAATAAGTTTAAATAGGATTTCAATATGTTGGCTTTCTCAAGCCAACTTAACTAGATGCGAAAGTTCGTCGAGACAAACTTTAAGTTGGCTTGAGAAAGTTTGGAGCAGAACGTTTTTTGCTAGGCGGTTGCTAGGATGTTGCTATGGTGTTGCTAGGGTATTTTGGGAGGTTGCTAGGGTGTTCTGGGTGGTTGCTAGGTGGTTGCTAGGGTGTTTTGGGTGGTTGCTAGGGTCTTTTGGGTGGTTGCTAGGCGGTTGCTAGGGTCTTTTGGGTGGTTGCTAGGGTGTTTTGGGTGGTTGCTAGGGTATTCTGGGTGGTTGCTAGGCGGTTGCTAGGGTCTTTTGGGTGGTTGCTAGGCGGTTGCTATGATGTTCTGGGTGGTTGCTAGGGTGTTTTGGGTGGTTGCTAGGGTCTTTTGGGTGGTTGCTAGGGTGTTCTGGGTGGTTGCTAGGCGGTTGCTAGGGTGTTATGGGTGGTTACTAGGATGTTTTGTGTGGTTGCTATGGTGTTGCTAGGGTATTTTGGGTGGTTGCTAGGGTGTTTTGGGTGGTTGCTAGGGTGTTCTGGGTGGTTGCTAGGCGGTTGCTAGGGTGTTATGGGTGGTTACTAGGATGTTTTGTGTGGTTGCTATGGTGTTGCTAGGGTATTTTGGGTGGTTGCTAGGGTCTTTTGGGTGGTTTCTAGGGTGTTTTGGGTGGTTGCTAGGTGGTTGCTAGGGTGTTCTGGGTGGTTGCTAGGATATTTTGGGTGGTTGCTAGGGTGTTTTGGGTGGTTGCTAGGGTCTTTTGGGTGGTTGCTAGGCGGTTGCTAGGGTATTTTGGGTGGTTGCTAGGATATTTTGGGTGGTTGCTAGGGTCTTTTGGGTGGTTGCTAGGGTCTTTTGGGTGGTTGCTAGGGTGTTCTGGGTGGTTGCTAGGTGGTTGCTAGGGTGTTCTGGGTGGTTGCTATGGTATTCAGAGCGGTAGATAGATACACACACACACACACACACACACACACACACTCTGAGTTTATGAGTTTAGAGTTTATAAGTGTACAAGTTTTTGAGTTTAGAGTTTATAAGTTTAAATGAGTTTAGAGTTCAGAGTTTATTAATTTATGAGTTTAAGAGTTCATAAGTCTATGAATTCATGAGTTTATTAGTTAATTAGTTATTAAATTTAAGTTAATTAGTTTATAAGTGTATGAGATTAGAGTTTATTAGTTTAAATGAGTTTCATTGGCTAATATATATAGAATGGCAGTTTGAATTAGTTTTCAAGGGATTTAGATTTAAATTTTTGTCGGTTGGTGAGTTTGAATTTTTTTAGAATGCCCAATGTTAAGTCAATGGGAGTTTTTCCGAGTTTTGATCGTCATTTGTAGGAAAACCGTAAGTCCGATCAGTCTGAAAAGATATAGCATATAGCTGCAGATCAGTTTGAGTGTCTGAGCCGAGTTTGAAGTATGTAGAGTTAAAGCTCTAGGGCGAGTTTGAGTCAACAGTTTTAGTAAGAAGAATAATAATAATAAGTTTAAATAGGATTTCAATATGTTGGCTTTCTCAAGCCAACTTAACTAGATGCGAAAGTTCGTCGAGACAAACTTTAAGTTGGCTTGAGAAAGTTTGGAGCAGAACGTTTTTTGCTAGGCGGTTGCTAGGATGTTGCTATGGTGTTGCTAGGGTATTTTGGGAGGTTGCTAGGGTGTTCTGGGTGGTTGCTAGGTGGTTGCTAGGGTGTTTTGGGTGGTTGCTAGGGTCTTTTGGGTGGTTGCTAGGCGGTTGCTAGGGTCTTTTGGGTGGTTGCTAGGGTGTTTTGGGTGGTTGCTAGGGTATTCTGGGTGGTTGCTAGGCGGTTGCTAGGGTCTTTTGGGTGGTTGCTAGGCGGTTGCTATGATGTTCTGGGTGGTTGCTAGGGTGTTTTGGGTGGTTGCTAGGGTCTTTTGGGTGGTTGCTAGGGTGTTCTGGGTGGTTGCTAGGCGGTTGCTAGGGTGTTATGGGTGGTTACTAGGATGTTTTGTGTGGTTGCTATGGTGTTGCTAGGGTATTTTGGGTGGTTGCTAGGGTGTTTTGGGTGGTTGCTAGGGTGTTCTGGGTGGTTGCTAGGCGGTTGCTAGGGTGTTATGGGTGGTTACTAGGATGTTTTGTGTGGTTGCTATGGTGTTGCTAGGGTATTTTGGGTGGTTGCTAGGGTCTTTTGGGTGGTTTCTAGGGTGTTTTGGGTGGTTGCTAGGTGGTTGCTAGGGTGTTCTGGGTGGTTGCTAGGATATTTTGGGTGGTTGCTAGGGTGTTTTGGGTGGTTGCTAGGGTCTTTTGGGTGGTTGCTAGGCGGTTGCTAGGGTCTTTTGGGTGGTTGCTAGGGTGTTTTGGGTGGTTGCTAGGGTATTCTGGGTGGTTGCTAGGGTGTTCTGGGTGGTTGCTAGGTGGTTGCTAGGGTGTTCTGGGTGGTTGCTATGGTATTCAGAGCGGTAGATAGATACACACACACACACACACACACACACACACACTCTGAGTTTATGAGTTTAGAGTTTATAAGTGTACAAGTTTTTGAGTTTAGAGTTTATAAGTTTAAATGAGTTTAGAGTTCAGAGTTTATTAATTTATGAGTTTAAGAGTTCATAAGTCTATGAATTCATGAGTTTATTAGTTAATTAGTTATTAAATTTAAGTTAATTAGTTTATAAGTGTATGAGATTAGAGTTTATTAGTTTAAATGAGTTTCATTGGCTAATATATATAGAATGGCAGTTTGAATTAGTTTTCAAGGGATTTAGATTTAAATTTTTGTCGGTTGGTGAGTTTGAATTTTTTTAGAATGCCCAATGTTAAGTCAATGGGAGTTTTTCCGAGTTTTGATCGTCATTTGTAGGAAAACCGTAAGTCCGATCAGTCTGAAAAGATATAGCATATAGCTGCAGATCAGTTTGAGTGTCTGAGCCGAGTTTGAAGTATGTAGAGTTAAAGCTCTAGGGCGAGTTTGAGTCAACAGTTTTAGTAAGAAGAATAATAATAATAAGTTTAAATAGGATTTCAATATGTTGGCTTTCTCAAGCCAACTTAACTAGATGCGAAAGTTCGTCGAGACAAACTTTAAGTTGGCTTGAGAAAGTTTGGAGCAGAACGTTTTTTGCTAGGCGGTTGCTAGGATGTTGCTATGGTGTTGCTAGGGTATTTTGGGAGGTTGCTAGGGTGTTCTGGGTGGTTGCTAGGTGGTTGCTAGGGTGTTTTGGGTGGTTGCTAGGGTCTTTTGGGTGGTTGCTAGGCGGTTGCTAGGGTCTTTTGGGTGGTTGCTAGGGTGTTTTGGGTGGTTGCTAGGGTATTCTGGGTGGTTGCTAGGCGGTTGCTAGGGTCTTTTGGGTGGTTGCTAGGCGGTTGCTATGATGTTCTGGGTGGTTGCTAGGGTGTTTTGGGTGGTTGCTAGGGTCTTTTGGGTGGTTGCTAGGGTGTTCTGGGTGGTTGCTAGGCGGTTGCTAGGGTGTTATGGGTGGTTACTAGGATGTTTTGTGTGGTTGCTATGGTGTTGCTAGGGTATTTTGGGTGGTTGCTAGGGTGTTTTGGGTGGTTGCTAGGGTGTTCTGGGTGGTTGCTAGGCGGTTGCTAGGGTGTTATGGGTGGTTACTAGGATGTTTTGTGTGGTTGCTATGGTGTTGCTAGGGTATTTTGGGTGGTTGCTAGGGTCTTTTGGGTGGTTTCTAGGGTGTTTTGGGTGGTTGCTAGGTGGTTGCTAGGGTGTTCTGGGTGGTTGCTAGGATATTTTGGGTGGTTGCTAGGGTGTTTTGGGTGGTTGCTAGGGTCTTTTGGGTGGTTGCTAGGCGGTTGCTAGGGTCTTTTGGGTGGTTGCTAGGGTGTTTTGGGTGGTTGCTAGGGTATTCTGGGTGGTTGCTAGGCGGTTGCTAGGGTCTTTTGGGTGGTTACTAGGATGTTTTGTGTGGTTGCTATGGTGTTGCTAGGGTATTTTTGGTGGTTGCTAGGGTGTTTTGGGTGGTTGCTAGGGTGTTCTGGGTGGTTGCTAGGCGGTTGCTAGGGTGTTATGGGTGGTTACTAGGATGTTTTGTGTGGTTGCTATGGTGTTGCTAGGGTATTTTGGGTGGTTGCTAGGGTCTTTTGGGTGGTTGCTAGGCGGTTGCTAGGGTGTTTTGGGTGGTTGCTAGGTGGTTGCTAGGGTGTTCTGGGTGGTTGCTAGGATATTTTGGGTGGTTGCTAGGGTCTTTTGGGTGGTTGCTAGGGTCTTTTGGGTGGTTGCTAGGGTGTTCTGGGTGGTTGCTAGGTGGTTGCTAGGGTGTTCTGGGTGGTTGCTATGGTATTCAGAGCGGTAGATAGATACACACACACACACACACACACACACACACACTCTGAGTTTATGAGTTTAGAGTTTATAAGTGTACAAGTTTTTGAGTTTAGAGTTTATAAGTTTAAATGAGTTTAGAGTTCAGAGTTTATTAATTTATGAGTTTAAGAGTTCATAAGTCTATGAATTCATGAGTTTATTAGTTAATTAGTTATTAAATTTAAGTTAATTAGTTTATAAGTGTATGAGATTAGAGTTTATTAGTTTAAATGAGTTTCATTGGCTAATATATATAGAATGGCAGTTTGAATTAGTTTTCAAGGGATTTAGATTTAAATTTTTGTCGGTTGGTGAGTTTGAATTTTTTTAGAATGCCCAATGTTAAGTCAATGGGAGTTTTTCCGAGTTTTGATCGTCATTTGTAGGAAAACCGTAAGTCCGATCAGTCTGAAAAGATATAGCATATAGCTGCAGATCAGTTTGAGTGTCTGAGCCGAGTTTGAAGTATGTAGAGTTAAAGCTCTAGGGCGAGTTTGAGTCAACAGTTTTAGTAAGAAGAATAATAATAACTAGATGCGAAAGTTCGTCGAGACAAACTTTAAGTTGGCTTGAGAAAGTTTGGACCAGAACGTTTTTTGCTAGGCGGTTGCTAGGATTTTATGGGTGGTTGCTATGGTGTTCCTAGGGTATTTTGGGAGGTTGCTAGGGTGTTCTGGGTGGTTGCTAGGTGGTTGCTAGGGTGTCCTGGGTGGTTGCTAGGGTCTTTTGGGTGGTTGCTAGGGTATTTTGGGTGGTTGCTAGGCGGCTGCTAGGGTGTTCTGGGTGGTTGCTAGGGTTTTTTGGGTGGTTGCTAGGGTATTCTGGGTGGTTGCTAGGCGGTTGCTAGGATATTTTGGGTGGTTGCTAGGGTCTTCTGGGTGGTTGTTAGGTGGTTGCTAGGGTGTCCTGGGTGGTTGCTAGGGTCTTTTGGGTGGTTGCTAGGCGGTTGCTAGGGTGTTCTGGGTGGTTGCTAGGGTCTTTTGGGTGGTTGCTAGGGTCTTTTGGGTGGTTGCTAGGTGGTTGCTAGGGTCTTTTGGGTGGTTGCTAGGCGGTTGCTAGGGTGTTCTGGGTGGTTGCTAGGGTGTTTTGGGTGGTTGCTAGGGTATTCTGGGTGGTTGCTAGGGTATTCTGGGTGGTTGCTAGGATATTTTGGGTGGTTGCTAGGGTCTTTTGGGTGGTTGCTAGGCGGTTGCTAGGGTGTTCTGGGTGGTTGCTAGGGTCTTTTGGGTGGTTGCTAGGCGGTTGCTAGGGTGTTTTGGGTGGTTGCTAGGGTCTTTTGGGTGGTTGCTAGGCGGTTGCTAGGGTCTTTTGGGTGGTTGCTAGGGTCTTTTGGGTGGTTGCTAGGGTGTTTTGGGTGGTTGCTAGGGTATTCTGGGTGGTTGCTAGGCGGTTGCTAGGGTCTTTTGGGTGGTTGCTAGGCGGTTGCTATGGTGTTCTGGGTGGTTGCTAGGGTGTTTTGGGTGGTTGCTAGGGTATTCTGGGTGGTTGCTAGGCGGTTGCTAGGGTGTTTTGGGTGGTTGCTAGGGTATTCTGGGTGGTTGCTAGGCGGTTGCTAGGGTCTTTTGGGTGGTTGCTAGGGTGTTCTGGGTGGTTGCTAGGCGGTTGCTAGGGTGTTATGGGTGGTTACTAGGATGTTTTTTGTGGTTGCTATGGTGTTGCTAGGGTATTTTGGGTGGTTGCTAGGGTGTTTTGGGTGGTTGCTAGGGTGTTCTGGGTGGTTGCTAGGCGGTTGCTAGGGTGTTATGGGTGGTTACTAGGATGTTTTGTGTGGTTGCTATGGTGTTGCTAGGGTATTTTGGGTGGTTGCTAGGGTCTTTTGGGTGGTTTCTAGGGTGTTTTGGGTGGTTGCTAGGTGGTTGCTAGGGTGTTCTGGGTGGTTGCTAGGATATTTTGGGTGGTTGCTAGGGTCTTTTGGGTGGTTGCTAAGGTGTTCTGGGTGGTTGCTAGGGTGTTCTGGGTGGTTGCTATGGTATTCAGAGCGGTAGATAGATAGATACACACACACACACACACACACACACACACACACTCAAACAGACTACCTCGCTCACACACTCACTCAGACACACACACACACACACACACACACACACACACACACACACACACACACACTCAGAGTTTATGAGTTTATAAGTGTATAAATTGATGAGTTTATAAGTGTACAAGTTTTTGAGTTTAGAGTTTATAAGTTTAAATGAGTTTAGAGTTCAGAGTTTATTAATTTATGAGTTTAAGAGTTCATAAGTCTATGAATTCATGAGTTTATTAGTTAATTAGTTATTAAATTTAAGTTAATTAGTTTATAAGTGTATGAGATTAGAGTTTTTTAGTTTAAATGAGTTTCATTGGCTAATATATATAGAATGGCAGTTTGGTTTAGTTTTCAAGGGATTTAGATTTGAATTTTTGTCGGTTGGTGAGTTTGAATTTTTTTAGAATGCCCAATGTTAAGTCAATGGGAGTTTTTCCGAGTTTTGATCGTCATTTGTAGGAAAACCGTAAGTCCGATCAGTCTGAAAAGATATAGCATATAGCTGCAGATCAGTTTGAGTGTCTGAGCCGAGTTTGAAGTATGTAGAGTTAAAGCTCTAGGGCGAGTTTGAGTCAACAGTTTTAGTAAGAAGAATAATAATAATAATAATAATAAGTTTAAATAGGATTTCAATATGTTGGCTTTCTCAAGCCAACTTAATAAGTTTAAATAGGATTTCAATATGTTGGCTTTCTCAAGCCAACTTAACTAGATGCGAAAGTTCGTCGAGACAAACTTTAAGTTGGCTTGAGAAAGTTTGGAGCAGAACGTTTTTTGCTAGGCGGTTGCTAGGATGTTGCTATGGTGTTGCTAGGGTATTTTGGGAGGTTGCTAGGGTGTTCTGGGTGGTTGCTAGGTGGTTGCTAGGGTGTTTTGGGTGGTTGCTAGGGTCTTTTGGGTGGTTGCTAGGCGGTTGCTAGGGTCTTTTGGGTGGTTGCTAGGGTGTTTTGGGTGGTTGCTAGGGTATTCTGGGTGGTTGCTAGGCGGTTGCTAGGGTCTTTTGGGTGGTTGCTAGGCGGTTGCTATGATGTTCTGGGTGGTTGCTAGGGTGTTTTGGGTGGTTGCTAGGGTCTTTTGGGTGGTTGCTAGGGTGTTCTGGGTGGTTGCTAGGCGGTTGCTAGGGTGTTATGGGTGGTTACTAGGATGTTTTGTGTGGTTGCTATGGTGTTGCTAGGGTATTTTGGGTGGTTGCTAGGGTGTTTTGGGTGGTTGCTAGGGTGTTCTGGGTGGTTGCTAGGCGGTTGCTAGGGTGTTATGGGTGGTTACTAGGATGTTTTGTGTGGTTGCTATGGTGTTGCTAGGGTATTTTGGGTGGTTGCTAGGGTCTTTTGGGTGGTTTCTAGGGTGTTTTGGGTGGTTGCTAGGTGGTTGCTAGGGTGTTCTGGGTGGTTGCTAGGATATTTTGGGTGGTTGCTAGGGTGTTTTGGGTGGTTGCTAGGGTCTTTTGGGTGGTTGCTAGGCGGTTGCTAGGGTCTTTTGGGTGGTTGCTAGGGTGTTTTGGGTGGTTGCTAGGGTATTCTGGGTGGTTGCTAGGGTGTTCTGGGTGGTTGCTAGGTGGTTGCTAGGGTGTTCTGGGTGGTTGCTATGGTATTCAGAGCGGTAGATAGATACTAGGGATGTGCAAAGCAGCCGGTATTTGTATCTGTATTTGTATTTGTTGAGGGGGGGAAAGTATTTGTATTTGTATTCGAGTAAAATTCTAAATAGGTGTAAAAATCCAGTTTTTTTGTGTTACACTTCTAATTTATGTTATAGTGTAAGTATTCTTTAATTATATCCATTATAATAATTATGGATATGCAATATTGGTTGATGTTTTTCCTTAAATCCAGCAATGAACATGTAACAACAAATGTCATTGAAAAAAAAAAACATAACTGCTTTTCTGACGGACTGATATTAATAACATAATGACGGCTTTTTATTTCACTTCTCATCTCCATAAATATAAAGCTAATGCAAGGGCTAGAAATCAATAAATTCTTTGCTGATACTTCCTCGTCATCATGGAGAGCGCAGTTCGCACCGCTTTCTCCTTTCCACAAGCGCTTGCTCTCTCGTGGCGTCTGTCGTTGCTATGCAACCGCGCCGCTCATTTGAAATCTGCACGCGCAAAAAACGCGCTATGTGAACAACGTATGACAACGTGACATTAGCCTAATCCAAAATATTTCCATATGTGGCTCTTTCCTCCTTTCTTATCAACAAGTGGATTTACAGCCACCACATCAGCAGCACCGCTGGTCAGGAAACGCAGCTTTTTGAAATAAAGTTTTTCTTGTTCCCGAATACAATTTTGAAGTATTTGTTCGAAATAAGTATTCGTAAAAAACTAATTATTTGTGTCTTTCCGAATACCGTATTCGGGTTCGGCTCCACCCCTAATAGATACACACACACACACACACACACACACACACACTCTGAGTTTATGAGTTTAGAGTTTATAAGTGTACAAGTTTTTGAGTTTAGAGTTTATAAGTTTAAATGAGTTTAGAGTTCAGAGTTTATTAATTTATGAGTTTAAGAGTTCATAAGTCTATGAATTCATGAGTTTATTAGTTAATTAGTTATTAAATTTAAGTTAATTAGTTTATAAGTGTATGAGATTAGAGTTTATTAGTTTAAATGAGTTTCATTGGCTAATATATATAGAATGGCAGTTTGAATTAGTTTTCAAGGGATTTAGATTTAAATTTTTGTCGGTTGGTGAGTTTGAATTTTTTTAGAATGCCCAATGTTAAGTCAATGGGAGTTTTTCCGAGTTTTGATCGTCATTTGTAGGAAAACCGTAAGTCCGATCAGTCTGAAAAGATATAGCATATAGCTGCAGATCAGTTTGAGTGTCTGAGCCGAGTTTGAAGTATGTAGAGTTAAAGCTCTAGGGCGAGTTTGAGTCAACAGTTTTAGTAAGAAGAATAATAATAATAAGTTTAAATAGGATTTCAATATGTTGGCTTTCTCAAGCCAACTTAACTAGATGCGAAAGTTCGTCGAGACAAACTTTAAGTTGGCTTGAGAAAGTTTGGAGCAGAACGTTTTTTGCTAGGCGGTTGCTAGGATGTTGCTATGGTGTTGCTAGGGTATTTTGGGAGGTTGCTAGGGTGTTCTGGGTGGTTGCTAGGTGGTTGCTAGGGTGTTTTGGGTGGTTGCTAGGGTCTTTTGGGTGGTTGCTAGGCGGTTGCTAGGGTCTTTTGGGTGGTTGCTAGGGTGTTTTGGGTGGTTGCTAGGGTATTCTGGGTGGTTGCTAGGCGGTTGCTAGGGTCTTTTGGGTGGTTGCTAGGCGGTTGCTATGATGTTCTGGGTGGTTGCTAGGGTGTTTTGGGTGGTTGCTAGGGTCTTTTGGGTGGTTGCTAGGGTGTTCTGGGTGGTTGCTAGGCGGTTGCTAGGGTGTTATGGGTGGTTACTAGGATGTTTTGTGTGGTTGCTATGGTGTTGCTAGGGTATTTTGGGTGGTTGCTAGGGTGTTTTGGGTGGTTGCTAGGGTGTTCTGGGTGGTTGCTAGGCGGTTGCTAGGGTGTTATGGGTGGTTACTAGGATGTTTTGTGTGGTTGCTATGGTGTTGCTAGGGTATTTTGGGTGGTTGCTAGGGTCTTTTGGGTGGTTTCTAGGGTGTTTTGGGTGGTTGCTAGGTGGTTGCTAGGGTGTTCTGGGTGGTTGCTAGGATATTTTGGGTGGTTGCTAGGGTGTTTTGGGTGGTTGCTAGGGTCTTTTGGGTGGTTGCTAGGCGGTTGCTAGGGTCTTTTGGGTGGTTGCTAGGGTGTTTTGGGTGGTTGCTAGGGTATTCTGGGTGGTTGCTAGGCGGTTGCTAGGGTCTTTTGGGTGGTTGCTAGGCGGTTGCTATGATGTTCTGGGTGGTTGCTAGGGTGTTTTGGGTGGTTGCTAGGGTCTTTTGGGTGGTTGCTAGGGTGTTCTGGGTGGTTGCTAGGCGGTTGCTAGGGTGTTATGGGTGGTTACTAGGATGTTTTGTGTGGTTGCTATGGTGTTGCTAGGGTATTTTGGGTGGTTGCTAGGGTGTTTTGGGTGGTTGCTAGGGTGTTCTGGGTGGTTGCTAGGCGGTTGCTAGGGTGTTATGGGTGGTTACTAGGATGTTTTGTGTGGTTGCTATGGTGTTGCTAGGGTATTTTGGGTGGTTGCTAGGGTCTTTTGGGTGGTTTCTAGGGTGTTTTGGGTGGTTGCTAGGTGGTTGCTAGGGTGTTCTGGGTGGTTGCTAGGATATTTTGGGTGGTTGCTAGGGTCTTTTGGGTGGTTGCTAGGGTGTTCTGGGTGGTTGCTAGGTGGTTGCTAGGGTGTTCTGGGTGGTTGCTATGGTATTCAGAGCGGTAGATAGATAGATACACACACACACACACACACACACACACACACTCAAACAGACTACCTCGCTCACACACTCACTCAGACACTCAGACACACACACACACACACACACACACACACACACACACACACACACACACACACTCAGAGTTTATGAGTTTAGAGTTTATAAGTGTATAAATTGATGAGTTTATAAGTGTACAAGTTTTTGAGTTTAGAGTTTATAAGTTTAAATGAGTTTAGAGTTCAGAGTTTATTAATTTATGAGTTTAAGAGTTCATAAGTCTATGAATTCATGAGTTTATTAGTTAATTAGTTATTAAATTTAAGTTAATTAGTTTATAAGTGTATGAGATTAGAGTTTTTTAGTTTAAATGAGTTTCATTGGCTAATATATATAGAATGGCAGTTTGGTTTAGTTTTCAAGGGATTTAGATTTGAATTTTTGTCGGTTGGTGAGTTTGAATTTTTTTAGAATGCCCAATGTTAAGTCAATGGGAGTTTTTCCGAGTTTTGATCGTCATTTGTAGGAAAACCGTAAGTCCGATCAGTCTGAAAAGATATAGCATATAGCTGCAGATCAGTTTGAGTGTCTGAGCCGAGTTTGAAGTATGTCGAGTTAAAGCTCTAGGGCGAGTTTGAGTCAACAGTTTTAGTAAGAAGAATAATAATAATAACTAGATGCGAAAGTTCGTCGAGACAAACTTTAAGTTGGCTTGAGAAAGTTTGGACCGTAAAGTTTTTTGATAGGCGGTTGCTAGGATGTTATGGGTGGTCGCTATGGTGTTTCTAGGGTGTTTTGGGCAATTGCTAGGGTGTTCTGGTTGGTTGCTAGGTGGTTGCTAGGGTGTCCTGGGTGGTTGCTAGGGTCTTTTGGGTGGTTGCTAGGGTGTTATGGGTGGTTGCTAGGGTGTTTTGGGTGGTTGCTAGGGTATTCTGGGTGGTTGCTAGGATATTTTGGGTGGTTGCTAGGGTCTTTTGGGTGGTTGCTAGGCGGTTGCTAGGGTGTTCTGGGTGGTTGCTAGGGTGTTTTGGGTGGTTGCTAGGGTATTCTGGGTGGTTGCTATGCGGTTGCTAGGATATTTAGGGTGGTTGCTAGGGTCTTTTGGGTGGTTGCTAGGTGGTTGCTAGGGTATTTTGGGTGGTTGCTAGGGTATTCTGGGTGGTTGCTAGGGTATTTTGGGTGGTTGCTATGGTCTTTTGGGTGGTTGCTAGGCGGTTGCTAGGGTATTCAGGGTGGTTGCTAGGGTCTTTTGGGTGGTTGCTAGGCGGTTGCTAGGGTCTTTTGGGTGGTTGCTAGGGTGTTTTGGGTGGTTGCTAGGATATTCTGGGTGGTTGCTAGGTGGTTGCTAGGGTCTTTTGGGTGGTTGCTAGGGTGTTTTGGGTGGTTGCTAGGATATTCTGGGTGGTTGCTAGGTGGTTGCTAGGGTCTTTTGGGTGGTTGCTAGGGTATTTTGGGTGGTTGCTAGGGTCTTTTGGGTGGTTGCTAGGGTATTCTGGGTGGTTGCTAGGCGGTTGCTAGGGTGTTCTGGGTGGTTGCTAGGGTGTTTTGGGTGGTTGCTAGGCGGTTGCTAGGGTCTTTTGGGTGGTTGCTAGGCGGTTGCTAGGGTGTTCTGGGTGGTTGCTAGGGTGATTTGGGTGGTTGCTAGGGTATTCTGGGTGGTTGCTAGGCGGTTGCTAGGGTCTTTTGGGTGGTTGCTATGGTATTCTGGGTGGTTGCTAGGCGGTTGCTAGGGTGTTCTGGGTGGTTGCTAGGGTGTTTTGGGTGGTTGCTAAGGTATTCTGGGTGGTTGCTAGGCGGTTGCTAGGATATTTTGGGTGGTTGCTAGGGTGTTTTGGGTGGTTGCTAGGGTGTTCTGGGTGGTTGCTAGGCGGTTGCTAGGGTGTTATGGGTGGTTACTAGGATGTTTTGTGTGGTTGCTATGGTGTTGCTAGGGTATTTTTGGTGGTTGCTAGGGTGTTTTGGGTGGTTGCTAGGGTGTTCTGGGTGGTTGCTAGGCGGTTGCTAGGGTGTTATGGGTGGTTACTAGGATGTTTTGTGTGGTTGCTATGGTGTTGCTAGGGTATTTTGGGTGGTTGCTAGGGTCTTTTGGGTGGTTGCTAGGCGGTTGCTAGGGTGTTTTGGGTGGTTGCTAGGTGGTTGCTAGGGTGTTCTGGGTGGTTGCTAGGATATTTTGGGTGGTTGCTAGGGTCTTTTGGGTGGTTGCTAGGGTCTTTTGGGTGGTTGCTAGGGTGTTCTGGGTGGTTGCTAGGTGGTTGCTAGGGTGTTCTGGGTGGTTGCTATGGTATTCAGAGCGGTAGATAGATACACACACACACACACACACACACACACACACTCTGAGTTTATGAGTTTAGAGTTTATAAGTGTACAAGTTTTTGAGTTTAGAGTTTATAAGTTTAAATGAGTTTAGAGTTCAGAGTTTATTAATTTATGAGTTTAAGAGTTCATAAGTCTATGAATTCATGAGTTTATTAGTTAATTAGTTATTAAATTTAAGTTAATTAGTTTATAAGTGTATGAGATTAGAGTTTATTAGTTTAAATGAGTTTCATTGGCTAATATATATAGAATGGCAGTTTGAATTAGTTTTCAAGGGATTTAGATTTAAATTTTTGTCGGTTGGTGAGTTTGAATTTTTTTAGAATGCCCAATGTTAAGTCAATGGGAGTTTTTCCGAGTTTTGATCGTCATTTGTAGGAAAACCGTAAGTCCGATCAGTCTGAAAAGATATAGCATATAGCTGCAGATCAGTTTGAGTGTCTGAGCCGAGTTTGAAGTATGTAGAGTTAAAGCTCTAGGGCGAGTTTGAGTCAACAGTTTTAGTAAGAAGAATAATAATAATAAGTTTAAATAGGATTTCAATATGTTGGCTTTCTCAAGCCAACTTAACTAGATGCGAAAGTTCGTCGAGACAAACTTTAAGTTGGCTTGAGAAAGTTTGGAGCAGAACGTTTTTTGCTAGGCGGTTGCTAGGATGTTGCTATGGTGTTGCTAGGGTATTTTGGGAGGTTGCTAGGGTGTTCTGGGTGGTTGCTAGGTGGTTGCTAGGGTGTCCTGGGTGGTTGCTAGGGTCTTTTGGGTGATTGCTAGGGTCTTCTGGGTGGTTGCTAGGTGGTTGCTAGGGTCTTTTGGGTGGTTGCTAGGGTGTTCTGGGTGGTTGCTAGGCGGTTGCTAGGGTGTTATGGGTGGTTGCTAGGGTGTTTTGGGTGGTTGCTAGGGTCTTTTGGGTGGTTGCTAGGGTCTTTTGGGTGGTTGCTAGGCGGTTGCTAGGGTGTTCTGGGTGGTTGCTAGGGTGTTTTGGGTGGTTGCTAGGGTATTCTGGGTGGTTGCTAGGGTCTTTTGGGTGGTTGCTAGGGTATTTTGGGTGGTTGCTAGGCGGTTGCTAGGGTGTTCTGGGTGGTTGCTAGGGTCTTTTGGGTGGTTGCTAGGCGGTTGCTAGGGTCTTTTGGGTGGTTGCTAGGGTTTTCTGGGTGGTTGCTAGGCGGTTGCTAGGGTCTTTTGGGTGGTTGCTAGGCGGTTGCTATGGTGTTCTGGGTGGTTGCTAGGGTGTTTTGGGTGGTTGCTAGGGTATTCTGGGTGGTTGCTAGGCGGTTGCTAGGGTGTTCTGGGTGGTTGCTAGGGTGTTTTGGGTGGTTGCTAGGGTATTCTGGGTGGTTGCTAGGCGGTTGCTAGGGTCTTTTGGGTGGTTGCTAGGGTCTTTTGGGTGGTTGCTAGGGTATTCTGGGTGGTTGCTAGGGTCTTTTGGGTGGTTGCTAGGGTGTTCTGGGTGGTTGCTAGGCGGTTGCTAGGGTGTTATGGGTGGTTACTAGGATGTTTTGTGTGGTTGCTATGGTGTTGCTAGGGTATTTTGGGTGGTTGCTAGGGTCTTTTGGGTGGTTGCTAGGCGGTTGCTAGGGTATTTTGGGTGGTTGCTAGGGTCTTTTGGGTGGTTGCTAGGGTCTTTTGGGTGGTTGCTAGGCGGTTGCTAGGGTATTTTGGGTGGTTGCTAGGGTCTTTTGGGTGGTTGCTAGGCGGTTGCTAGGGTGTTCTGGGTGGTTGCTAGGGTGTTTTGGGTGGTTGCTAGGGTATTATGGGTGGTTGCTAGGGTGTTTTGGGTGGTTGCTAGGTAGTTCTGGGTGGTTGCTAGGCGGTTGCTAGGGTGTTATGGGTGGTTACTAGGATGTTTTGTGTGGTTGCTATGGTGTTGCTAGGGTATTTTGGGTGGTTGCTAGGGTGTTTTGGGTGGTTGCTAGGGTCTTTTGGGTGGTTGCTAGGCGGTTGCTAGGGTGTTTTGGGTGGTTGCTAGGGTCTTTTGGGTGGTTGCTAGGATATTTTGGGTGGTTGCTAGGGTCTTTTGGGTGGTTGCTAGGTGGTTGCTAGGGTGTTCTGGGTGGTTGCTATGGTATTCAGAGCGGTAGATAGATAGATACACACACACACACACACACACACACACACACTCACTCAGACACACACACTCACTCAGACACACACACACACACACACACACACACACACACACACAGACACACTCAGACACACACACACACACACACACACACACACACACACACACACACACACACACACACACACACTCACTCAGACACACACACACACACACACACACACACACACACACACACACACACACACACACACACACACACACACTCACTCACTCAGACACACACACACACACACACACACACACACACACACACACACACTCAGAGTTTATGAGTTTAGAGTTTATAAGTGTATAAATTGATGAGTTTATAAGTGTACACGTTTTTGAGTTTAGAGTTTATAAGTTTAAATGAGTTTAGAGTTCAGAGTTTATTAATTTATGAGTTTAAGAGTTCATAAGTCTATGAATTCATGAGTTTATTAGTTAATTAGTTATTAAATTTAAGTTAATTAGTTTATAAGTGTATGAAATTAGAGTTTATTAGTTTAAATGAGTTTCATTGGCTAATATATATAGAATGGCAGTTTGATTTAGTTTTCAAGGGATTTAGATTTGAATTTTTGTCGGTTGGTGAGTTTGAATTTTTTTAGAATGCCCAATGTTAAGTCAATGGGAGTTTTTCCGAGTTTTGATCGTCATTTGTAGGAAAACCGTAAGTCCGATCAGTCTGAAAAGATATAGCATAAAACTTCAGATCAGTTTGAGTGTCTGAGCCGAGTTTGGAGTATGTAGAGTTAAAGCTCTAGGGCGAGTTTGAGTCAATAGTTTTGTACAGAAGAATAATAATAATAACTAGATGCGAAAGTTCGTCGAGACAAACTTTAAGTTGGCTTGAGAAAGTTTGGACCAGAACGTTTTTTGCTAGGCGGTTGCTAGGATGTTGCTATGGTGTTGCTATGGTGTTGCTAGGGTATTTTGGGAGGTTGCCAGGGTGTTCTGGGTGGTTGCTAGGTGGTTGCTAGGGTGTCCTGGGTGGTGGCTAGGGTGTTTTGGGTGGTTGCTAGGCAGTTGCTAGGGTCTTTTGGGTGGTTGCTAGGCGGTTGCTAGGGTGTTTTGGGTGGTTTCTAGGGTATTCTGGGTGGTTGCTAGGCGGTTGCTAGGATATTTAGGGTGGTTGCTAGGGTGTTTTGGGTGGTTGCTAGGGTATTCTGGGTGGTTGCTTTGCGGTTGCTAGGATATTTAGGGTGGTTGCTAGGGTCTTTTGGGTGGTTGCTAGGCGGTTGCTAGGGTATTTTGGGTGGTTGCTAGGCGGTTGCTAGGGTCTTTTGGGTGGTTGCTAGGGTGTTTTGGGTGGTTGCTAGGGTATTCTGGGCGGTTGCTAGGGTGTTCTGGGTGGTTGCTAGGGTGTTTTGGGTGGTTGCTAGGGTATTCTGGGTGGTTGCTAGGCGGTTGCTAGGGTCTTTTTGGTGGTTGCTAGGGTCTTTTGGGTGGTTGCTAGGCGGTTGCTAGGGTGTTCTGGGTGGTTGCTAGGATGTTTTGTGTGGTTGCTATGGTGTTGCTAGGGTCTTTTGGGTGGTTGCTAGGGTCTTTTGGGTGGTTGCTAGGCGGTTGCTAGGGTGTTTTGGGTGGTTGCTAGGTGGTTGCTAGGGTTTTTTGGGTGGTTACTAGGGTGTTCTGGGTGGTTGCTAGGCGGTTGCTAGGTTGTTTTGGGTGGTTACTAGGATGTTTTGTGTGGTTGCTAGGGTATTCTGGGTGGTTGCTAGGCGGTTGCTAGGGTCTTTTGGGTGGTTGCTAGGGTCTTTTGGGTGGTTGCTAGGCGGTTGATAGGGTGTTCTGGGTGGTTGCTAGGGTGTTTTGGGTGGTTGCTAGGGTATTTTGGGTGGTTGCTTGGCTATTTTGGGTGGTTGCTAGGGTCTTTTGGGTGGTTGCTAGGCGGTTGCTAGGATATTTTGGGTGGTTGCTAGGGTGTTTTGGGTGGTTGCTAGGGTGTTCTGGGTGGTTGCTAGGCGGTTGCTAGGGTGTTCTGGGTGGTTGCTATGGTATTCAGAGCGGTAGATAGATAGATACACACACACACACACACTCAGAGTTTATGAGTTTAGAGTTTATAAGTGTATAAATTGATGAGTTTATAAGTGTACAAATTTTTGAGTTTAGAGTTTATAAGTTTAAATGAGTTTAGAGTTCAGAGTTTATTAATTTATGAGTTTAAGAGTTCATAAGTCTATGAATTCATGAGTTTATTAGTTAATTAGTTATTCAATTTAAGTTAATTAGTTTATAAGTGTATGAAATTAGAGTTTATTAGTTTAAATGAGTTTCATTGGCTAATATATATAGAATGGCAGTTTGATTTAGTTTTCAAGGGATTTAGATTTGAATTTTTGTCGGTTGGTGAGTTAGAATTTTTTTAGAATGCCCAATGTTAAGTCAATGGGAGTTTTTCCGAGTTTTGATCGTCATTTGTAGGAAAACCGTAAGTCCGATCAGTCTGAAAAGATATAGCATAAAACTTCAGATCAGTTTGAGTGTCTGAGCCGAGTTTGGAGTATGTAGAGTTAAAGCTCTAGGGCGAGTTTGAGTCAATAGTTTTTTACAGAAGAATAATAATAATAAGTTTAAATAGGATTTCAATATGTTGGCTTTCTCAAGCCAACTTAACTAGATGCGAAAGTTCGTCGAGACAAACTTTAAGTTGGCTTGAGAAAGTTTGGACCGGAAAAATTTTTGCTAGGCGGTTTCTAGGATGTTATGGGTGGTTGCTATGGTGTTGCTAGGGTATTTTGGGTGGTTGCTAGGCGGTTGCTAGGGTGTTTTGGGTGGTTGCTAGGATATTTTGGGTGGTTGCTAGGGTCTTTTGGGTGGTTGCTAAGCAGTTGCTAGGGTGTTTTGGGTGGTTGCTAGGGTGTTCTGGGTGGTTGCTAGGCGGTTGCTAGGGTGTTCTGGGTGGTTGCTAGGGTCTTTTGGGTGGTTGCTAGGCGGTTGCTAGGGTGTTTTGGGTGGTTGCTAGGTGGTTGCTAGGGTCTTTTGGGTGGTTGCTAGGCGGTTGCTAGGGTGTTTTGGGTGGTTGCTAGGGTGTTCTGGGTGGTTGCTAGGCGGTTGCTAGGGTGTTATGAGTGGTTACTAGGATGTTTTGTGTGGTTGCTATGGTGTTGCTAGGGTATTTTGGGTGGTTGCTAGGGTGTTTTGGGTGGTTGCTATGGTATTGCTAGGGTATTTTGGGTGGTTGCTAGGGTGTTTTGGGTGGTTGCTAGGGTGTTCTGGGTGGTTGCTAGGCGGTTGCTAGGGTGTTATGGGTGGTTACTAGGATGTTTTGTGTGGTTGCTATGGTGTTGCTAGGGTGTTTTGGGTGGTTGCTAGGGTCTTTTGGGTGGTTGCTAGGCGGTTGCTAGGGTGTTTTTGGTGGTTGCTAGGGTGTTTTGGGTGGTTGCTAGGGTATTCTGGGTGGTTGCTAGGGTCTTTTGGGTGGTTGCTAGGGTGTTTTGGGTGGTTGCTAGGGTATTCTGGGTGGTTGCTAGGGTCTTTTGGGTGGTTGCTAGGCGGTTGCTATGGTGTTCTGGGTGGTTGCTAGGGTGTTTTGGGTGGTTGCTAGGGTATTCTGGGTGGTTGCTAGGGTGTTTTGGGTGGTTGCTAGGGTATTCTGGGTGGTTGCTAGGTGGTTGCTAGGGTCTTTTGGGTGGTTGCTAGGGTCTTTTGGGTGGTTGCTAGGGTGTTCTGGGTGGTTGCTAGGCGGTTGCTAGGGTGTTATGGGTGGTTACTAGGATGTTTTGTGTGGTTGCTATGGTGTTGCTAGGGTCTTTTGGGTGGTTGCTAGGGTGTTTTGGGTGGTTGCTAGGGTGTTCTGGGTGGTTGCTAGGCGGTTGCTAGGGTGTTATGGGTGGTTACTAGGATGTTTTGTGTGGTTGCTATGGTGTTGCTAGGGTATTTTGGGTGGTTGCTAGGGTCTTTTGGGTGGTTGCTAGGGTGTTTTGGGTGGTTGCTAGGTGGTTGCTAGGGTGTTCTGGGTGGTTGCTAGGATATTTTGGGTGGTTGCTAGGGTCTTTTGGGTGGTTGCTAGGGTGTTCTGGGTGGTTGCTAGGTGGTTGCTAGGGTGTTCTGGGTGGTTGCTATGGTATTCAGAGCGGTAGATAGATAGATACACACACACACACACACACACACACACACTCAAACAGACTACCTCGCTCACACACTCACTCAGACACACACACACACACACACACACACACACTCAGAGTTTATGAGTTTAGAGTTTATAAGTGTATAAATTGATGAGTTTATAAGTGTACAAGTTTTTGAGTTTAGAGTTTATAAGTTTAAATGAGTTTAGAGTTCAGAGTTGATTAATTTATGAGTTTAAGAGTTCATAAGTCTATGAATTCATGAGTTTATTAGTTAATTAGTTATTAAATTTAAGTTAATTAGTTTATAAGTGTATGAGATTAGAGTTTTTTTTAGTTTAAATGAGTTTCATTGGCTAATATATATAGAATGGCAGTTTGGTTTAGTTTTCAAGGGATTTAGATTTGAATTTTTGTCGGTTGGTGAGTTTGAATTTTTTTAGAATGCCCAATGTTAAGTCAATGGGAGTTTTTCCGAGTTTTGATCGTCATTTGTAGGAAAACCGTAAGTCCGATCAGTCTGAAAAGATATAGCATATAGCTGCAGATCAGTTTGAGTGTCTGAGCCGAGTTTGGAGTATGTAGAGTTAAAGATCTAGGGCGAGTTTGAGTCAACAGTTTTAGTAAGAATAATAATAATAATAATAATAATAATAAGTTTAAATAGGATTTCAATATGTTGGCTTTCTCAAGCCAACTTAACTAGATGCGAAAGTTCGTCGAGACAAACTTTAAGTTGGCTTGAGAAAGTTTGGAGCAGAACGTTTTTTGCTAGGCGGTTGCTAGGATTTTATGGGTGGTTGCTAGGCAGTTGCTAGGGTGTTTTGGATGGTTGCTAGGGTGTTCTGGGTGGTTGCTAGGCGGTTGCTAGGGTGTTCTGGGTGGTTGCTAGGGTCTTTTGGGTGGTTGCTAGGCGGTTGCTAGGGTGTTTTGGGTGGTTGCTAGGCGGTTGCTAGGGTCTTTTGGGTGGTTGCTAGGGTGTTTTTGGTGGTTGCTAGGGTATTCTGGGTGGTTGCTAGGCGGTTGCTAGGGTCTTTTGGGTGGTTGCTAGGCGGTTGCTAGGGTGTTCTGGGTGGTTGCTAGGGTGTTTTGGGTGGTTGCTAGGGTATTCTGGGTGGTTGCTAGGCGGTTGCTAGGGTCTTTTGGGTGGTTGCTAGGCGGTTGCTAGGGTGTTCTGGGTGGTTGCTAGGGTGTTTTGGGTGGTTGCTAGGGTATTCTGGGTGGTTGCTAGGCGGTTGCTAGGCTGTTTTGGGTGGTTGCTAGGGTGTTCTGGGTGGTTGCTAGGGTGTTTTGGGTGGTTGCTAGGGTATTCTGGGTGGTTGCTAGGGTCTTTTGGGTGGTTGCTAGGCGGTTGCTAGGGTATTTTGGGTGGTTGCTAGGCTATTTTTTGTGGTTGCTAGGGTCTTTTGGGTGGTTGCTAGGCGGTTGCTAGGGTCTTTTGGGTGGTTGCTAGGGTCTTTTGGGTGGTTGCTAGGCGGTTGCTAGGGTGTTCTGGGTGGTTGCTAGGGTGTTTTGGGTGGTTGCTAGGGTATTCTGGGTGGTTACTAGGCGGTTGCTAGGATATTTTGGGTGGTTGCTAGGGTGTTATGGGTGGTTGCTAGGGTGTTCTGGGTGGTTGCTATGGTATTCAGAGCGGTTGATATGGTGTTACTAGGTGGTTGGTAGTTGTCACAGATGGTTACTATGGAGTTTTTATAGAGTTCTTACTTAACTAATCGCTATTAGCATGTAGCTATTCACTGCTAGCATGTGTAGCATGTTGAAAGTGCTGTTTGCTAGCATGAGTCAAAAGAGCCAAACCTCATCTCTATACGATGTTCTGATACAGAGATATAGGTCTTGCAAAACGGTTGCTAGGATACTCAAGTTTGGTTGCTATGGAGTTGCTTGGGAGCTGGGAGCTTTAAACTTAAGAAATTTAAATTGGTTTAAAGTTTAAAGTAGTTTGAAGTTCATGACAGAGAGATAGATAGATAAATAAGTTAGATAGATAGATATACACACACACACACACACACACACAAACAAACAGACTACCTCGCTCACACACACACACACACACACACTCAGAGTTTATGAGTTTAGAGTTTATAAGTGTATAAATTGATGAGTTTATAAGTGTACAAGTTTTTGAGTTTAGAGTTTATAAGTTTAAATGAGTTTAGAGTTCAGAGTTTATTAATTTATGAGTTTAAGAGTTCATAAGTCTATGAATTCATGAGTTTATTAGTTAATTAGTTATTACATTTAAGTTAATTAGTTTATAAGTGTATGAGATTAGAGTTTATTAGTTTAAATGAGTTTCATTGGCTAATATATATAGAATGGCAGTTTGATTTAGTTTTCAAGGGATTTAGATTTGAATTTTTGTCGGTTGGTGAGTTTGAATTTTTTTAGAATGCCCAATGTTAAGTCAATGGGAGTTTTTCCGAGTTTTGATCGTCATTTGTAGGAAAACCGTAAGTCCGATCAGTCTGAAAAGATAAAGCAACTAACTTCAGATCAGTTTGAGTGTCTGAGCCGAGTTTGGAGTATGTAGAGTTAAAGCTCTAGGGCGAGTTTGAGTCAACAGTTTTTCACAGAAGAATAATAATATTAACTAGATGCGAAAGTTCGTCGAGACAAACTTTAAGTTGGCTTGAGAAAGTTTGGACCAGAACGTTTTTTGCTAGGCGGTTGCTAGGATGTTGCTATGGTGTTGCTATGGTGTTGCTAGGGTATTTTGGGAGGTTGCCAGGGTGTTCTGGGTGGTTGCTAGGTGGTTGCTAGGGTGTCCTGGGTGGTTGCTAGGGTGTTTTGGGTGGTTGCTAGGCAGTTGCTAGGGTCTTTTGGGTGGTTGCTAGGCGGTTGCTAGGGTGTTTTGGGTGGTTGCTAGGCAGTTGCTAGGGTCTTTTGGGTGGTTGCTAGGCGGTTGCTAGGGTGTTTTGGGTGGTTGCTAGGGTATTCTGGGTGGTTGCTAGGCGGTTGCTAGGATATTTAGGGTGGTTGCTAGGGTGTTTTGGGTGGTTGCTAGGGTGTTTTGGGTGGTTGCTAGGGTATTCTGGGTGGTTGCTAGGCGGTTGCTAGGGTCTTTTTGGTGGTTGCTAGGGTCTTTTGGGTGGTTGCTAGGCGGTTGCTAGGGTGTTCTGGGTGGTTGCTAGGATGTTTTGTGTGGTTGCTATGGTGTTGCTAGGGTCTTTTGGGTGGTTGCTAGGCGGTTGCTAGGGTGTTTTGGGTGGTTGCTAGGTGGTTGCTAGGGTTTTTTGGGTGGTTGCTAGGGTGTTCTGGGTGGTTGCTAGGCGGTTGCTAGGTTGTTTTGGGTGGTTACTAGGATGTTTTGTGTGGTTGCTAGGGTATTCTGGGTGGTTGCTAGGCGGTTGCTAGGGTCTTTTGGGTGGTTGCTAGGGTCTTATGGGTGGTTGCTAGGCGGTTGCTAGGGTGTTCTGGGTCGTTGCTAGGGTGTTTTGGGTGGTTGCTAGGGTATTCTGGGTGGTTGCTAGGCGGTTGCTAGGGTCTTTTGGGTGGTTGCTAGGCGGTTGCTAGGGTGTTCTGGGTGGTTGCTAGGGTGTTTTGGGTGGTTGCTAGGGTATTCTGGGTGGTTGCTAGGCGGTTGCTAGGGTCTTTTGGGTGGTTGCTAGGGTCTTTTGGGTGGTTGCTAGGGTGTTCTGGGTTGTTGCTAGGCGGTTGCTAGGGTGTTATGGGTGGTTACTAGGATGTTTTGTGTGGTTGCTATGGTGTTGCTAGGGTATTTTGGGTGGTTGCTAGGGTGTTTTGGGTGGTTGCTAGGCGGTTGCTAGGGTGTTATGGGTGGTTACTAGGATGTTTTGTGTGGTTGCTATGGTGTTGCTAGGGTATTTTGGGTGGTTGCTAGGGTCTTTTGGGTGGTTGCTAGGGTGTTTTGGGTGGTTGCTAGGTGGTTGCTAGGGTGTTCTGGGTGGTTGCTAGGCGGTTGCTAGGATATTTTGGGAGGTTGCTAGGGTGTTTTGGGTGGTTGCTAAGGTGTTCTGGGTGGTTGCTAGGCGGTTGCTAGGGTGTAATGGGTGGTTACTAGGATGTTTTGTGTGGTTGCTATGGTGTTGCTAGGGTATTTTGGGTGGTTGCTAGGGTGTTTTGGGTGGTTGCTAGGGTGTTCTGGGTGGTTGCTAGGCGGTTGCTAGGGTGTTATGGGTGGTTACTATGATGTTTTGTGTGGTTGCTATGGTGTTGCTAGGGTATTTTGGGTGGTTGCTAGGGTCTTTTGGGTGGTTGCTAGGTGGTTGCTAGGGTGTTTTGGGTGGTTGCTAGGTGGTTGCTAGGGTGTTCTGGGTGGTTGCTAGGATATTTTGGGTGGTTGCTAGGGTGTTTTGGGTGGTTGCTAGGGTGTTCTGAGTGGTTGCTAGGTGGTTGCTAGGGTGTTCTGGGTGGTTGCTATGGTATTCAGAGCGGTTGATATGGTGTTACTAGGTGGTTGGTAGTTGTCACAGATGGTTACTATGGAGTTTTTATAGAGTTCTTACTTAACTAATCGCTATTAGCATGTAGCTATTCACTGCTAGCATGTGTAGCATGTTGAAAGTGCTGTTTGCTAGCATGAGTCAAAAGAGCCAAACCTCATCTCTATACGATGTTCTGATACAGAGATATAGGTCTTGCAAAACGGTTGCTAGGATACTCAAGTTTGGTTGCTATGGAGTTGCTTGGGAGCTGGGAGCTTTAAACTTAAGAAGTTTAAATTGGTTTAAAGTTTAAAGTAGTTTGAAGTTTATGACAGAGAGATAGATAGATAAATAAGTTAGATAGATAGATACACACACACACACACACACACACACACACACACACACACACTCAAACAGACTACCTCGCTCACACACTCACTCAGACACTCAGACACACACACACACACACACACACACACACACACACACTCAGAGTTTATGAGTTTAGAGTTTATAAGTGTATAAATTGATGAGTTTATAAGTGTACAAGTTTTTGAGTTTAGAGTTTATAAGTTTAAATGAGTTTAAGAGTTCAGAGTTTATTAATTTATGAGTTTAAGAGTTCATAAGTCTATGAATTCATGAGTTTATTAGTTAATTAGTTATTCAATTTAAGTTAATTAGTTTATAAGTGTGTGAGATTAGAGTTTATTAGTTTAAATGAGTTTCATTGGCTAATATATATAGAATGGCAGTTTGATTTAGTTTTCAAGGGATTTAGATTTGAATTTTTGTCGGTTGGTGAGTTTGAATTTTTTTAGAATGCCCAATGTTAAGTCAATGGGAGTTTTTCCGAGTTTTGATCGTCATTTGTAGGAAAACCGTAAGTCCGATCAGTCTGAAAAGATATAGCATATAACTACAGATCAGTTTGAGTGTCTGAGCCGAGTTTGGAGTATGTAGAGTTAAAGCTCTAGGGCGAGTTTGAGTCAACATTTTTTCACAGAAGAATAATAATAATATTAATAATAAGTTTAAATAGGATTTCAATATGTTGGCTTTCTCAAGCCAACTTAATAATAATAATAATAATAAGTTTAAATAGGATTTCAATATGTTGGCTCTCTCAAGCCAACTTAATAATAAGTTTAAATAGGATTTCAATATGTTGGCTTTCTCAAGCCAACTTAATAATATTAATAATAAGTTTAAATAGGATTTAAATATGTTGGCTTTCTCAAGCCAACATAATAATAATAATAATAAGTTTAAATAGGATTTCAATATGTTGGCTCTCTCAAGCCAACTTAACTAGATGCGAAAGTTCGTCGAGACAAACTTTAAGTTGGCTTGAGAAAGTTTGGACCAGAACGTTTTTTGCTAGGCGGTTGCTAGGATTTTATGGGTGGTTGCTATGGTGTTCCTAGGGTATTTTGGGAGGTTGCTAGGGTGTTCTGGGTGGTTGCTAGGGTTTTTTGGGTGGTTGCTAGGGTATTCTGGGTGGTTGCTAGGCGGTTGCTAGGATATTTTGGGTGGTTGCTAGGGTCTTCTGGGTGGTTGCTAGGCAGTTGCTAGGGTGTCCTGGGTGGTTGCTAGGGTCTTTTGGGTGGTTGCTAGGTGGTTGCTAGGGTGTTCTGGGTGGTTGCTAGGGTGTTTTGGGTGGTTGCTAGGTGGTTGCTAGGGTGTTTTGGGTGTGTTGCTAGGCGGTTGCTAGGGTGTTCTGGGTGGTTGCTAGGGTGTTTTGGGTGGTTGCTAGGGTATTCTGGGTGGTTGCTAGGATATTTTGGGTGGTTGCTAGGGTCTTTTGGGTGGTTGCTAGGGTCTTTTGGGTGGTTGCTAGGCGGTTGCTAGGGTGTTCTGGGTGGTTGCTTGGGTCTTTTGGGTGGTTGCTAGGCGGTTGCTAGGGTGTTTTGGGTGGTTGCTTGGGTCTTTTGGGTGGTTGCTAGGCGGTTGCTAGGGTCTTTTGGGTGGTTGCTAGGGTGTTTTGGGTGGTTGCTAGGGTATTCTGGGTGGTTGCTAGGCGGTTGCTAGGGTCTTATGGGTGGTTGCTAGGCGGTTGATAGGGTGTTTTGGGTGGTTGCTAGGGTATTCTGGGTGGTTGCTAGGCGGTTGCTAGGGTGTTCTGGGTGGTTGCTAGGGTTTTTTGGGTGGTTGCTAGGGTATTCTGGGTGGTTGCTAGGCGGTTGCTAGGGTCTTTTGGGTGGTTGCTAGGGTCTTTTGGGTGGTTGCTAGGGTGTTCTGGGTGGTTGCTAGGCGGTTGCTAGGGTGTTATGGGTGGTTACTATGATGTTTTGTGTGGTTGCTATGGTGTTGCTAGGGTATTTTGGGTGGTTGCTAGGGTGTTTTGGGTGGTTGCTAGGGTGTTCTGGGTGGTTGCTAGGGTGTTCTGGGTGGTTGCTAGGCGGTTGCTAGGGTGTTTTTGGTGGTTGCTAAGGTCTTTTGGGTGGTTGCTAGGGTCTTTTGGGTGGTTGCTAGGGTGTTCTGGGTGGTTGCTAGGTGGTTGCTAGGGTGTTCTGGGTGGTTGCTATGGTATTCAGAGCGGTAGATAGATAGATACACACACACACACACACACACACACACACACACTCAGAGTTTAGAGTTTATAAGTGTATAAATTGATAAGTTTATAAGTGTACAAGTTTTTGAGTTTAGAGTTTATAAGTTTAAATGAGTTTAGAGTTCAGAGTTTATTAATTTATGAGTTTAAGAGTTCATAAGTCTATGAATTCATGAGTTTATTAGTTAATTAGTTATTAAATTTAAGTTAATTAGTTTATAAGTGTATGAGATTAGAGTTTATTAGTTTAAATGAGTTTCATTGGCTAATATATATAGAATGGCAGTTTGATTTAGTTTTCAAGGGATTTAGATTTGAATTTTTGTCGGTTGGTGAGTTTGAATTTTTTTAGAATGCCCAATGTTAAGTCAATGGGAGTTTTTCCGAGTTTTGATCGTCATTTGTAGGAAAACCGTAAGTCCGATCAGTCTGAAAAGATATAGCATAAAACTTCAGATCAGTTTGAGTGTCTGAGCCGAGTTTGGAGTATGTAGAGTTAAAGCTCTAGGGCGAGTTTGAGTCAACAGTTATTTACAGAAGAATAATAATAATATTAATAATAACTAGATGCGAAAGTTCGTCGAGACAAACTTTAAGTTGGCTTGAGAAAGTTTGGAGCAGAACGTTTTTTGCTAGGCGGTTGCTAGGATTTTATGGGTGGTTGCTATGGTGTTCCTAGGGTATTTTGGGAGGTTGCTAGGGTGTTCTGGGTGGTTGCTAGGTGGTTGCTAGGGTGTCCTGGGTGGTTGCTAGGGTCTTTTGGGTGGTTGCTAGGCGGTTGCTAGGGTGTTATGGGTGGTTGCTAGGGTTTTTTGGGTGGTTGCTAGGGTATTCTGGGTGGTTGCTAGGCGGTTGCTAGGATCTTTTGGGTGGTTGCTAAGGTCTTTTGGGTGGTTGCTAGGGTGTTCTGGGTGGTTGCTAGGTGGTTGCTAGGGTGTCCTGGGTGGTTGCTAGGGTCTTTTGGGTGGTTGCTAGGCGGTTGCTAGGGTGTTCTGGGTGGTTGCTAGGGTGTTTTGGGTGGTTGCTAGGGTCTTTTGGGTGGTTGCTAGGTGGTTGCTAGGGTCTTTTGGGTGGTTGCTAGGCGGTTGCTAGGGTGTTTTGGGTGGTTGCTAGGGTGTTTTGGGTGGTTGCTAGGGTATTCTGGGTGGTTGCTAGGATATTTTGGGTGGTTGCTAGGGTCTTTTGGGTGGTTGTAAGGCGGTTGCTAGGGTGTTCTGGGTGGTTGCTAGGGTCTTTTGGGTGGTTGCTAGGCGGTTGCTAGGGTCTTTTGGGTGGTTGCTAGGGTCTTTTGGGTGGTTGCTAGGCGGTTGCTAGGGTGTTCTGGGTGGTTGCTAGGGTGTTTTGGGTGGTTGCTAGGGTATTCTGGGTGTTTGCTATGCGGTTGCTAGGATATTTAGGGTGGTTGCTAGGGTCTTTTGGGTGGTTGCTAGGCGGTTGCTAGGGTATTTTGGGTGGTTGCTAGGGTATTTTGGGTGGTTGCTAGGGTCTTTTGGGTGGTTGCTAGGCGGTTGCTAGGGTGTTCTGGGTGGTTGCTAGGGTATTCTGGGTGGTTGCTAGGGTGTTCTGGGTGGTTGCTAGGCGGTTGCTAGGGTGTTATGGGTGGTTACTAGGATGTTTTGTGTGGTTGCTATGGTGTTGCTAGGGTATTTTGGGTGGTTGCTAGGGTGTTCTGGGTGGTTGCTAGGCGGTTGCTAGGGTGTTATGGGTGGTTACTAGGATGTTTTGTGTGGTTGCTATGGTGTTGCTAGGGTATTTTGGGTGGTTGCTAGGGTCTTTTGGTTGGTTGCTAGGCGGTTGCTAGGGTATTTTGGGTGGTTGCTAGGGTCTTTTGGGTGGTTGCTAGGCGGTTTCTAGGGTATTTTGGGTGGTTGCTAGGGTCTTTTGGGTGGTTGCTAGGGTCTTTTGGGTGGTTGCTAGGCAGTTGCTAGGGTATTTTGGGTGGTTGCTAGGGTCTTTTGGGTGGTTGCTAGGCGGTTGCTAGGGTGTTCTGGGTGGTTGCTATGGTATTCAGAGCGGTAGATAGATAGATACACACACACACACACACACACACACACACTCAGAGTTTATGAGTTTAGAGTTTATAAGTGTATAAATTGATGAGTTTATAAGTGTACAAGTTTTTTGAGTTTAGAGTTTATAAGTTTAAATGAGTTTAGAGTTCAGAGTTTATTAATTTATGAGTTTAAGAGTTCATAAGTCTATGAATTCATGAGTTTATTAGTTAATTAGTTATTCAATTTAAGTTAATTAGTTTATAAGTGTATGAAATTAGAGTTTATTAGTTTAAATGAGTTTCATTGGCTAATATATATAGAATGGCAGTTTGATTTAGTTTTCAAGGGATTTAGATTTGAATTTTTGTCGGTTGGTGAGTTTGAATTTTTTTAGAATGCCCAATGTTAAGTCAATGGGAGTTTTTCTGAGTTTTGATCGTCATTTGTAGGAAAACCGTAAGTCCGATCAGTCTGAAAAGATATAGCATAAAACTTCAGATCAGTTTGAGTGTCTGAGCCGAGTTTGGAGTATGTAGAGTTAAAGCTCTAGGGCGAGTTTGAGTCAATAGTTATTTACAGAAGAATAATAATAATAACTAGATGCGAAAGTTCGTCGAGACAAACTTTAAGTTGGCTTGAGAAAGTTTGGACCAGAAAGTTTTTTGCTAGGCGGTTGCTAGGATTTTATGGGTGGTTGCTATGGTGTTCCTAGGGTATTTTGGGAGGTTGCTAGGGTGTTCTGGGTGGTTGCTAGGTGGTTGCTAGGGTGTCCTGGGTGGTTGCTAGGGTCTTTTGGGTGGTTGCTAGGTGGTTGCTAGGGTCTTTTGGGTGGTTGCTAGGCGGTTGCTAGGGTGTTCTGGGTGGTTGCTAGGGTTTTTTGGGTGGTTGCTAGGCGGTTGCTAGGGTGTTTTGGGTGGTTGCTATGGTCTTTTGGGTGGTTGCTAGGCGGTTGCTAGGGTGTTTTGGGTGGTTGCTAGGCGGTTGCTAGGGTGTTCTGGGTGGTTGCTAGGGTCTTTTGGGTGGTTGCTAGGCGGTTGCTAGGGTGTTTTGGGTGGTTGCTAGGGTCTTTTGGGTGGTTGCTAGGCGGTTGCTAGGGTGTTTTGGGTGGTTGCTAGGGTCTTTTGGGTGGTTGCTAGGATATTTTGGGTGGTTGCTAGGGTCTTTTGGGTGGTTGCTAGGCGGTTGCTAGGGTGTTTTGGGTGGTTGCTAGGGTCTTTTGGGTGGTTGCTCGGCGGTTGCTAGGGTGTTTTGGGTGGTTGCTAGGGTCTTTTGGGTGGTTGCTAGGCGGTTGCTAGGGTGTTTTGGATGGTTGCTAGGGTCTTTTGGGTGGTTGCTATGGTCATTTGGGTGGTTGCTAGGGTGTTTTGGGTGGTTGCTAGGGTCTTTTGGGTGGTTGCTAGGATATTTTGGGTGGTTGCTAGGGTCTTTTGGGTGGTTGCTAGGGTGTTCTGGGTGGTTGCTAGGTTGTTGCTAGGGTGTTCTGGGTGGTTGCTATGGTATTCAGAGCGGTGGATAGATAGATACACACACACACACACACACACACAAACAGACTACCTCCCTCACACACTCACTCAGACACACACACACTCAGAGTTTATGAGTTTAGAGTTTATAAGTGTATAAATGTATGAGTTTATAAGTGTACAAGATTTTGAGTTTAGAGTTTATAAGTTTAAATGAGTTTAGAGTTCAGAGTTTATTAATTTATGAGTTTAAGAGTTCATAAGTCTATGAATTCATGAGTTTATTAGTTAATTAGTTATTAAATTTAAGTTAATTAGTTTATAAGTGTATGAGATTAGAGTTTATTAGTTTAAATGAGTTTCATTGGCTAATATATATAGAATGGCAGTTTGATTTAGTTTTCAAGGGATTTAGATTTGAATTTTTGTCGGTTAGTGAGTTTGAATTTTTTTTAGAATGCCCAATGTTAAGTCAATGGGAGTTTTTCCGAGTTTTGATCGTCATTTGTAGGAAAACCGTAAGTCCGATCAGTCTGAAAAGATATAGCAACTAACTTCAGATCAGTTTGATTGTCTGAGCCGAGTTTGGAGTATGTAGAGTTAAAGCTCTAGGGCGAGTTTGAGTCAACGGTTTCCACAGAAGAATAATAATAATATTAATAATAATAAGTTTAAATAGGATTTCAATATGTTGGCTTTCTCAAGCCAACTTAACTAGAATGTACATTTCCTGAAGAAAATGTGAAGTGGTGCTTGCAGTGGCAAAACTCGCCACTGGGCAGATGCTAACACAATTAACATGTTGTGATACCATGATATACCACATTTTAGCATTATTTACCACGATTTACCATGTTTCTAAGATGATTTACTACGATTTACCACATTCCAGTATGATTTACTATGATTAACATGTTGTTAGAATGATGCTGGCATGATTAGCATGTTGTTAACATGATTAGCATGTTGGTAGCATGATGCTAGCATGATTAGCATGTTGCTAACATGCTTTTAACAAGATGTTAGCATGATTAGCATTTTGCTAGCATGTTTTTAGCTAGATGCTAACATGATTAGCATGTTGCTAACATTATGCTAGCTTGATTAACATGTTGTTAGCATGATGCTAGCATGATTAGCATGTTGTTAACATGATTAGCATGTTGGTAGCATGATGCTAGCATGATTAGCATGTTGCTAACATGCTTTTAACAAGATGTTAGCATGATTAGCATTTTGCTAGCATTTTTTTAGCTAGATGCTAACATGATTAACATGTTGTTAGTATAATGCTAGCTTGAATAGCATTTTGCTAGCATGATGCTAGCTTAATTAGCATATTCGTAACATGATGTTAGCATGATTAGCATGTTGCTAGCATGATGCTAGCTTGATTAGCATTATGTTAGCATGATGCTAGCTTGATTATCATGTTGGTAGCTTGATGCTAGCATGATTAGCATGTTTTTAGCTAGACGCTAACATGATTAGCATTTTTCTAGCATTATGCTAGCTTGAATAGCATGTTGCTAGCATAATGCTAGCTTGATTAGCATGTTGCTAGCATGATGCTAGCTTGATTAGCATGTTGGTAGTATAATGCTAGCTTGAATAGCATGTTGCTAGCATAATGCTAGCTTGATTAGCATGTTGCTAGCATTATGCTAGCTTGATTAGCATGTTGCTAGCATGATGCTAGCTTGATTAGCATGTTGCTAGCATAATGCTAGCATTATTAGCATTTTGCTAGCTTGATTAGCATGATGCTAGCTTGATTAACATGTTGGTAGCTTAATGCTAACATGATTAGCATTTTGCTAGCATGTTTTTAGCTAGATGCTAACATTATTAGCATGTTGCTAGCATTATGCTAGCTTGATTAGCATGTTGCTAGCAGTATGCTAGCTTGATTAGCATGTTGCTAGCATTATGCTAGCTTGATTAGCATGTTGCTAGCATGATGCTAGCATTATTAGCATGATGCTAGCATGATGCTAGCTTAATTAACATGTTGCTAGCATGATGCTAGCATTATGCTAGCTTGATTAGCATGTTGCTAGCATGATGCTAGCATTATTAGCATGATGCTAGCATGATGCTAGCTTAATTAACATGTTGGTAGCATGATGCTAGCATGATTAGTATGTTGCTAGCATGTTTTTAGCAAGATGCTTTTGCCAGGTGGTTGCTAGGGTTTTCTGGGTGGTTGCTATGGTGTTGCTAGGCAGTTGCTAAGGTGTTCTGGGTGGTTGCTAGGCAGTTGCTAGGGTATTATTGGTGGTTGCTAGGCAGTTGCTAGGGCATTGCTAGGTGGTTGCTATGGTGTTGCTAGGCAGTTGCTATGGTATTCTGGGTGGATGGTAGGGCGTTGCTAGGCAGTTGCTAGGGTGTTCTGGGTGGTTGCTAGGCGTTCTGGGTGGTTACTAGACATTTTGCTAGGTGTTCTGGGTGGTTGCTAGGCAGTTGCTAGGGTGTTCTGGGTGGTTGCTAGAGTTTTTTGGTGGTTACTAGAGCATTTCTAGACGTTGCTAGGGTTTTCAGGGTGGTTGCTAAGGTATTTTTGGTAGTTGCTATGGTGTTACTAGGTGGTTGGTAGTTGTCAAATATGGTTACTATGGAGTTTTTATAGAGTTCTTAAAATCTTTAATAACGAGTTCCTTCAGTACCGAATAGGCACAAGCATGGAGCAATATCGCAAGGCTACGAGTGTGATATTGCTTTAAAAAATGTAAAAAAAAATGTTTTTATATTATTTATTGGTTTAGGGTGGTTGCTAGGGAGCTCAGAGTGGTTGCTAGGGTGCTGTAACTGGTTGCTAGGGTGTGGCTATGAAGATTTTAGGCCATTACTTATTGGCTGCTTGATAATATAAATCCTCTGAGGGAGAGAGAGAGGGAGAGAAACGCAGGGGTGTCAGGCCCTTTGGAGTGGTGTGTGTGAAAACGGCAGTTGGGATTCAAATGTTTTTAGAACTCCCCATGTAAAGTCAATGGGACTTTTTTGGCCGCTTTTTCGTCCGCTGTGCGAACATCGTACACCCGATCGCTTAGAAAAGATATAGCACACCTCTCCTCAATGAGCCGCTCGATTTGACACCTCACTCAGGGGTCTGTGACAAACGGTGCGGGGCGCATTACGCGCCAAACTTTTGGCAGAATAATAATAATAAGAAGAATAATAAGTTTAGTGACAATAACACTAGTGGTGCTTTGAAAAAGCACCACTAATAAGTTTAAATAGGATTTCAATATATTGGCTTTCTCAAGCCAACATAACTAGAATGTACATTTCCTGAAGAAAATGTGAAGTGGTGCTTGCAGTGGCAAAACTCACCACTCGGTTGCTAGGGTGTTGTACATGATTGCATACGAGCCAACAACAATGTCTGTACGATGTTGTGGAGCTGAAATATGGCTTCTATATGTTTCAATATGGTTGCTAGGTGACTCTAAACGGTTGCTATGGTGTGAATACACAGTAACCGTGGTGATATTTTACAGACTGTTTCCCAAACGAAACAAAAGAGCCAAATCCCATCTCTATACGATGTTCTGATGAAAAGACATGGGTCTTGATAAACGGTTGCTAGGGTACTCTGTTTGGTTGCTAGGGAGTGGTTTGGCAGCTGCCAATCATGAAACTCCAAAGGCTGCTTGTCAGTATGAATGATATAAACCAACTCCCATGCCTCTGTGACATTCAGAATGGAAGATATTCCTCTTTGGACTTTGGTTGCTAGGGTACTCTGTTTGGTTGCTATGGAGTTGCTTGGCAGCTGCCAATGATGAAACTGCAAAGGCTTTTTGTCACTATGAATGATATAAACCAACTCCCATGCCTCGGTGACATTCAGAATGGAAGAAATGCCTCTTTGGATTTTGGTTGCTAGGGTACTCTGTTTGGTTGCTATGGAGTTGCTAGGCAGCTGCCAATGATGAAACTCCAAAGGCTTCTTGCCACTATGAATGATATAAACCAACTCCCATGCCTCTGTGACATTCAGAACGGAAGATATCCCTCTTTGGATTTTGGTTGCTAGGGTACTCTGTTTGGTTGCTAGGGAGTGGCGTGGCAGCTGCCAATCATGAAATTCCAAAGGCTGCTTGTCAGTATGAATGATATAAACCAAAATTGTGTTAGCAAAGATGCTAACACAATTAACATGTTGTGATACCATGATATACCACGTTTTATCATTATTTACCACGATTTACCATGTTTCTAAGATGATTTACTACGATTTACCACATTCCAGCATGATTTACTATGATTAACATGTTGTTAAAATGATGCTAGCATGATTAACATGTTGTTAACATGATTAGCATGTTGGTAGCATGATGCTAGCATGATTAGCATGTTGCTAACATGCTTTTAACAAGATGTTAGCATGATTAGCATTTTGCTAGCATGTTTTTAGCCAGATGCTAACATGATTAGCATTTTGCTAGCTTGATTAACATATTGTTAGCATAATGCTAGCTTGAATAGCATTTTGCTAGCATGATGCTAGCTTGATTAGCATTATGTTAGCATGATGCTAGCTTGATTAGCATGTTGGTAGCTTGATGCTTGCATGATTAGCATGTTTTTAGCTAGACGCTAACATGATTAGCATGTTTCTAGCATAATGGTAGCTTGATTAGCATGTTGTTAGCATGATGCTAGCTTGATTAGCATGTTGCTAGCATGATGCTAGCTTGATTAGCATTATGTTAGCATGATGCTAGCTTGATTAGCATGTTGGTAGCTTGATGCTAGCATGATTAGCATGTTGCTAGCATGTTTTTAGCTAGACGCTAACATGATTAGCATGTTGCTAGCATTATGCTAGCTTGATTAGCATGTTGCTAGCATGATGCTAGCTTGATTAGCATTTTGTTAGCATTATGATAGCTTGATTAGCATGTTGCTAGCATGATGCTAGCTTGATTAGCATGTTGGTAGCATAATGCTTGCATGATTAGCATGTTTTTAGTTAGACGCTAACATGATTAGCATGTTTCTAGCATAATGGTAGCTTGATTAGCATGTTGTTAGCATGATGCTAGCTTGATTAGCATGTTGCTAGCATGATGCTAGCTTGATTAGCATGTTGGTAGCTTGATGCTTGCATGATTAGCATGTTTTTAGCTAGACGCTAACATGATTAGCATGTTTCTAGCATAATGGTAGCTTGATTAGCATGTTGTTAACATGATGCTAGCTTGATTAGCATGTTGCTAGCATGATGCTAGCTTGATTAGCATTATGTTAGCATGATGCTAGCTTGATTAGCATGTTGGTAGCTTGATGCTAGCATGATTAGCATGTTGCTAGCATGTTTTTAGCTAGACGCTAACATGATTATCATGTTGCTAGCATTATGCTAGCTTGATTAGCATGTTGCTAGCATGATGCTAGCTTGATTAGCATTTTGTTAGCATTATGATAGCTTGATTAGCATGTTGCTAGCATGATGCTAGCTTGATTAGCATGTTGGTAGCATAATGCTAGCTTGATTAGCATGTTGCTAGCATGATGCTAACATGATTAGTATGTTGCTAGCATGTTTTTAGCAAGATGCTGTTGCCAGGTGGTGGTTGCTAGGGTTTTCTGGGTGGTTGCTGTGGTGTTGCTAGGCAAGTTGCTAAGGTGTTCTGGGTGGTTGCTAGGCAGTTGCTAGGGTATTCTTGGTGGTTGCTAGGCAGTTGCTAGGGTATTCTTGGTGGTTGCTAGGGTGTTCTGGGTGGTTGCTAGGCGTTTTGGGTGGTTACTAGGCAGTTGCTAGGTGTTCTGGGTGGTTGCTAGGCAGTTGCTAGGGTGTTCTGGTTGGTTGCTAGAGTTTTTTGGTGGTTACTAGAGCATTTCTAGACGCTGCTAGGGTGTTCAGGGTGGTTGCTAAGGTATTTTTGTTAGTTGCTATGGTGTTACTAGGTGGTTGGTAGTTGTCAAAGATGGTTACTATGGAGTTTTTATAGAGTTTTTAAAATCTTTAGTAACGAGTTCCTTCAGTACGGCACTCGGCCTGCGGCCTCGTGCCTATGGCCGAATAGGCACAAGCATGGAGCAATATCGCAAGGCTACGAGTGTGATATTGCTTTAAAAAATGTAAAAAAAATGTTTTTATATTATTTATTGGTTTAGGGTGGTTGCTAGGGAGCTCAGAGTGGTTGCTAGGGTGCTGTAACTGGTTGCTAGGGTGTGGCTATGAAGATTTTAGGCCATTACTTATTGGCTGCTTGATAATATAAATCCTCTGAGGGAGAGAGAGGGGGAGAGAAACGCAGGGGTGTCAGGCCCTTTGGAGTGGTGTGTGTGAAAACGGCAGTTGGGATTCAAATGTTTTTAGAACTCCCCATGTTAAGTCAATGGGACTTTTTTGGCCGCTTTTTCGTCCGCTGTGCGAACATCGTACACCCGATCGCTTAGAAAAGATATAGCACACCTCTCCTCAATGAGCCGGTCGATTTGACACCTCACTCAGGGGTCTGTGACAAACGGTGCGGGGCGCATTACGCGCCAAACTTTTGGCAGAATAATAATAATAAAAAAAAGAAGAATAATAAGTATGAGTGACAATAACACTAGTGTTGCTTTGAAAAAGCACCACTAATAATAATAAGTTTAAATAGGATTTCAATATGTTGGCTTTCTCAAGCCAACTTAACTAGATGCGAAAGTTCGTCGAGACAAACTTTAAGTTGGCTTGAGAAAGTTTGGACCAGAACGTTTTTTGCTAGGCGGTTGCTAGGATTTTATGGGTGGTTGCTATGGTGTTCCTAGGGTATTTTGGGAGGTTGCTAGGGTGTTCTGGGTGGTTGCTAGGTGGTTGCTAGTGTGTCCTGGGTGGTTGCTAGGGTCTTTTGGGTGGTTGCTAGGTGGTTGCTAGGGTCTTTTAGGTGGTTGCTAGGCGGTTGCTAGGGTGTTCTGGGTGGTTGCTAGGGTTTTTTGGGTGGTTGCTAGGGTATTCTGGGTGGTTGCTAGGCGGTTGCTAGGATATTTTGGGTGGTTGCTAGGGTCTTTTGGGTGGTTGCTAGGGTGTTCTGGGTGGTTGCTAGGTGGTTGCTAGGGTGTCCTGGGTGGTTGCTAGGGTCTTTTGGGTGGTTGCTAGGCGGTTGCTAGGGTGTTCTGGGTGGTTGCTACGGTGTTTTGGGTGGTTGCTAGGGTCTTTTGGGTGGTTGCTAGGTGGTTGCTAGGGTCTTTTGGGTGGTTGCTAGGCGGTTGCTAGGGTGTTCTGGGTGGTTGTTAGGGTCTTTTGGGTGGTTGCTAGGGTCTTTTGGGTGGTTGCTAGGCGGTTGCTAGGGTGTTCTGGGTGGTTGCTAGGGTCTTTTGGGTGGTTGCTAGGCGGTTGCTAGGGTGTTTTGGGTGGTTGCTAGGGTCTTTTGGGTGGTTGCTAGGCTGTTGCTAGGGTCTTTTGGGTGGTTGCTAGGGTGTTTTGGGTGGTTGCTAGGGTATTCTGGGTGGTTGCTAGGCGGTTGCTAGGGTCTTTTGGGTGGTTGCTAGGCGGTTGCTATGGTGTTCTGGGTGGTTGCTAGGGTGTTTTGGGTGGTTGCTTGGGTATTCTGGGTGGTTGCTAGGCGGTTGCTAGGGTGTTCTGGGTGGTTGCTAGGGTGTTTTGGGTGGTTGCTAGGGTATTCTGGGTGGTTGCTAGGCGGTTGCTAGGGTCTTTTGGGTGGTTGCTAGGGTCTTTTGGGTGGTTGCTAGGGTGTTCTGGCTGGTTGCTAGGCGGTTGCTAGGGTGTTATGGGTGGTTACTAGGATGTTTTGTGTGGTTGCTATGGTGTTGCTAGGGTATTTTGGGTGGTTGCTAGGGTGTTTTGGGTGGTTGCTATGGTGTTCTGGGTGGTTGCTAGGATATTTTGGGTGGTTGCTAGGGTCTTTTGGGTGGTTGCTAGGGTGTTCTGGGTGGTTGCTAGGGTGTTCTGGGTGGGTGCTATGGTATTCAGAGCGGTAGATAGATAGATAGATACACACACACACACACACACACACACACACTCAAACAGACTACCTCGCTCACACACTCACTCAGACACTCAGACACAGACACACACACACACACACACACACACACACACACACACACACACACACTCAGAGTTTATGAGTTTAGAGTTTATAAGTGTATAAATTGATGAGTTTATAAGTGTACAAGTTTTTGAGTTTAGAGTTTATAAGTTTAAATGAGTTTAGAGTTCAGAGTTTATTAATTTATGAGTTTAAGAGTTCATAAGTATATGAATTCATGAGTTTATTAGTTAATTAGTTATTAAATTTAAGTTAATTAGTTTATAAGTGTATGAGATTAGAGTTTATTAGTTTAAATGAGTTTCATTGGCTAATATATATAGAATGGCAGTTTGATTTAGTTTTCAAGGGATTTAGATTTGAATTTTTGTCGGTTGGTGAGTTTGAATTTTTTTAGAATGCCCAATGTTAAGTCAATGGGAGTTTTTCCGAGTTTTGATCGTCATTTGTAGGAAAACCGTAAGTCCGATCAGTCTGAAAAGATATAGCATATAGCTGCAGATCAGTTTGAGTGTCTGAGCCGAGTTTGAAGTATGTAGAGTTAAAGCTCTAGGGCGAGTTTGAGTCAACAGTTTTAGTAAGAAGAATAATAATAATAACTAGATGCGAAAGTTCGTCGAGACAAACTTTAAGTTGGCTTGAGAAAAGTTTGGAGCAGAACGTTTTTTGCTAGGCGGTTGCTAGGATGTTGCTATGGTGTTGCTAGGGTATTTTGGGAGGTTGCTAGGGTGTTCTGGGTGGTTGCTAGGTGGTTGCTAGGGTGTCCTGGGTGGTTGCTAGGGTCTTTTGGGTGGTTGCTAGGGTCTTTTGGGTGGTTGCTAGGGTATTTTGGGTGGTTGCTAGGCGGTTGCTAGGGTGTTCTGGGTGGTTGCTAGGGTGTTTTGGGTGGTTGCTAGGGTGTTTTGGGTGGTTGCTAGGGTATTCTGGGTGGTTGCTAGGCGGTTGCTAGGATATTTTGGGTGGTTGCTAGGGTCTTTTGGGTGGTTGCTAGGCGGTTGCTAGGGTGTTCTGGGTGGTTGCTAGGGTGTTTTGGGTGGTTGCTAGGGTGTTCTGGGTGTTTGCTATGCGGTTGCTAGGATATTTAGGGTGGTTGCTAGGGTCTTTTGGGTGGTTGCTAGGCGGTTGCTAGGGTATTTTGGGTGGTTGCTAGGGTATTCTGGGTGGTTGCTAGGCTATTTTGGGTGGTTGCTAGGGTCTTTTGGGTGGTTGCTAGGAGGTTGCTAGGGTATTTTGGGTGGTTGCTATGGTATTCTGGGTGGTTGCTAGGGTCTTTTGGGTGGTTGCTAGGCGGTTGCTAGGGTGTTTTGGGTGGTTGCTAGGGTGTTTTGGGTGGTTGCTAGGGTATTCTGGGTGGTTGCTAGGCGGTTGCTAGGATATTTTGGGTGGTTGCTAGGGTGTTTTGGGTGGTTGCTAGGGTGTTCTGGGTGGTTGCTAGGGTATTTTGGGTGGTTGCTAGGATCTTTTGGGTGGTTGCTAGGCGGTTGCTAGGGTGTTTTGGGTGGTTACTAGGATGTTTTGTGTGGTTGCTATGGTGTTGCTAGGGTATTTTGGGTGGTTGCTAGGGTCTTTTGGGTGGTTGCTAGGCGGTTGCTAGGGTGTTTTGGGTGGTTGCTAGGGTGTTTTGGGTGGTTGCTATGGTCTTTTGGGTGGTTGCTAGGCGGTTGCTAGGGTGTTTTGGGTGGTTGCTAGGGTCTTTTGGGTGGTTGCTAGGCGGTTGCTAGGATATTTAGGGTGGTTGCTAGGGTCTTTTGGGTGGTTGATAGGCGGTTGCTAGGGTATTTTGGGTGGTTGCTAGGGTATTCTGGGTGGTTGCTAGGCTATTTTGGGTGGTTGCTAGGGTCTTTTGGGTGGTTGCTAGGCGGTTGCTAGGGTATTTTGGGTGGTTGCTATGGTATTCTGGGTGGTTGCTAGGGTCTTTTGGGTGGTTGCTAGGCGGTTGCTAGGGTGTTTTGGGTGGTTGCTAGGGTGTTTTGGGTGGTTGCTAGGGTATTCTGGGTGGTTGCTAGGCGGTTGCTAGGATATTTTGGGTGGTTGCTAGGGTGTTTTGGGTGGTTGCTAGGGTGTTCTGGGTGGTTGCTAGGGTATTTTGGGTGGTTGCTAGGATCTTTTGGGTGGTTGCTAGGCGGTTGCTAGGGTGTTTTGGGTGGTTACTAGGATGTTTTGTGTGGTTGCTATGGTGTTGCTAGGGTATTTTGGGTGGTTGCTAGGGTCTTTTGGGTGGTTGCTAGGCGGTTGCTAGGGTGTTTTGGGTGGTTGCTAGGGTGTTTTGGGTGGTTGCTATGGTCTTTTGGGTGGTTGCTAGGCGGTTGCTAGGGTGTTTTGGGTGGTTGCTAGGGTCTTTTGGGTGGTTGCTAGGATATTTTGGGTGGTTGCTAGGGTCTTTTGGGTGGTTGCTAGGGTCTTTTGGGTGGTTGCTAGGCGGTTGCTAGGGTGTTTTGGGTGGTTACTAGGATGTTTTGTGTGGTTGCTATGGTGTTGCTAGGGTATTTTGGGTGGTTGCTAGGGTCTTTTGGGTGGTTGCTAGGCGGTTGCTAGGGTGTTTTGGGTGGTTGCTAGGGTGTTTTGGGTGGTTGCTATGGTCTTTTGGGTGGTTGCTAGGCGGTTGCTAGGGTGTTTTGGGTGGTTGCTAGGGTCTTTTGGGTGGTTCCTAGGATATTTTGGGTGGTTGCTAGGGTCTTTTGGGTGGTTGCTAGGGTGTTCTGGGTGGTTGCTAGGTGGTTGCTAGGGTGTTCTGGGTGGTTGCTATGGTATTCAGAGCGGTAGATAGATAGATACACACACACACACACACACACACACACACACACACACACACACACACACACACACTCACTCAGACACACACACTCACTCAGACACACACACTCACTCAGACACACACACACACACACACGCACACACACACACACACACACACACACACACTCAGACACACTCAGACACACACACACACACACACACACACACACACACACACACACACACACTCACTCAGACACACACACACACACACACACACACACACACACACACACACTCACACACTCAGAGTTTATGAGTTTAGAGTTTATAAGTGTATAAATTGATGAGTTTATAAGTGTACAAGTTTTTGAGTTTAGAGTTTATAAGTTTAAATGAGTTTAGAGTTCAGAGTTTATTAATTTATGAGTTTAAGAGTTCATAAGTCTATGAATTCATGAGTTTATTAGTTAATTAGTTATTCAATTTAAGTTAATTAGTTTATAAGTGTATGAAATTAGAGTTTATTAGTTTAAATGAGTTTCATTGGCTAATATATATAGAATGGCAGTTTGATTTAGTTTTCAAGGGATTTAGATTTGAATTTTTGTCGGTTGGTGAGTTTGAATTTTTTTAGAATGCCCAATGTTAAGTCAATGGGACTTTTTCCGAGTTTTGATCGTCATTTGTAGGAAAACCGTAAGTCCGATCAGTCTGAAAAGATATAGCATAAAACTTCAGATCAGTTTGAGTGTCTGAGCCGAGTTTGGAGTATGTAGAGTTAAAGCTCTAGGGCGAGTTTGAGTCAATAGTTTTTCACAGAAGAATAATAATAATAATATTAATAATAATAATAAGTTTAAATAGGATTTCAATATGTTGGCTCTCTCAAGCCAACTTAATAAGTTTAAATAGGATTTCAATATGTTGGCTTTCTCAAGCCAACTTAACTAGATGCGAAAGTTCGTCGAGACAAACTTTAAGTTGGCTTGAGAAAGTTTGGACCAGAACGTTTTTTGCTAGGCGGTTGCTAGGATGTTGCTATGGTGTTGCTAGGGTATTTTGGGAGGTTGCTAGGGTGTTCTGGGTGGTTGCTAGGTGGTTGCTAGGGTGTCCTGGGTGGTTGCTAGGGTCTTTTGGGTGGTTGCTAGGGTATTTTGGGTGGTTGCTAGGCGGTTGCTAGGGTGTTCTGGGTGGTTGCTAGGGTGTTTTGGGTGGTTGCTAGGGTGTTTTGGGTGGTTGCTAGGGTATTCTGGGTGGTTGCTAGGCGGTTGCTAGGATATTTTGGGTGGTTGCTAGGGTCTTTTGGGTGGTTGCTAGGCGGTTGCTAGGGTGTTCTGGGTGGTTGCTAGGGTGTTTTGGGTGGTTGCTAGGGTATTCTGGGTGTTTGCTATGCGGTTGCTAGGATATTTAGGGTGGTTGCTAGGGTCTTTTGGGTGGTTGCTAGGCGGTTGCTAGGGTATTTTGGGTGGTTGCTAGGGTATTCTGGGTGGTTGCTAGGCTATTTTGGGTGGTTGCTAGGGTCTTTTGGGTGGTTGCTAGGCGGTTGCTAGGGTCTTTTGGGTGGTTGCTATGGTATTCTGGGTGGTTGCTAGGGTCTTTTGGGTGGTTGCTAGGCGGTTGCTAGGGTGTTTTGGGTGGTTGCTAGGGTGTTTTGGGTGGTTGCTAGGCGGTTGCTAGGATATTTTGGGTGGTTGCTAGGGTGTTTTGGGTGGTTGCTAGGGTGTTCTGGGTGGTTACTAGGATGTTTTGTGTGGTTGCTATGGTGTTGCTAGGGTGTTTTGGGTGGTTGCTAGGGTCTTTTGGGTGGTTCCTAGGATATTTTGGGTGGTTGCTAGGGTCTTTTGGGTGGTTGCTAGGGTGTTCTGGGTGGTTGCTAGGTGGTTGCTAGGGTGTTCTGGGTGGTTGCTATGGTATTCAGAGCGGTAGATAGATAGATACACACACACACACACACACACACACACACACACACACACACACACACACACACACTCACTCAGACACACACACTCACTCAGACACACACACTCACTCAGACACACACACACACACACACGCACACACACACACACACACACACACACACACTCAGACACACTCAGACACACACACACACACACACACACACACACACACACACACACACTCACTCAGACACACACACACACACACACACACACACACACACACACACACTCACACACTCAGAGTTTATGAGTTTAGAGTTTATAAGTGTATAAATTGATGAGTTTATAAGTGTACAAGTTTTTGAGTTTAGAGTTTATAAGTTTAAATGAGTTTAGAGTTCAGAGTTTATTAATTTATGAGTTTAAGAGTTCATAAGTCTATGAATTCATGAGTTTATTAGTTAATTAGTTATTCAATTTAAGTTAATTAGTTTATAAGTGTATGAAATTAGAGTTTATTAGTTTAAATGAGTTTCATTGGCTAATATATATAGAATGGCAGTTTGATTTAGTTTTCAAGGGATTTAGATTTGAATTTTTGTCGGTTGGTGAGTTTGAATTTTTTTAGAATGCCCAATGTTAAGTCAATGGGACTTTTTCCGAGTTTTGATCGTCATTTGTAGGAAAACCGTAAGTCCGATCAGTCTGAAAAGATATAGCATAAAACTTCAGATCAGTTTGAGTGTCTGAGCCGAGTTTGGAGTATGTAGAGTTAAAGCTCTAGGGCGAGTTTGAGTCAATAGTTTTTCACAGAAGAATAATAATAATAATATTAATAATAATAATAAGTTTAAATAGGATTTCAATATGTTGGCTCTCTCAAGCCAACTTAATAAGTTTAAATAGGATTTCAATATGTTGGCTTTCTCAAGCCAACTTAACTAGATGCGAAAGTTCGTCGAGACAAACTTTAAGTTGGCTTGAGAAAGTTTGGACCAGAACGTTTTTTGCTAGGCGGTTGCTAGGATGTTGCTATGGTGTTGCTAGGGTATTTTGGGAGGTTGCTAGGGTGTTCTGGGTGGTTGCTAGGTGGTTGCTAGGGTGTCCTGGGTGGTTGCTAGGGTCTTTTGGGTGGTTGCTAGGGTATTTTGGGTGGTTGCTAGGCGGTTGCTAGGGTGTTCTGGGTGGTTGCTAGGGTGTTTTGGGTGGTTGCTAGGGTGTTTTGGGTGGTTGCTAGGGTATTCTGGGTGGTTGCTAGGCGGTTGCTAGGATATTTTGGGTGGTTGCTAGGGTCTTTTGGGTGGTTGCTAGGCGGTTGCTAGGGTGTTCTGGGTGGTTGCTAGGGTGTTTTGGGTGGTTGCTAGGGTATTCTGGGTGTTTGCTATGCGGTTGCTAGGATATTTAGGGTGGTTGCTAGGGTCTTTTGGGTGGTTGCTAGGCGGTTGCTAGGGTATTTTGGGTGGTTGCTAGGGTATTCTGGGTGGTTGCTAGGCTATTTTGGGTGGTTGCTAGGGTCTTTTGGGTGGTTGCTAGGCGGTTGCTAGGGTCTTTTGGGTGGTTGCTATGGTATTCTGGGTGGTTGCTAGGGTCTTTTGGGTGGTTGCTAGGCGGTTGCTAGGGTGTTTTGGGTGGTTGCTAGGGTGTTTTGGGTGGTTGCTAGGGTATTCTGGGTGGTTGCTAGGCGGTTGCTAGGATATTTTGGGTGGTTGCTAGGGTGTTTTGGGTGGTTGCTAGGGTGTTCTGGGTGGTTACTAGGATGTTTTGTGTGGTTGCTATGGTGTTGCTAGGGTATTTTGGGTGGTTGCTAGGGTCTTTTGGGTGGCTGCTAGGCGGTTGCTAGGGTGTTTTGGGTGGTTACTAGGATGTTTTGTGTGGTTGCTATGGTGTTGCTAGGGTATTTTGGGTGGTTGCTAGGGTCTTTTGGGTGGTTGCTAGGCGGTTGCTAGGGTGTTTTGGGTGGTTGCTAGGGTGTTTTGGGTGGTTGCTATGGTCTTTTGGGTGGTTGCTAGGCGGTTGCTAGGGTGTTTTGGGTGGTTGCTAGGGTATTTTGGGTGGTTGCTAGGATATTTTGGGTGGTTGCTAGGGTCTTTTGGGTGGTTGCTAGGGTGTTCTGGGTGGTTGCTAGGGTGTTCTGGGTGGTTGCTATGGTATTCAGAGCGGTAGATAGATAGATACACACACACACACACACACACACACACACACACACACACACACTCAGAGTTTATGAGTTTAGATTTTATAAGTGTATAAATTTATGAGTTTATAAGTGTACAAGTTTTTGAGTTTAGAGTTTATAAGTTTAAATGAGTTTAGAGTTCAGAGTTTATTAATTTATGAGTTTAAGAGTTCATAAGTCTATGAATTCATGAGTTTATTAGTTAATTAGTTATTCAATTTAAGTTAATTAGTTTATAAGTGTATGAAATTAGAGTTTATTAGTTTAAATGAGTTTCATTGGCTAATATATATAGAATGGCAGTTTGATTTAGTTTTCAAGGGATTTAGATTTGAATTTTTGTCGGTTGGTGAGTTTGAATTTTTTTAGAATGCCCAATGTTAAGTCAATGGGACTTTTTCCGAGTTTTGATCGTCATTTGTAGGAAAACCGTAAGTCCGATCAGTCTGAAAAGATATAGCATAAAACTTCAGATCAGTTTGAGTGTCTGAGCCGAGTTTGGAGTATGTAGAGTTAAAGCTCTAGGGCGAGTTTGAGTCAATAGTTTTTCACAGAAGAATAATAATAATATTAATAATAACTAGATGCGAAAGTTCGTCGAGACAAACTTTAAGTTGGCTTGAGAAAGTTTGGACCGGAAAGTTTTTTGCTAGGCGGTTGCTAGGATGTTATGGGTGGTTGCTATGATGTTGCTAGGGTATTTAGGGCGGTTGCTCAGGTGTTCTGGGTGGTTGCTATGGTATTCTGGGTGGTTGCTAGGGTATTCTGGGTGTTTGCTAGGCGGTTGCTAGGATATTTTGGGTGGTTGCTAGGGTCTTTTGGGTGGTTGCTAGGCGGTTGCTAGGGTGTTCTGGGTGGTTGCTAGGGTGTTTTGGGTGGTTGCTAGGGCATTCTGGGTGGTTGCTATGCGGTTGATAGGATATTTAGGGTGGTTGCTAGGGTATTTTGGGTGGTTGCTAGGCGGTTGCTAGGGTGTTCTGGGTGGTTGCTAGGGGATTTTTGGGTGGTTGCTAGGTGGTTGCTAGGGTCTTTTGGGTGGTTGCTAGGCGGTTGCTAGGGTGTTCTGGGTGGTTGCTAGGGTGTTTTGGGTGGTTGCTAGGGTATTCTGGGTGGTTGCTAGGATATTTTGGGTGGTTGCTAGGGTCTTTTGGGTGGTTGCTAGGGTCTTTTGGGTGGTTGCTAGGCGGTTGCTAGGGTGTTCTGGGTGGTTGCTATGGTATTCTGGGTGGTTGCTAGGGTATTCTGGGTGGTTGCTAGGCGGTTGCTAGGATATTTTGGGTGGTTGCTAGGGTCTTTTGGGTGGTTGCTAGGCGGTTGCTAGGGTGTTCTGGGTGGTTGCTAGGGTGTTTTGGGTGGTTGCTAGGGCATTCTGGGTGGTTGCTATGCGGTTGCTAGGATATTTAGGGTGGTTGCTAGGGTCTTTTGGGTGGTTGCTAGGCGGTTGCTAGGGTATTTTGGGTGGTTGCTAGGCGGTTGCTAGGGTGTTCTGGGTGGTTGCTAGGGGATTTTTGGGTGGTTGCTAGGTGGTTGCTAGGGTCTTTTGGGTGGTTGCTAGGCGGTTGCTAGGGTGTTCTGGGTGGTTGCTAGGGTGTTTTGGGTGGTTGCTAGGGTATTCTGGGTGGTTGCTAGGATATTTTGGGTGGTTGCTAGGGTCTTTTGGGTGGTTGCTAGGGTCTTTTGGGTGGTTGCTAGGCGGTTGCTAGGGTGTTCTGGGTGGTTGCTAGGGTCTTTTGGGTGGTTGCTAGGCGGTTGCTAGGGTGTTCTGGGTGGTTGCTAGGGTCTTTTGGGTGGTTGCTAGGCGGTTGCTAGGGTCTTTTGGGTGGTTGCTAGGGTGTTTTGGGTGGTTGCTAGGGTATTCTGGGTGGTTGCTAGGCGGTTGCTAGGGTCTTTTGGGTGGTTGCTAGGCGGTTGCTATGGTGTTCTGGGTGGTTGCTAGGGTGTTTTGGGTGGTTGCTAGGGTATTCTGGGTGGTTGCTAGGCGGTTGCTAGGGTGTTTTGGGTGGTTGCTAGGGTGTTTTGGGTGGTTGCTAGGGTATTCTGGGTGGTTGCTAGGCGGTTGCTAGGGTCTTTTGGGTGGTTGCTAGGGTCTTTTGGGTGGTTGCTAGGGTGTTCTGGGTGGTTGCTAGGCGGTTGCTAGGGTGTTATGGGTGGTTACTAGGATGTTTTGTGTGGTTGCTATGGTGTTGCTAGGGTATTTTGGGTGGTTGCTAGGGTGTTTTGGGTGGTTGCTAGGGTGTTCTGGGTGGTTGCTAGGCGGTTGCTAGGGTGTTTTGGGTGGTTGCTAGGGTCTTTTGGGTGGTTGCTAGGGTGTTCTGGGTGGTTGCTATGGTATTCAGAGCGGTAGATAGATAGATACACACACACACACACACACACACACACACACTCAGAGTTTAGAGTTTATAAGTGTATAAATTGATAAGTTTATAAGTGTACAAGTTTTTGAGTTTAGAGTTTATAAGTTTAAATGAGTTTAGAGTTCAGAGTTTATTAATTTATGAGTTTAAGAGTTCATAAGTCTATGAATTCATGAGTTTATTAGTTAATTAGTTATTAAATTTAAGTTAATTAGTTTATAAGTGTATGAGATTAGAGTTTATTAGTTTAAATGAGTTTCATTGGCTAATATATATAGAATGGCAGTTTGATTTAGTTTTCAAGGGATTTAGATTTGAATTTTTGTCGGTTGGTGAGTTTGAATTTTTTTAGAATGCCCAATGTTAAGTCAATGGGAGTTTTTCCGAGTTTTGATCGTCATTTGTAGGAAAACCGTAAGTCCGATCAGTCTGAAAAGATATAGCATAAAACTTCAGATCAGTTTGAGTGTCTGAGCCGAGTTTGGAGTATGTAGAGTTAAAGCTCTAGGGCGAGTTTGAGTCAACAGTTATTTACAGAAGAATAATAATAACTAGATGCGAAAGTTCGTCGAGACAAACTTTAAGTTGGCTTGAGAAAGTTTGGACCAGAATGTTTTTTGCTAGGCAGTTGCAAGGATGTTATGGGTGGTCGTTATGGTGTTGCTAGGCGGTTGCTAAGGTATTTTGGGTGGTTGCTAGGGTGTTGCTAGGCGGTTGCTAGGGTGTTCTGGGTGGTTGCTATGGTGTTGCTAGGCGGTTGCTAAGGTATTCTGGGTGGTTGCTAGGCGGTTGCTAGGGTGTTCTGGGTGGTTGCTAGGGTCTTTTGGGTGGTTGCTAGGGTCTTTTGGGTGGTTGCTAGGTGGTTGCTAGGGTGTTTTGGGTGGTTGCTAGGGTCTTTTGGGTGGTTGCTAGGCGGTTGCTAGGGTCTTTTTGGTGGTTGCTAGGGTATTTTGGGTGGTTGCTAGGGTATTCTGGGTGGTTGCTAGGTGGTTGTTAGGGTCTTTTTGGTGGTTGCTAGGGTGTTTTGGGTGGTTGCTAGGCGGTTGCTAGGGTGTTCTGGGTGGTTGCTAGGGTGCTTTGGGTGGTTGCTAGGCGGTTGCTAGGGTATTCTGGGTGGTTGCTAGGGTGTTTTGGGTGGTTGCTAGGCGGTTGCTAGGCTATTTTGAGTGGTTGCTAGGGTATTTTGGTTGGTTGCTAAGTGGTTGCTAGGGTATTCTGGGTGGTTGCTAGGGTGTTTTGGGTGGTTGCTAGGGTATTCTGGGTGGTTGCTAGGCGGTTGCTAGGGTCTTTTGGGTGGTTGCTAGGGTCTTTTGGGTGGTTGCTAGGCGGTTGCTAGGGTGTTCTGGGTGGTTGCTAGGGTATTCTGGGTGGTTGCTAGGCGGTTGCTAGGGTATTTTGGGTGGTTGTTAGGGTATTTTGGGTGGTTGCTAGGGTCTTTTGGGTGGTTGCTAGGCGGTTGCTAGGGTGTTTTGGGTGGTTGCTAGGGTATTCTGGTTAGTTGCTAGGCGGTTGCTAGGATATTTTGGGTGGTTGCTAGGGTGTTTTGGGTGGTTGCTAGGCTATTTTGGGTGGTTGCTAGGGTCTTTTGGGTGGTTGCTAGGTGGTTGCTAGGGTGTTCTGGGTGGTTGCTAGGATATTTTGGGTGGTTGCTAGGGTCTTTTGGGTGGTTGCTAGGGTGTTCTGGGTGGTTGCTAGGTGGTTGCTAGGGTGTTCTGGGTGGTTGCTATGGTATTCAGAGCGGTAGATAGATAGATACACACACACACACACACACACACACACTCAGAGTTTATGAGTTTAGAGTTTATAAGTGTATAAATTGATGAGTTTATAAGTGTACAAGTTTTTGAGTTTAGAGTTTATAAGTTTAAATGAGTTTAGAGTTCAGAGTTTATTAATTTATGAGTTTAAGAGTTCATAAGTATATGAATTCATGAGTTTATTAGTTAATTAGTTATTAAATTTAAGTTAATTAGTTTATAAGTGTATGAGATTAGAGTTTATTAGTTTAAATGAGTTTCATTGGCTAATATATATAGAATGGCAGTTTGATTTAGTTTTCAAGGGATTTAGATTTGAATTTTTGTCGGTTGGTGAGTTTGAATTTTTTTAGAATGCCCAATGTTAAGTCAATGGGAGTTTTTCCGAGTTTTGATCGTCATTTGTAGGAAAACCGTAAGTCCGATCAGTCTGAAAAGATATAGCATATAGCTGCAGATCAGTTTGAGTGTCTGAGCCGAGTTTGAAGTATGTAGATTTAAAGCTCTAGGGCGAGTTTGAGTCAACAGTTTTAGTAAGAATAATAATAATAATAACTAGATGCGAAAGTTCGTCGAGACAAACTTTAAGTTGGCTTGAGAAAGTTTGGACCGTAAAGTTTTTTGATAGGCGGTTGCTAGGATGTTATGGGTGGTCGCTATGGTGTTTCTAGGGTGTTTTGGGCAATTGCTAGGGTGTTCTGGGTGGTTGCTATGGTGTTGCTAGGGTATTTTGGGTGGTTGCTAGGGTGTTTTGGGTGGTTGCTAGGGTGTTCTGGGTGGTTGCTAGGCGGTTGCTAGGGTGTTTTGGGTGGTTGCTAGGGTCTTTTGGGTGGTTGCTAGGGTCTTTTGGGTGGTTGCTAGGGTGTTCTGGGTGGTTGCTAGGTGGTTGCTAGGGTGTTCTGGGTGGTTGCTATGGTATTCAGAGCGGTAGATAGATAGATACACACACACACACACACACTCAGAGTTTAGAGTTTATAAGTGTATAAATTGATAAGTTTATAAGTGTACAAGTTTTTGAGTTTAGAGTTTATAAGTTTAAATGAGTTTAGAGTTCAGAGTTTATTAATTTATGAGTTTAAGAGTTCATAAGTCTATGAATTCATGAGTTTATTAGTTAATTAGTTATTAAATTTAAGTTAATTAGTTTATAAGTGTATGAGATTAGAGTTTATTAGTTTAAATGAGTTTCATTGGCTAATATATATAGAATGGCAGTTTGATTTAGTTTTCAAGGGATTTAGATTTGAATTTTTGTCGGTTGGTGAGTTTGAATTTTTTTAGAATGCCCAATGTTAAGTCAATGGGAGTTTTTCCGAGTTTTGATCGTCATTTGTAGGAAAACCGTAAGTCCGATCAGTCTGAAAAGATATAGCATAAAACTTCAGATCAGTTTGAGTGTCTGAGCCGAGTTTGGAGTATGTAGAGTTAAAGCTCTAGGGCGAGTTTGAGTCAACAGTTATTTACAGAAGAATAATAATAAGTTTAAATAGGATTTCAATATGTTGGCTTTCTCAAGCCAACTTAACTAGATGCGAAAGTTCGTCGAGACAAACTTTAAGTTGGCTTGAGAAAGTTTGGACCGGAAAGTTTTTTGCTAGGCAGTTGCAAGGATGTTATGGGTGGTCGTTATGGTGTTGCTAGGCGGTTGCCAACGTATTTTGGGTGGTTGCTAGGGTGTTGCTAGGCGGTTGCTAGGGTGTTCTGGGTGGTTGCTATGGTGTTGCTAGGCGGTTGCTAAGGTATTCTGGGTGGTTGCTAGGCGGTTGCTAGGGTGTTCTGGGTGGTTGCTAGGGTCTTTTGGGTGGTTGCTAGGTGGTTGCTAGGGTGTTTTGGGTGGTTGCTAGGGTCTTTTGGGTGGTTGCTAGGCGGTTGCTAGGGTCTTTTTGGTGGTTGCTAGGGTGTTGCTAGGGTGTTCTGGGTGGTTGCTAGGGTATTCTGGGTGGTTGCTAGGCGGTTGCTAGGGTCTTTTTGGTGGTTGCTAGGGTGTTGCTAGGGTGTTCTGGGTGGTTGCTAGGGTATTCTGGGTGGTTGCTAGGGTCTTTTGGGTGGTTGCTAGGCGGTTGCTAGGGTGTTTTGGGTGGTTGCTAGGTGGTTGCTAGGGTGTTTTGGGTGGTTTCTAGGGTCTTTTGGGTGGTTGCTAGGTGGTTGCTAGGGTCTTTTGGGTGGTTGCTAGGCGGTTGCTAGGGTGTTCTGGGTGGTTGCTAGGGTATTCTGGGTGGTTGCTAGGATATTTTGGGTGGTTGTTAGGGTCTTTTGGGTGGTTGCTAGGGTCTTTTGGGTGGTTGCTAGGCGGTTGCTAGGGTGTTCTGGGTGGTTGCTAGGGTCTTTTGGGTGGTTGCTAGGCGGTTGCTAGGGTGTTTTGGGTGGTTGCTAGGGTGTTTTGGGTGGTTGCTAGGCTGTTGCTAGGGTCTTTTGGGTGGTTGCTAGGGTGTTTTGGGTGGTTGCTAGGGTATTCTGGGTGGTTGCTAGGCGGTTGCTAGGGTCTTTTGGGTGGTTGCTAGGCGGTTGCTATGGTGTTCTGGGTGGTTGCTAGGGTGTTTTGGGTGGTTGCTTGGGTATTCTGGGTGGTTGCTAGGCGGTTGCTAGGGTGTTCTGGGTGGTTGCTAGGGTGTTTTGGGTGGTTGCTAGGGTATTCTGGGTGGTTGCTAGGCGGTTGCTAGGGTCTTTTGGGTGGTTGCTAGGGTGTTCTGGCTGGTTGCTAGGCGGTTGCTAGGGTGTTATGGGTGGTTACTAGGATGTTTTGTGTGGTTGCTATGGTGTTGCTAGGGTATTTTGGGTGGTTGCTAGGGTGTTTTGGGTGGTTGCTATGGTGTTCTGGGTGGTTGCTAGGATATTTTGGGTGGTTGCTAGGGTCTTTTGGGTGGTTGCTAGGGTGTTCTGGGTGGTTGCTAGGGTGTTCTGGGTGGGTGCTATGGTATTCAGAGCGGTAGATAGATAGATACACACACACACACACACACACACACACACACACACTCAAACAGACTACCTCGCTCACACACTCACTCAGACACTCAGACACAGACACACACACACACACACACACACACACACACACACACACACACACACACACACACACACACACACACACACACACACACACACACACACACACACTCAGAGTTTATGAGTTTAGAGTTTATAAGTGTATAAATTGATGAGTTTATAAGTGTACAAGTTTTTGAGTTTAGAGTTTATAAGTTTAAATGAGTTTAGAGTTCAGAGTTTATTAATTTATGAGTTTAAGAGTTCATAAGTCTATGAATTCATGATTTTATTAGTTAATTAGTTATTAAATTTAAGTTAATTAGTTTATAAGTGTATGAGATTAGAGTTTTTTAGTTTAAATGAGTTTCATTGGCTAATATATATAGAATGGCAGTTTGAATTAGTTTTCAAGGGATTTAGATTTAAATTTTTGTCGGTTGGTGAGTTTGAATTTTTTTAGAATGCCCAATGTTAAGTCAATGGGAGTTTTTCCGAGTTTTGATCGTCATTTGTAGGAAAACCGTAAGTCCGATCAGTCTGAAAAGATATAGCATATAGCTGCAGATCAGTTTGAGTGTCTGAGCCGAGTTTGAAGTATGTAGAGTTAAAGCTCTAGGGCGAGTTTGAGTCAACAGTTTTAGTAAGAAGAATAATAATAATAAGTTTAAATAGGATTTCAATATGTTGGCTTTCTCAAGCCAACTTAATAATAATAAGTTTAAATAGGATTTCAATATGTTGGCTTTCTCAAGCCAACTTAATAAGTTTAAATAGGATTTCAATATGTTGGCTTTCTCAAGCCAACTTAATAAGTTTAAATAGGATTTCAATATGTTGGCTCTCTCAAGCCAACTTAATAATAATAATAAGTTTAAATAGGATTTCAATATGTTGGCTTTCTCAAGCCAACTTAATAATAAGTTTAAATAGGATTTCAATATGTTGGCTTTCTCAAGCCAACTTAACTAGATGCGAAAGTTCGTCGAGACAAACTTTAAGTTGGCTTGAGAAAGTTTGGACCAGAACGTTTTTTTGCTAGGCGGTTGCTAGGATGTTGCTATGGTGTTGCTATGGTGTTGCTAGGGTATTTTGGGAGGTTGCTAGGGTGTTCTGGGTGGTTGCTAGGTGGTTGCTAGGGTGTCCTGGGTGGTTGCTAGGGTCTTTTGGGTGGTTGCTAGGGTATTTTGGGTGGTTGCTAGGCGGTTGCTAGGGTGTTCTGGGTGGTTGCTAGGGTGTTTTGGGTGGTTGCTAGGGTGTTTTGGGTGGTTGCTAGGGTATTCTGGGTGGTTGCTAGGCGGTTGCTAGGATATTTTGGATGGTTGCTAGGGTCTTTTGGGTGGTTGCTAAGCGGTTGCTAGGGTGTTCTGGGTGGTTGCTAGGGTGTTTTGGGTGGTTGCTAGGGTATTCTGGGTGTTTGCTATGTGGTTGCTAGGATATTTAGGGTGGTTGCTAGGGTCTTTTGGGTGGTTGCTAGGCGGTTGCTAGGGTATTTTGGGTGGTTGCTAGGGTATTCTGGGTGGTTGCTAGGCTATTTTGGGTGGTTGCTAGGGTCTTTTGGGTGGTTTCTAGGCGGTTGCTAGGGTATTTTGGGTGGTTGCTATGGTATTCTGGGTGGTTGCTAGGGTCTTTTGGGTGGTTGCTAGGCGGTTGCTAGGGTGTTTTGGGTGGTTGCTAGGGTGTTTTGGGTGGTTGCTAGGGTATTCTGGGTGGTTGCTAGGCGGTTGCTAGGATATTTTGGGTGGTTGCTAGGGTGTTTTGGGTGGTTGCTAGGGTGTTCTGGGTGGTTACTAGGATGTTTTGTGTGGTTGCTATGGTGTTGCTAGGGTATTTTGGGTGGTTGCTAGGCGGTTGCTAGGGTGTTTTGGGTGGTTACTAGGATGTTTTGTGTGGTTGCTATGGTGTTGCTAGGGTATTTTGGGTGGTTGCTAGGGTCTTTTGGGTGGTTGCTAGGCGGTTGCTAGGGTGTTTTGGGTGGTTGCTAGGGTCTTTTGGGTGGTTGCTAGGGTCTTTTGGGTGGTTGCTAGGGTCTTTTGGGTGGTTGCTAGGTGGTTGCTAGGGTGTTCTGGGTGGTTGCTATTAGGGGTGGCTCGATACCACTTTTTCATGTCCGATACCGATACCGATACCACACAATTGAGTATCTGTCGATACCGATACCGATACAATACCATATATTTTTTTCTTAATTAAGCTGTTAATAACACATTTGTCAGGAGGATGCACTGTGCTTAACCTAGCCAGCTTAAAAGCATCATCATGCTCAAACAGTGCAATAAATGTTCTACTTTCCTAAAGGATGAAATAAGTAGGCCACAACATGACTCAGTTGTGCAATACTGCTGCTTAATTTTTAGGAAAACAATTTTTAAACAGAACTTGTAGCAGCATTTTTAATTATTCAGCACCATTCAATTAATGAAATTTAAAGTGCAACTGTGCAAATAAAACAAAAATTATAATTCCAGTGCCTCTTATGTAGTCATAATAATAGGGCTGTACCCGACTATTCGAATATTCGTTCGGTGGGTTGGTATTCGATTTGAGAATTTGACATTCGAATATTCGTTTTTTTTTTGTTTTTTTTTGCACACCTGGCATCTCCCTCGAAATGGTTCTCATTCGCGCTTGCATATGTTCAACACTATAAAATCTGACGAAATATAGATAGACACACAAGACGAGACACGTTCAGAATGAATAAACTTTTAATAAACTACAGAACAGCGGGAGTGGGAAGCGGCGCGCCTCACGCGGGCAGGGCTTATATGCTCCGAGAACTCTTTTTTACAACTATCTTATAAAGCCTAGCCATTTTTAATAGGATGGACAGTTGAAGGAACCCAACCTCGTTATTTGATGCTTCTTGGCCAGTTGGCCTAAAGTGTTCCTGCAACGGGAGTATTCTCTGGCTAGAGCGCAGATCTGTGGAGTTTGTAAGGACAGAAGTGCATGCCTGCGAGCTTGTATTTTGGGTTAAGCTGCGTTGCTTTGACATTGAGGAAAATAGAATAATAGAAACAAAATGTATTAGACTTTTTACCCCTTATTATCAATCTAAATTAATCTCGTTTTTAATTTAATTTAATTTAGTTTTTCTTTATTTAAATTCGTTTTTTTTCTTTAATTAAATTTCGGTTTTCTTTATTTAAATTTCGTTTCTTTATTTAAATTTCGTTTTTCTTTAATTAAATTTCGTATTATTCTTTATTTAAATTTCGTTTTTCTTTATTTAAATTTCGTTTTTTTCTTTAATTAAATTTCGTTTTTCTTTATTTAAATTTCGTTTCTTCTTTATTTAAATTTCGTTTTTCTTTATTTAAATTTCGTTTTTATTTATTTAAATCTACCCTTTACTGTGTCAGTAATTTGTTAGTCAGAAAAATATTAGACTACCTTATTAAGTATTGCTTAAGTTAACAGACGTGTGTGTGTGTGTTACGTGCGAGTGTATTTGCTTTGTGTTGTTCATGGGGAAGATGCGTTTTATATAACTAGTGCAGTAATCCGTTTTCGGAGCATAAGCCGTGCCCGCGTGAGGCGCGCCGCTTCCTGCTCGCGCTGTTCTGTAGTTTATTAATTATGAACATATCGCGTCTTATTTGAAATAACTCCACACAGCTGACATGATAACTTAATTGCTGAGAGGGCTTGCCTCACTCACCTCTAGCTACCGTTCACGTGATGCCAGTGTTGCCAAGTCCGCGGTCTCTCCCACCCCGAAACGCGATTGGCTATTTTTAAGAAGCAATTGGACGGGATTTGTATGTGAAAATCTGGTAACCCTGCGTGACGCGTGTTGCTCATCTCTCTTTATGGCATGTCTCTCAGGTGTTGTTAAGCATTTGTATGACAATTTAGGACTAAGGGACGTGATCGTATCGGATCGGGTTATACTCCCGCGATTCATGCAATATCCGATCCAGTGATTTTGGCCAGTATCGGACTAATACCGATACCGAATATCGGATCGGCGCACCCCTAGTTGCTATGGTATTCAGAGCGGTAGATAGATAGATACACACACACACACACACACACACACACACACACACACACACACACACTCAGAGTTTATGAGTTTAGAGTTTATAAGTGTATAAATTGATGAGTTTATAAGTGTACAAGTTTTTGAGTTTAGAGTTTATAAGTTTAAATGAGTTTAGAGTTCAGAGTTTATTAATTTATGAGTTTAAGAGTTCATAAGTATATGTTTATTAGTTAATTAGTTATTAAATTTAAGTTAATTAGTTTATAAGTGTATGAGATTAGAGTTTATTAGTTTAAATGAGTTTCATTGGCTAACATATATACACTGTTAAATGTCGCTGTAGATTTAGCAGCACAGTACTGTAATAACCTACAGTACAATACTGCATTTCTATATTACAGTAAAGTACCGTAATTTGCATTGTATTGTGGGTAATTTTGTTTGAGCGGGAACATTTTACAGTAAATTTTAGTGTTGCTGTAACCTAGCTGTAGCCTGGCTGTAATATGCCTAGCAATAATACAGGGTTGCTGTAAACAGAGAGCGCGCGCGCCGCCTGACTGACGTCAGAGCACAACTGCAGCAGGCAGACGCAGATCACTCGCTGGATGGATGGATGGATCTCTGCGGATATCTGGACATTTGGTAAGTTAATTTTGAATTTTATAATAAGGTTTTAGGATTTTACACTATAGTGTACAAATAACAGTGGAAGTTTAGCCAGCGACGGTTCCAAAAACACCGTTAGTTAGATCTGCTCTTTCACCCCGTTGCTTGTCCCGACATTTTCAAATCTAACTCGAGATTTGAACATTGAATTAACATTACCTTACGGTTTATTTCGACCAAAACAGACTTGGTGATTGTTGGAACGGTGGAAGGACAAATCGAGGTGGTTAACTAACGTTAAATGTGTTATACGATGGTCTGCGAGATAAAATTACTGCATTTGACATGTTACGTTTGGAGGATCTTATGATAACAAACATGTCTAACGTTAACTGTTATCTGTAGGGATCCTTTCCTGGCATCCGAGCCCGTCAGTGGTAAAAACAAGCCCTTATAGACATAACGTTATTTTGCTCAAACTGCTATTTGCAGTCCGTTTCTCAGATGGCGAACTTTATGATTTTACTAACTTTTATGATAAATACTGGACCAAATTTAATAAGTCGTTTAGACACAAAAACACGTGAAAACAAGGGTTAAAAATACTGCACTTTCCTTTGCAACGCAAAATGGGTGATTTGGGCTTAGAGAGATTGGCTATTGGTACCAGTTTAGCCTTTTATTTCCTTTCTATTTAGGCGGGAGACCCAGTTCTGTAGCATTGTGATTTGTAATGACAAATAATGATTATTATAATAATAAAAAATATGAATAAAGGTGTAAATTGTTCAAAAAAAACTATCTGAGTTAATAATGATCTATTAGGCAACAAAGACAAGTAAAATGCATGCCAAAAAAGCTAGTTAGAATATTTAAAGAGGTCAAGTGAAGTTTAAAGTGAAGCTTATTTTTATTTTATTAACCTAGATGTATTGTATGCAGATGAATGAAATATATGTCCTCAACAAGAAACATAACAGTTAACTGAATAATATGTATTTTGATTTCTTACAGCTCTACAGTGTGGGACAATTTTATTTGCAGCCTGGGAAGGAGTTTTCTGTAAGTATTAGCCATGTTAATACAATGTTTTAAACTTAAAGTTTTAAAATCTAAAGGTTACATTTTTGTTTTTTTTAATTGGCTGTTTTTTTTTTATTTAATTTTTGTTATTTCTACAGAATTTTCTTTTACAATTTCTCTCTTACACTGTCTGCTCATCTTTATTGGTGCTGTGGATAACAGGTTTTGTCATACGTGTTTTTGTGTGTCATGTCTTTTTCAGTTTTGGTCACCGCCAGGTTCCAGTACCACCTCAAAGTCCCAGCCAAATTTAAAAGTATGTCCAGCTACAGCCGCAAGTCATGCAGTTTCTCAACCTCTCACACCGACTTTTTGGAACTTCAGCTTATTCACCGTATCCCCCAGAGTTAGATAAGTGAAGTCCATACATACCCTTTTCATCTCCGTGTGTGCCGTAACACTGTCTGACGCACCCACTGCTAGCCTAGCTTAGCACAAAGACTGGAGGTAAACGGCTCCAGCTAGCATACTGCTCCCAATAAGTGACAAAATAACCCAACATTTTCCTATTTACATGTTATGATTTGTATAGTCACAGCGTGTACAAATAACAAGGTCACATGAGACACAGCCATCTTCTAACCGTATACATACTGGGAACTATATTCTCAGAAGGCGAAGCACTGCTACATGGGCAGAGTGATTAGCGCAACACTCTGAGCGAACTCATCTCCTCACCACCGAGCTTTCTCAGGTGCTGCGAGCAAATCACTCCGCAGAAGTAGCAGTGCTTCTCTTTCTGAGAATATAGTTCCCAGTATGTGTACGGTTAGAAGATGGCCGTGTCTCATGTGACCTTGTTATTTGTACACGCTGTGACTATACAAATCATAACATGTAAATAGGAAAATGTTGGGTTATTCTGTCTCTTATTGGGAGCAGTATGCCAGCTGGAGCCGTTTACCTCCAGTCTTTGTGCTAACTAGGCTAGCGGTGGGTGCGTCAGACAGAGTTACGGCACGCACGGAGATGAGAAGGGTATGTATGGACTAACTTTGGGGGATACGGGGAATAAGCTGAAGTTCCAAAAAGTCTGCGTGTTCCTTTAACTATCCCTTTAAAAACTGTTTACCTGTAAAGTGCTGGTGTACTGGACATGCAATGTTCCTAAATTAAATGTTTTTTTCACAAATACACAGTGTAACTGATTAATAAAAAAAAAATTTGACAATAACATTGTTTGGATTGATTGATTTGCAGTTATTCTGAAGTTGCATTATAATATTATTACCTGTAAATTTATATACTGTAATAACTACATCTTATATAAATATAATATTATCATTATTAGTAATTTGAAAATTATAATATTTAGCAATAATGTATCAATATAGGTATTACAGTACAATACTGTATAATTAATTACAGCAGAAGCAGAAACATTACAAAAATACAGTAAAAATACAGTAAAGTACTGTTTTGTAGTTTACAGTACTGATCTTCTGTACTGTAAAGTAAATTACAGTACAGTTACTGTAAATCAAAATACAGTAACTTGCTGGCAACCTTGCTGCCAGTACTGTACTGTAAAAATACAAGAAAATCGTTAACAGTGTAGAATGGCAGTTTGATTTAGTTTTCAAGCGATTTAGATTTGAATTTTTGTCGGTTGGTGAGTTTGAATTTTTTTAGAATGCCCAATGTTAAGTCAATGGGAGTTTTTCCGAGTTTTGATCGTCATTTGTAGGAAAACCGTAAGTCCGATCAGTCTGAAAAGATATAGCATATAGCTGCAGATCAGTTTGAGTGTCTGAGCCGAGTTTGAAGTATGTAGAGTTAAAGCTCTAAGTGTTTGTAAAAATCTTGCCAGTTCATTGCATGCATCCATTGCGGTAAGTAATCTTTTTAACTGACTGTCACATTCTCAGTATTTGCATGTACAATAGACAATGGAATAGCAATCTACATCAGCATATTTCACAACATGTAATAACCTCTTTTATTAAGCACTTAACCCTTAAGATTTGAATAACATTTTTGGAATCAAGATTACTCATTTCATTTACCCATTAGGTTTCGTATCTCCTCCACTGCCTCGTAGCCACTGCCAACTGCCATCAGCACCTTCATTTCAAGGTAATCCACTAGTATTTGAGTGACAGCTTGACAGATTCTCAGTATTTGCATTTATCATGGAAAAAACTTTTGTATAACAGCATTGTATTAAATTGTGTAACAGCAGAATGGATTGCAGACATTAACATCATAGACATAAATTGTAATGTTTATATTACATTCACCTTTATTGCCATCTAGGAACCTTTGTGGTAAATAAATATAACACCAATAAAATAATAATAAGTAACCATAAAACAGAAAAACCAAAAACAGAGACTTGAAAGCGGACAGAGAAGGGGCTGTTCTAATCGCTTAGAGGCAGGCTGTTCCAGAGTTGTGGCCCTAAAGTCATGGTCCTTTAAAGTCTATTCTCTGATAATAGGATAGAAATTTGTTCAAATTTACGACACTTATGAAGAAGTTTGGCCGCAGTGTTTCAGACTAGCTGAAGACGAGCAATTTGAGACTTGGATATACAGCAAAATAATGAATTGCATTAATCTAGCCGAGACGTAACAAATGCATGAACAGCCATTTCTATTCTCTATCACAAGCTGTTTATTTATTTTCATTTATCCATAGGGTTGAGGCTGCTTTGGCTGTCTATGCAAGTAACACACACAACATATTAATCATTAGTCATATCTTTATATTGATTAATGCACAATTCTACATGTCCTGTAGGGTCCACATAGACATTGCTGTTTTAGTCTTTACTGTATACAGTATATAACATTGTGATATTTTACACATTTAGCCATTGGTAGAAATTAGAGTAAAGGTAAATATATTTGTTTGTTGGACATGTAAATATGCTGAGTAAAAACAAGGTTTTGTAGCTTAAAATGAACAGCTTGATTTGTGTGAGATGTGTCTCTTTTTCTCTCTCCCTGCAGTAGATTGGACATCTCTATTCCCATCAACAGTATGTAAGAACTGTTTTTAAATGTGATGGCATAGCATCATAAGCCCCAAAAATGTGTTGAAAATATATTAATTACTGCATTCTGTATTTATTTATTACATTGTCCCACCTCTATACAGTAAGTAATCATTTTAGAAATAATTTTTGTTTTACTATTATTATTATATTTGCCTAATTAACTATTAAGTGAAGTTTTAATTAAGTGCATTTTGTATTAAGGTTTTCTGTAAAGAATGTAATTAACTTGTTTTTTTCTCTGTGTGTGTGTGTGTGTGCGTGTGTGCGTGTGCGTGTGTGTCGTTTAATGTCCTGTCCTATCTATACCTTTATGTACTTTTTTCACTCAAACTTTTATCTCGCTTAAACCTCTACCTCTCGCCCATTCTGTTCTTTCTCTTCAAAACAAACATTGACTGGCTGCTACCCCAAAACGCTGCTGCATTGCTTGCTGCTTCGCTTGCTCGCACCCCAAACGCAATCTCAAAAATGCAAAAACCAAAACGCATAAACCCAAACTGCACATGCAAGCTTGCTAACGCATCTGTAAAAAATAAAAGCCAGAACCACAACAAGTTTTTCCCCCAAAACGCTTTGAAAACCAAAAACACTTTGAAAACCAAAACCTATGAAAACTCTGACAACTTGACTAAAAAACGCTTGACTTGACTGTAAAAAGCTGGGACTGTGAAAAACTTGAACCCAGGTGAGAAAAAATCAACTGCAGATTCAGGAAAAAGTGGAATATCAACTCTTTTAAAGTACACACTTTTTTGATTAACCTAACTTCAAATCAATTAATTAACTGTTGTTATATATCGACTGTTGTATACTGTTACTAATATATATATTTCTGTATATCTGATCGCATAAAAGGTATTATCTTTTGTGTTCGTTTTCTCAAGTAACAGTAAATATCAATATTTGTACCCATTACTCAAACATATTTGCTTGATTGCCAGTGCTCAAACATCACCATGCCAAGAAGAGGAAAGAGGAGTGAATCTCAGAAACAGCGCAGAAACCTAAAAGCTTCATGTGGCACCAATAGCAGTACTTCTGGAGCAGGTATGGTTGGTGAAAACATGTATGTTCTGTCTGTTACAGCATCTCACTGTCAAAGCGATTCTAGGTACAAGATTTACTCCAGAAGTCGTCAGTGTACATGCAATGCCTTAATGTTCCTAGCTGTCCATAATGAACGTAATGAGCTACTCGGTTTCGATTTAGACCGCATTTTACAGAAAGGTGATGCCCTTTACACTAGTGTCAAAAAAACACTGCGGAGCAAAGGACAATTTGTGGCAAATTTTTTTAACTTTGATGAGCTGCCAAGCACAGTTAAGACCAACTCTGCCTGCTACAACATCCTGAAACATCCTCAGAGAGTTGGATTCCTAAAAGATTCACCTGTCCTAGGCGAGTATGAAAACCTAGAGAATACTCTGCAATGTCTCAGAGCTGATGTGAGTGACGCGTTGCTGATGTGTGGATGCTCGTGTATCGCCGTATTCAGAGATCGCTCAGGGAGGTTTGGTTATTTTGACTCTCACTGCAGATCAGCATATGGAATGCCTGAAGATGAAAGCACTGGTACAGCCGTGATGTTGACCTTCTTCCGTTTAGAGGACATGATTGAGAGGTTGCTGCTATTGTTTCAAGGGTGTTTTGATTTGAGAGACCAGCAACAGTTTGATCTGCTGCCTGTATCGTTCATTAACCGAATAACTGAAAGAAGTGTACGTCCTGAAGTCTCCCCGAACTGCTGTGAGCTTGAACGTGATGTACAACCATCTGTCTCTTTTGAGAACGAAGCTCTGTCAAACAAAGAACAATGCAGGTCTGCTGATGTCTCACAACTGGATGTTCAAGTCCAAGATGTGCAACCATCCACCTCTTTTGAGAACGAAGCTCTGTCAAACAAAGAACAATGCAGGTCTGCTGATGTCTCACAACTGGATGTTCAAGTCCAAGATCCATTTCAGCAACTATCTGAGACTACTGTTAACAGTGACGCATCAACTGAGGAACAAGCCCACTTGACTAATCAGTATAAAATCAAAGTTATAACTTCCGTCACTCAGGATAGCGACAGATATAAAAATGTGTCATTCAGTAAAACATTTCCTGATATGCTTTCACAGAGTGCATCTATGCCGATAGCATTGTCAGCTCCAAATCAACAATATTCAAAATCAACTGACTTAAATAAGCAATTGAAAAAACTGAGCAAGACTCAAAGGCGAAAGGCTTACAGTTCAAAATGGCACAAAGAAATGAGTTCCATCAAAAAACAGACTAAACGCAAAATCCATAATTATAAAACATATAAGGAAATTAATAAACAAGCCATGAAAAACAAATATTGTAATAATGCAATTTACAGAGAACACCACAAACAAGCCATGAAAAACAATTATAAACATATTAATGAATACAGAGAGAGAAAAAAGAGTACTGTAACCAGCAATTACAAGAATGACAAACAGTTCAGGGAGAGACAAAAGAACTATATGATTAGAAACTACAGGAATGATGAAACATTCAGGGAGAGACAAAAGAACCATATAATTAGAAACTACAGGAATGATGAAAAATTCAGGGAGAGACAAAAGAGCTATATAATTAGAAACTACAGGAATGATGAACAATTCAGGGAGAGACAAAAGAGCTATATAATTAGAAACTACAGGAATGACGCACAGTTCAGAGAGAGACAAAATAACTATACAATTAGAAACTACAGGAACGATGAACAATTCAGGGAGAGACAAAAGAGCTATATAATTAGAAAATACAGGAATGATGAACAATTCAGGGAGAGACAAAAGAGCTATATAATTAGAAACTACAGGAATGATGAAAAATTCAGGGAGAGACAAAAGACCTATATAATAAGAAATTATAGGAATAATCCTAAGTACAAGGAACAGCATATGCAATATATTGTTGATAGATATTTAAAGGATCCTATTTTTAGGCAAAGGCAAATAGACCATTATGCAAACCGATGCAAAAATGATCCTAACTTCTATGAAAAAAGGAAAAACATCTTTAAACAACGTTATCACTGTGATGCACATTTTAGGGCTCGTCAGAAAGAATACAATTTATTCAAATCTAAAAACAAAATATCTGCACTCAAGGTACTTCACACAGTACGCTGTGCACAAGACATACGGCTCAAATACAAAAACATGAATCTGATGCGCCAGCAGAGAGACACGTTACAAAATAACCAGCCTGACGCAGTACAAGATCCGACTGTGTTAAGAGCCTTAAATGTTTTCAGAGATGTTATAAAACAGGGGCCAACTTATGTCTGCACATGCTGTGCCAGAGCACTCTTCTCAAATCAAGTCAAGTCATGTGATCGTGAGCGCTATCAGAAGAATCCGACAGTTGCTTCAGTTTGCTTGACTGGAAACTATGTTCACGTCTGCTCTGACTGCTCAGATCAATGTGCCTTGGAGAACAGGAAAACAGAGTGGATCTGTCACTGCTGCCATAATACACTAATGAGAGGTCTGATTCCAGACATTGCTTTAGCTAATAAACTTCAGTTCGCTCCCATTCCTTCAGAACTCTGCGATTTGAATGTTCTTGAAAGACACGTTATTGCAAAGTACATTCCTTTTGCTAAGATTGTTACACTACCGAAAGGCCAGCAAAGAGCTATTAAAGGCGCCGTGATTTCTGTTGCATCTGAAGTAGAAACAACAGTGAATTCTTTACCCAGACCAAGAAGTGAATCACAACTGCTTACAGTGAAACTCAAAAGACGTCTGTGTTACCAAGGTCACTATCAGTTTCAGACTTTGAACATGCAAAAGGTTTTGTCTGCTTTAAGAAAGCTAAAAGATATCCATTCAGAATATAAAGATATCGTCATTAACCCTCTGGAGTCTGAGCGTTTTTTGGGGCCCTGGGGGTGTTCTGACATGCTCTGACATTTGTGCTTTTTTCAGTTGCTTATAAACATATTAATGGCAAAGGTGTAAATTCACTCTATATAGCACAAACAGGACTACAATAATATGTGAGCCACATGTATGTACATGTTTTCATTTTTGAGAGAATAATGTTTATGCGTGGTTATCGAAAAAACTAAAAATTAAAATTTTTGATATAAGACCACAAAACACATACTAAATATGTGGCAATAAGACTTTTGACTTATGGATGTCGTCGCCTATAGTTTTTTCTTCAAAATTATGTGAAAATAGTCTTGCTTTATCGTTCACATAAAACCATACATTGATTTAAATTGATGTAAAACAGGTTTTGCTTGGAAAGCCAATATGCGAGGGGGCGTGAACGAGGAGTGGTTTACACCTTAGAATACACCCACTCTGCATAATTAGCCATTCACTCAGGTGTGACACTGACTGAGCCACAATGCAAAGACAAAAGATATATTTAGAAGAAGACTTATATTGACCATTTAAGATTTTGCTTACATCTATCTTGTAAATATGTTTTGCTATTTTATTAAAACGGTTACAATTACAACAATAATTACAATTTCAACAATATTTCAAGTGTACTCTTTCTTTGTAAAAAAAAAAATGATTATAGGCCCTACATTTTATCTATGTATTCATTAGTGTGAATATAACCAACATTGGAACAGCTAACATCTTAGTTGATGACTTTATTTTTGACAAAAATAGTATTTTATATATAGAAATGGCTAAACAAAAGCTTATTTGATGTGGCAGTATATTCTACAGTAAAAACTGTACCCAAATCTGGTCAACAAAATGTTGTCTTTCATATTTCGTCTGACTGTAACGTTGTTTTCATGAAATATTAGGGCATATTGTTAATTTGCAGTTTAATACGTTGCTTATACAAATAGCCTACATTTTATTTCAACATTCAGTCGATGTTTACTTATCTCAGTATAGCAATACAGTTTGCTAAAACATCATCATTCATTCACACACGAGATTTAAATTTAAACTGTCTTTGCCAGCTGTGGTAAACAGCGCGCATTCATGCCGTTTATTCATTCATAAACAGAAACCCACGTGAAGAAATTCACGTGAGAAGGAAAAAACTTACTTGTATTCCTCAGCTCGCTCCTCGATATACCCGCACTTCTGAGGGACATTTTCCATTAGTATTATTCCTCACAGCGCTGCAAGACGGTGTAAACAATGATCTAAATAAACTTGTGTGTTTTCTCGAGCTGATGGGGGCGTTCACAGGATTGCCTCAGCCATTTGCGTTTGAATAGCGCGCGCTCTCCGTGGGCGGGGCCGATTATAACGTAATGAGATGAGATGAGCTCGACTGGAATCGCTCTATTTTAATACAGATTTCACAAGATGAGAATAATTGTTTTTTTATATAAATTACTTCATTTAAAAGAAGAGAATTCAAGCTTCATGCCTGTTTGTCTGTATGTCTGTTTGACTGAGTATTCGCTGAGTTATTGTTAATTTTCGGACGCGTTTCAGAATGGACTTCACTGGCAGAGAGAAGGCAGAACTCGCTTCGTGTTTATTTTTCTTTATTTGGCAAAAAGCACAACACTTTGTTTTTATTGTGAGTATACACAAAAATAATACACATTTAACAGAATCGATTGATGTATGAAACTCCTATGGAAAATCAAAGTCAACAGAGTATTTATGAGTTTCTTTTACACTAATAAAAAAAAAGCGAGCTGGTATCGCCGGCGATACAGCCGACCTCAGGGGGTTAATGCAGAACTCTCTGAAAAAGAAATGTTTAATGAGCATGAAGAGTGTGCAATTGACATCAATGCTTCTGAAGAAGAAATGTTTAATGAGCATGAAGAGTGTGCAAATGACATCAATGCTTCTGAAGAAGAAATGTTTAATGAGCATGAAGAGTGTGCAAATGACATCAATGCTTCTGAAGAAGAAATGTTTAATGAGCATGAAGAGTGTGCAAATGACATCAATGCTCCCGATGAGGAAATGGATATTGAGAACAGTAGACAAAGTGAGAACACTGAAGAACAGAGCAATGAGAATGAACACGATGCAAATGATGACACTACTGCAGAAGAGCAATCGAGAGGCCTTGCCTTGGATACATGTCTTCAGCCCCCAGATCTCGGCCAGCAGCTGTTGTCTTATAATGATGGAATATTTTGCATTGCCCCAGCAGAGAGAAACACTCCTGTAAACACTTTCAAAATTCCTAAACTTGAGTCTATGGCGTTTCCAGTGCAGTTTCCTGATGGCAAGAACACCTTTGATGAGCCTGGTAGAGAAAAACATGTTTCCCCCAGCAGATACTTTAACTCTAGACTATTTTCTATTGACAATCGTTGTGCGAAGGACACCAACTATATCTTCTTTGCGCAGTTCGTGACTGAAATGAACATGGCCACATCTAGTATGTCTATCCAGCTGAGGAAAGGAAAACCCATGACTCGTGATGGACGCAGAATAAACTGTTCAATGCTGCAGGACAAACAGGAGTTAGAAAAGCTTGTAATAAATAAGGAAGCTACACGATTCATGCAACCATTAAGAGGGACTCCAGCATACTGGGAGAAATCTCTCCGTGATCTGTTTGCTATGCTGAGACAGCTGGGCACTCCTACATTTTTCTGTACGTTTAGTGCTGCTGAGATGAGATGGCCTGATGTGATTACTGCTATTAAAGCACAACAAGGTGAAACCGTGAACTTTGCTGAATTAGACTGGTCCGAAAAATGTGAAATCCTCAGAAGTAACTCTGTGACAGCGATGAGGATGTTTGAGAAACGAGTTGAAGCCTTGATGAGAGATTTGATAAATTCCCCTGCTCGACCTATCGGTGAGGTAATTGACTTTTTTTACAGAGTAGAGTTCCAGCTGCGTGGCTCTCCACACATTCACTGCTTATTTTGGGTGAAAGATGCTCCAGAGTTTGAAAAAGATCAAGATCAGGATGTGTGTGATTTCATTGATAAATACATATCGTGCAAATTACCAGACCCAGACAAAGACCCAGAACTACATAAAATTGTAAGTGAAGTACAGATGCACAGTCGTAACCACTCAAAATCCTGTAGAAAGAACAAGAAGCACTGCCGGTTTGGATTTCCTAAACCACCCATTAACAGAACAATGATATCACGCCCCAGACCTCCTCCTGCAGATCAGTCTGATGAAGGGAATGAATATCAGAGGAAAGAAATTATGCCAGTTTCGCAAAAGAACAGCTACAGAATGTGTGGGATCTACTGAATGACTCGACTCAGAGTTTTGATAGCATTACACAGCTACTTCATAAAGTAAACATGACTTATGAAGAGTATGAGAAACATATTGATACTATTTCTACATCAAGTTCAATATTCATGGAGAGACGACCACAGGACTGCTGGGTGAATGGCTATAATCCAATGCTGTTAAGAGCCTGGGATGCAAACATGGACATACAGTTCATTCTGAACCCCTACAGCTGTATCATGTATATTGTCTCGTACATTTCAAAAGCTGAGCATGAGATGAGTGATTATCTTAAAAAAGTGATAAAAGACTCAAGCCATGATGACCTGTCTGAACGTGAGTGCATGAAGCAGATCATGAATGCCTATGCAAAGAACAGAGAAGTCAGTGCTCAGGAGGCAGTCGCTCGCACATGCAGTCTGAAATTAAAATCATCATCACGTGCTGTCATATTCATACCTACTGATGACAATGCTGTAAAGATGAGTTTACCAATGAGGTGCTTGGAGAGCATGGATGATGACATAGAGAACGTGTGGATGACAGGATTGCCAGAAAAGTACAAGGCCAGACCAAATAGACCTGAATTTGAGAACATGTGCATGGCTGAATTTGCAAGTGAATATCGCATTGTTTATGCAGGAAAAACAAAAGGTAAAAATGTCTTGCCACTTCAAAAAAACTTGGGACACATACAGAAAAGAACAAGAGGAAAACCTGCTGTCATCAGATTTGCTCGTTTTTCACAGCAGAAAACCCCAGAAAAATTCTATGGAACTTTTCTAAAGCTATACTTGCCATATCGCTCAGATGAGCAACTGAAGTCCACAAGATTTCAGACATATGAATCATTTTATGCATTTGCTTCTGTAAAACTGCCAGGAACTGATGAACTGCAGCGTGTGTACAATATTGTAAACGAAAACCGTGAGAAATATGAAAAACATAATGAGGCTATTGAACAGGCAATTGAGGATTTTGAACAGAATGGTCCAGTTGAAGATGCATGGACTACATTGGCTCCAGCAAATGAACTGATCCGTTTGGAGAGCATATCGGAACGTGAACCCACTGATCCTAATGATGTGAACGAGCAGGAGGATATTCCTGAATACACAGCATCTACCTCTGTCAGTAACACAGCTATGCCACTCGTGGAAGCTACCCAACAAAATCATGCACAGATTCGCAAAATGTACCAGAGCTTGAATCAAACACAAGCTTCCATATTTTATGCAGTCCGAGACTGGTGCAAAAGATGTGTCTCTGGTGAAAACCCACAACAATTTCTGTATTTCTTGAATGGTGGAGCAGGAGTTGGTAAATCACACGTTATCAAATCTATTTATGCAGAAGCAACCAAGATTTTGCGCAGGCTTCCATGCATACAAGAGCATACTGACATTTCCAAGCCAACCGTTCTTTTAGCAGCATTCACAGGAACTGCAGCCTTTAACATCTCAGGTAAAACACTGCACTGTCTTCTGAAACTCCCAAGAAACTTGAAGCCTCCATACCAAGGCCTGGGAAACAGCTTGGATGAAATCAGGGCAGACCTTTCTAATACACACATTTTAATTATCGATGAAATATCAATGGTGTCAAAACAGTTGTTTGCCTATGTGAACTGGAGACTGCAACAGATTAAGGGAAACAAGAAACCTTTTGGTGGCTTATCTGTATTAGCTGTGGGAGATTATTATCAATTACCACCTGTGGGAAGAGCAAAACCACTCTGTGTGTATGAGGACCATGTGCTGGACTTCTGGACAGATCATTTTCAAATGATAACTATGACACAGATCATGAGACAGAGAGATGATCTTGCATATGCTGAGCTGCTCAACAGACTGAGAGTAAAAAAGAAGCACGAGAAGCTGACGGATGCAGACAGGTGCATGTTAGAAACTGTGATAAGATCCTCCCCTGAAGAGTGTCCAGCTGATGCACTGCACATCTATGCAACCAATAAAGAGGTAGACAATCACAACAGTGAAGCAATTTCCTCCCGCTTTTCAAATGTCATTACCATAAATGCACATGATTACAAAAAAGATCCCAGAACAGGAGAAATGAAAAGGCAAGCGGCACCATTTAAAGGAGACAATCGTGACCTTATTGACACGCTACAGATTGCTATTGGTGCACGAGTGATGCTAACCAGAAATATTGATGTGGACGATGGATTGGTTAATGGCACTTTTGCCAAGGTGGCAACAACAACCCATACCCGAGATGGATATGTGCAATTAATTGGTCTTCATTTAGATAATGTGACTGCTGGACAAAAACATCGCAACAAAGCACCTGATGGAGATGACAGCATTGTCTATATTGAGAGGTCAGAGGAACCACTGAAAAGAAAAGGAACAATTCGAAGACAATTTCCCATGAAGCTTGCTTTTGCATGCACTATCCATAAAGTGCAAGGAATGACGACTGATCGCGCTGTTGTATCTCTGAAGCACATATTTGAATCAGGCATGGCATACGTTGCACTCAGCAGAACGACATCCCTCAGTGGACTGCACATTACTGACTTTGAAGAAAAGAAAATCTTCTGTGATCCAAAAATAAGTGCCTCCTTGGAGAACATGCCAAAAGCAGATTTTCACAGTATCCAGCCCATCCTAAATATTGTACAGGATTCCAACCTGAATTCAGCTCTTAAAATCATTCATCATAACACAGAGGGGCTGGAGTGTCACATGGATGATTTAAAATGCCACCATGAGCTTCTCTTGGCTGATGTTTTGTGCCTCACTGAAACACACCTGTCAGGCTCCGCTGTTCCTGCACATCTACATCTGGATGGATACACCATGTACAAACGCAACAGGCATGCATCCTACACAAACTATGCACATTTGGCAAACAAGAATGGTGGTGGAGTGGCCATTTATGTGAAGAACAGCTTTAAAGTTTGTCCTCTGATGTACATACAGAATGTTACTGACTTGGAATATTTGGTTTTGAAGATAGAAGCCCCCAAACAAGCACTTCTTGCAGTGATCTACAGACCACCAAGTTATAATTTGGCAGAGTTTTTGGCACATCTGAACGCACTCTTGACATCTCTGGAGATAATCGATTTCAGGCCTCTTATCGTCTGTGGCGACTTCAATGAAGATCAGCTTTCTCATTGCAACAAACCTATTCTCAATTTGTTTGAAGATAAAGGATACACACAGCTAATCAGCACCGGGACAACAGAAAAAAATACTCTTCTAGATCCTATCTTCATAAGCGGCGCAAACTCAAACATCAGAGCAGGAGTTCTACAGACATATTACAGCTATCATGATCCTGTGTATTGTGTTTTTGAATAGATACATCAAATATATCAAAATCTGAGTCACACATTTAACACTCCTTTAAGATAATATCATGATTTTAAGAAAAAATAATGCTAAAACAAATAAATATATACCACACAACGGTTCACATTGTCTACTTCTTGTGTGCATGTGTGTGTGAATGTGTTACATATAGACTATTTGTTTGTTTGTTTGTTAGATAAGGAATGGATGGAGAGTGAATGTCCTTTCCAAGGATCGCCACCTTGACGTGGTGGAAAGGCTTGTGTGTTCCAGTGATCTTAAGAGTGAGTAATTCTGGAGTTTTTTACTCCGGTTTGACTTGCTTAAGAGTGAGGTTCCAGACTAAGTGCGATCCAAATGGTCATTGACTAAATAAAAGAATTTGTGAAGCATAATTACTTGATTTTTGTCTTTCTTGATCCATACACACACCACACACACACACACGTCTGGTTTACTATCTTTTTGGGGGCTCTCCATAGACGTTATGGTTTTTATACTGTACAAACTGTATATTCTATCTCCTTACACTAACCCTACCCCTAAACCTACCCATCACAGAAAACTTTCTGCATTTTTACATTTCCCAAAAAAACTAATTCTGTATGATTTATAAGCTTGTTTACCCATGGGGACCTCAGTTTAGGTCCCCACTGTGACACGAGTCCCCATGAGTCTGTGTGCATTCAGGTTGAAGTCCCCACCGGGATAGAAAAACATGAACACACACACACACACACACACACACACACACGGAAGTGTTGGAAGTGCTGTTTGCTAGCATGAGTCAAAAGAGCCAAACCTCATCTCTATACGATGTTCTGATACAGAGATATAGGTCTTGCAAAACGGTTGCTAGGATACTCAAGTTTGGTTGCTATGGAGTTGCTTGGGAGCTGGGAGCTTTAAACTTAAGAAGTTTAAATTGGTTTAAAGTTTAAAGTAGTTTGAAGTTTATGACAGAGAGATAGATAGATAAATAAGTTAGATACACACACACACACACACACACACACACACACACACACACACACACACACACACACACACACACTCAAACAGACTACCTCGCTCACACACTCACTCAGAAACTCAGACACACACGCACACACACACACTCAGAGTTTATGAGTTTAGAGTTTATAAGTGTATAAATTGATGAGTTTATAAGTGTACAAGTTTTTGAGTTTAGAGTTTATAAGTTTAAATGAGTTTAAGAGTTCAGAGTTTATTAATTTTTGAGTTTAAGAGTTCATAAGTCTATGAATTCATGAGTTTATTAGTTAATTAGTTATTACATTTAAGTTAATTAGTTTATAAGTATATGAGTTTAGAGTTTATTCATTTAAATGAGTCTCATTGGCTAATATATATAGAATGGCAGTTTGGTTTAGTCTTCAAGGGATTTAGATTTGATTTTTTGTATTTAGGGTATTTTGGGTGGTTGCTAGGGTGTTCTGGGTGGTTGCTAGGGTCTTTTGGGTGGTTGCTAGGTGGTTGCTAGGGTGTTCTGGGTGGTTGCTATGGTGTTGCTAGGCAGTTGCTAAGGTGTTCTGGGTGGTTGCTAGGCAGTTGCTAGGGTATTCTTGGTGGTTGCTAGGCAGTTGCTAGGGTATTCTTGGTGGTTGCTAGGGCGTTGCTAGGTGGTTGCTAGGGTGTTCTGGGTGGTTGCTATGGTGTTGCTAGGCAGTTGCTATGGTATTCTGGGTGGATGCTAGGGCTTTGCTAGGCAGTTGCTAGGGTGTTCTGGGTGGTTGCTAGGATATTTTGGGTGGTTGCTAGGGTCTTTTGGGTGGTTGCTAGGGTGTTCTGGGTGGTTGCTATGGTATTCAGAGCGGTTGATATGGTGTTACTAGGTGGTTGGTAGTTGTCAAAGATGGTTACTATGGAGTTTTTATAGAGTTCTTACTTAACTAATCGCTATTAGCATGTAGCTATTCACTGCTAGCATGTGTAGCATGTTGAAAGTGCTGTTTGCTAGCATGAGTCAAAAGAGCCGTGCTGTTTGCTAGCATGAGTCAAAAGAGCCAAACCTCATCTCTATACGATGTTCTGATACAGAGATATAGGTCTTGCAAAACGGTTGCTAGGATACTCAAGTTTGGTTGCTATGGAGTTGCTTGGGAGCTGGGAGCTTTAAACTTAAGAAGTTTAAATTGGTTTAAAGTTTAAAGTAGTTTGAAGTTTATGACAGAGAGATAGATAGATAAATAAGTTAGATAGATAGATACACACACACACACACACACACACACACACACACACACACACACACACTCAGAGTTTAGAGTTTATAAGTGTATAAATTGATGAGTTTATAAGTGTACAAGTTTTTGAGTTTAGAGTTTATAAGTTTAAATGAGTTTAGAGTTCAGAGTTTATTAATTTATGAGTTTAAGAGTTCATAAGTCTATGAATTCATGAGTTTATTAGTTAATTAGTTATTACATTTAAGTTAATTAGTTTATAAGTGTATGAGATTAGAGTTTATTAGTTTAAATGAGTTTCATTGGCTAATATATATAGAATGGCAGTTTGAATTAGTTTTCAAGGGATTTAGATTTACATTTTTGTCGGTTGGTGAGTTTGAATTTTTTTAGAATGCCCAATGTTAAGTCAATGGGAGTTTTTCCGAGTTTTGATCGTCATTTGTAGGAAAACCGTAAGTCCAATCAGTCTGAAAAGATATAGCATATAACTTCAGATCAGTTTGAGTGTCTGAGCCGAGTTTGGAGTATGTAGAGTTAAAGCTCTAGGGTGAGTTTGAGTCAATAGTTTTTCACAGAAGAATAATAATAATAATATTAATAATAATAATAAGTTTAAATAGGATTTCAATATGTTGGCTCTCTCAAGCCAACTTAATAATAATAAGTTTAAATAGGATTTCAATATGTTGGCTTTCTCAAGCCAACTTAATAATATTAATAATAATAATAAGTTTAAATAGGATTTCAATATGTTGGCTCTCTCAAGCCAACTTAACCCCCTGAGGTCTACGGTATCGCCGGCGATACCAGCTCGCTTTTTTTTTATTAGTGTAAAAGAAACTCATAAATACTCTGTTGACTTTGATTTTCCATAGGAGTTTCATACATCAATCGATTCTGTTAAATGTGTATTATTTTTGTGTATACTCACAATAAAAACAAAGTGTTGTGCTTTTTGCCAAATAAAGAAAAATAAACACGAAGCGAGTTCTGCCTTCTCTCTGCCAGTGAAGTCCATTCTGAAACGCGTCCGAAAATTAACAATAACTCAGCGAATACTCAGTCAAACAGACATACAGACAGACAGGCATGAAGCTTGAATTCTCTTCTTTTAAATGAAGTCATTTATATAAAAAAACAATTATTCTCATCTTGTGAAATCTGTATTAAAAGAGAGCGATTCCAGTCGAGCTCATCTCATCTCATTACGTTATAATCGGCCCCGCCCACGGAGAGCGCGCGCTATTCAAACGCAAATGGCTGAGGCAATCCTGTGAACGCCCACATCAGCTCGAGAAAACACACAAGTTTATTTAGATCATTACTTGTTTACACCGTCTTGCAGCGCTGTGAGGAATAATACTAATGGAAAATGTCCCTCAGAAGTGCGGGTATATCGAGGAGCGAGCTGAGGAATACAAGTAAGTTTTTTCCTTCTCACGTGAATTTCTTCACGTGGGTTTCTGTTTATGAATGAATAAACGGCATGAATGCGCGCTGTTTACCACAGCTGGCAAAGACAGTTTAAATTTAAATCGCGTGTGTGAATGAATGATGATGTTTTAGCAAACTGTATTGCTATACTGAGATAAGTAAACATCGACTGAATGTTGAAATAAAATGTAGGCTATTTGTATAAGCAACGTATTAAACTGCAAATTAACAATATGCCCTAATATTTCATGAAAACAACGTTACAGTCAGACGAAATATGAAAGACAACATTTTGTTGACCAGATTTGGGTACAGTTTTTACTGTAGAATATACTGCCACATCAAATAAGCTTTTGTTTAGCCATTTCTATATATAAAATACTATTTTTGTCAAAAATAAAGTCATCAACTAAGATGTTAGCTGTTCCAATGTTGGTTATATTCAAACTAATGAATACATAGATAAAATGTAGGGCCTATAATCATTTTTTTTTTACAAAGAAAGAGTACACTTGAAATATTGTTGAAATTGTAATTATTGTTGTAATTGTAACCATTTTAATAAAATAGCAAAACATATTTACAAGATAGATGTAAGCAAAATCTTAAATGGTCAATATAAGTCTTCTTCTAAATATATCTTTTGTCCTTGCATTGTGGCTCAGTCAGTGTCACACCTGAGTGAATGGCTAATTATGCAGAGAGGGTGTATTCTAAGGTGTAAACCACTCCTCGTTCACGCCCCCTCGCATATTGGCTTTCCAAGCAAAACCTGTTTTACATCAATTTAAATCAATGTATGGTTTTATGTGAACGATAAAGCAAGACTATTTTCACATAATTTTGAAGAAAAAACTATAGGCGACGACATCCATAAGTCAAAAGTCTTATTGCCACATATTTAGTATGTGTTTTGTGGTCTTATTTCAAAATTTTTAATTTTTAGTTTTTTCGATAACCACGCATAAACATTATTCTCTCAAAAATGAAAACATGTACATACATGTGGCTCACATATTATTGTAGTCCTGTTTGTGCTATATAGAGTGAATTTACACCTTTGCCATTAATATGTTTATAAGCAACTGAAAAAAACACAAATGTCAGAGCATGTCAGAACACCCCCAGGGCCCAAAAAAACGCTCAGACTCCAGAGGGTTAATAATATTAATAATAAGTTTAAATAGGATTTCAATATGTTGGCTTTCTCAAGCCAACTTAACTAGATGCGAAAGTTCGTCGAGACAAACTTTAAGTTGGCTTGAGAAAGTTTGGACCAGAACGTTTTTTGCTAGGCGGTTTCTAGGATTTTATGGGTGGTTGCTATGGTGTTCCTAGGGTATTTTGGGAGGTTGCTAGGGTGTTCTGGGTGGTTGCTAGGTGGTTGCTAGGGTGTCCTGGTTGGTTGCTAGGGTCTTTTAGGTGGTTGCTAGGGTCTTTTGGGTGGTTGCTAGGCGGTTGCTAGGGTGTTCTGGGTGGTTGCTAGGGTTTTTTTGGTGGTTGCTAGGGTATTATGGATGGTTGCTAGGCAGTTGCTAGGATATTTTGGGTGGTTGCTAGGGTCTTCTGGGTGGTTGCTAGGCGGTTGCTAGGATATTTTGGGTGGTTGCTAGGGTCTTTTGGGTGGTTGCTAGGGTCTTTTGGGTGGTTGCTAGGTGGTTGCTAGGGTGTTCTTGGTGGTTGCTAGGGTGTTTTGGGTGGTTGCTAGGCTATTCTGGGTGGTTGCTAGGGTCTTTTGGGTGGTTGCTAGGTGGTTGCTAGGGTGTTTTGGGTGGTTGCTAGGGTCTTCTGGGTGGTTGCTAGGCGGTTGCTAGGATATTTTGGGTGGTTGCTAGGGTCTTTTGGGTGGTTGCTAGGTGGTTGCTAGGGTTTTCTGGGTGGTTGCTAGGGTGTTTTGGGTGGTTGCTAAGATATTTAGGGTGGTTGCTAGGGTCTTTTTGGTGGTTGCTAGGTGGTTGCTAGGGTATTTTGGGTGGTTGCTAGGGTATTTTGGGTGGTTGTTAGGCTATTTTTGGTGGTTGCTAGGGTCTTTTGGGTGGTTGCTAGGCGGTTGCTAGGGTATTTTGGGTGGTTGCTAGGGTCTTTTGGGTGGTTGCTAGGGTCTTTTGGGTGGTTGCTAGGCGGTTGCTAGGGTATTTTGGGTGGTTGCTAGGGTCTTTTGGGTGGTTGCTAGGCGGTTGCTAGGGTGTTCTGGGTGGTTGCTAGGGTGTTTTGGGTGGTTGCTAGGGTATTATGGGTGGTTGCTAGGCGGTTGCTAGGATATTTTGGGTGGTTGCTAGGATGTTTTGGGTGGTTGCTAGGTAGTTCTGGGTGGTTGCTAGGCGGTTGCTAGGGTGTTATGGGTGGTTACTAGGATGTTTTGTTTGGTTGCTATGGTGTTGCTAGGGTATTTTGGGTGGTTGCTAGGGTGTTTTGGGTGGTTGCTAGGGTCTTTTGGGTGGTTTCTAGGCGGTTGCTAGGGTGTTTTGGGTGGTTGCTAGGGTCTTTTGGGTGGTTGCTAGGGTGTTCTGGGTGGTTGCTAGGTGGTTGCTAGGGTGTTCTGGGTGGTTGCTCTGGTATTCAGAGCGGTAGATAGATAGATACACACACACACACACACACACACACACACACTCACTCAGACACACACACTCACTCAGACACACACACACACACACACACACACACTCACTCAGACACACACACACACACACACACACACACACACACACACACACACACACACACACACACACACTCACTCACTCAGACACACACACACACACACACACACACTCACTCACTCAGACACACACACACACACACACACACACACACACACACACACACACACACACTCAGAGTTTATGAGTTTAGAGTTTATAAGTGTATAAATTGATGAGTTTATAAGTGTACACGTTTTTGAGTTTAGAGTTTATAAGTTTAAATGAGTTTAGAGTTCAGAGTTTATTAATTTATGAGTTTAAGAGTTCATAAGTCTATGAATTCATGAGTTTATTAGTTAATTAGTTATTAAATTTAAGTTAATTAGTTTATAAGTGTATGAAATTAGAGTTTATTAGTTTAAATGAGTTTCATTGGCTAATATATATAGAATGGCAGTTTGATTTAGTTTTCAAGGGATTTAGATTTGAATTTTTGTCGGTTGGTGAGTTTGAATTTTTTTAGAATGCCCAATGTTAAGTCAATGGGAGTTTTTCCGAGTTTTGATCGTCATTTGTAGGAAAACCGTAAGTCCGATCAGTCTGAAAAGATATAGCAACTAACTTCAGATCAGTTTGATTGTCTGAGCCGAGTTTGGAGTATGTAGAGTTAAAGCTCTAGGACGAGTTAGAGTCAACAGTTTCCACAGAAGAATAATAATAATATTAACTAGATGCGAAAGTTCGTCGAGACAAACTTTAAGTTGGCTTGAGAAAGTTTGGACCGGAAAATTTTTTGCTAGGCTGTTTCTAGGATGTTATGGGTGGTTGCTATGGTGTTGCTAGGGTATTTTGGGTGGTTGCTAGGCGGTTGCTAAGGTGTTTTGGGTGGTTGCTAGGATATTTTGGGTGGTTGCTAGGGTCTTTTGGGTGGTTGCTAGGCAGTTGCTAGGGTGTTTTGGGTGGTTGCTAGGGTGTTCTGGGTGGTTGCTAGGCGGTTGCTAGGGTGTTCTGGGTGGTTGCTAGGGTCTTTTGGGTGGTTGCTAGGCGGTTGCTAGGGTGTTTTGGGTGGTTGCTAGGCGGTTGCTAGGGTCTTTTGGGTGGTTGCTAGGGTGTTTTTGGTGGTTGCTAGGGTATTCTGGGTGGTTGCTAGGCGGTTGCTAGGGTCTTTTGGGTGGTTGCTAGGCGGTTGCTAGGGTGTTCTGGGTGGTTGCTAGGGTGTTTTGGGTGGTTGCTAGGGTATTCTGGGTGGTTGCTAGGCGGTTGCTAGGGTCTTTTGGGTGGTTGCTAGGCGGTTGCTAGGGTGTTTTGGGTGGTTGCTAGGGTATTCTGGGTGGTTGCTAGGCGGTTGCTAGGGTCTTTTGGGTGGTTGCTAGGCGGTTGCTAGGGTGTTCTGGGTGGTTGCTAGGGTGTTTTGGGTGGTTGCTAGGGTATTCTGGTTGGTTGCTAGGCGGTTGCTAGGGTGTTTTGGGTGGTTGCTAGGGTGTTCTGGGTGGTTGCTAGGGTGTTTTGGGTGGTTGCTAGGGTATTCTGGGTGGTTGCTAGGGTATTTTGGGTGGTTGCTAGGCGGTTGCTAGGGTATTTTGGGTGGTTGCTAGGCTATTTTTTGTGGTTGCTAGGGTCTTTTGGGTGGTTGCTAGGCGGTTGCTAGGGTCTTTTGGGTGGTTGCTAGGGTCTTTTGGGTGGTTGCTAGGCGGTTGCTAGGGTGTTCTGGGTGGTTGCTAGGGTGTTTTGGGTGGTTGCTAGGGTATTCTGGGTGGTTACTAGGCGGTTGCTAGGATATTTTGGGTGGTTGCTAGGGTGTTATGGGTGGTTGCTAGGGTGTTCTGGGTGGTTGCTATGGTATTCAGAGCGGTTGATATTGTGTTACTAGGTGGTTGGTAGTTGTCACAGATGGTTACTATGGAGTTTTTATAGAGTTCTTACTTAACTAATCGCTATTAGCATGTAGCTATTCACTGCTAGCATGTGTAGCATGTTGAAAGTGCTGTTTGCTAGCATGAGTCAAAAGAGCCAAACCTCATCTCTATACGATGTTCTGATACAGAGATATAGGTCTTGCAAAACGGTTGCTAGGATACTCAAGTTTGGTTGCTATGGAGTTGCTTGGGAGCTGGGAGCTTTAAACTTAAGAAATTTAAATTGGTTTAAAGTTTAAAGTAGTTTGAAGTTCATGACAGAGAGATAGATAGATAAATAAGTTAGATAGATAGATATACACACACACACACACACACACACACACACACACACACACACACACACACACACACAAACAGACTACCTCGCTCACACACACACACACACACACACACACACACACACACACACACACACACTCAGAGTTTATGAGTTTAGAGTTTATAAGTGTATAAATTGATGAGTTTATAAGTGTACAAGTTTTTGAGTTTAGAGTTTATAAGTTTAAATGAGTTTAGAGTTCAGAGTTTATTAATTTATGAGTTTAAGAGTTCATAAGTATATGAATTCATGAGTTTATTAGTTAATTAGTTATTAAATTTAAGTTAATTAGTTTATAAGTGTATGAGATTAGAGTTTATTAGTTTAAATGAGTTTCATTGGCTAATATATATAGAATGGCAGTTTGATTTAGTTTTCAAGGGATTTAGATTTGAAATTTTGTCGGTTGGTGAGTTTGAATTTTTTTAGAATGCCCAATGTTAAGTCAATGGGAGTTTTTCCGAGTTTTGATCGTCATTTGTAGGAAAACCGTAAGTCCGATCAGTCTGAAAAGATAAAGCAACTAACTTCAGATCAGTTTGAGTGTCTGAGCCGAGTTTGGAGTATGTAGAGTTAAAGCTCTAGGGCGAGTTTGAGTCAACAGTTATTCACAGAAGAATAATAATAATAACTAGATGCGAAAGTTCGTCGAGACAAACTTTAAGTTGGCTTGAGAAAGTTTGGACCAGAACGTTTTTTGCTAGGCGGTTGCTAGGATTTTATGGGTGGTTGCTATGGTGTTCCTAGGGTATTTTGGGAAGTTGCTAGGGTGTTCTGGGTGGTTGCTAGGTGGTTGCTAGGGTGTCCTGGGTGGTTGCTAGTGTCTTTTGGGTGGTTGCTAGGCGGTTGCTAGGGTGTTTTGGGTGGTTGCTAGGGTTTTTTGGGTGGTTGCTAGGGTATTCTGGGTGGTTGCTAGGCGGTTGCTAGGATATTTTGGGTGGTTGCTAGGGTCTTCTGGGTGGTTGCTAGGCGGTTGCTAGGGTGTCCTGGCTGGTTGCTAGGGTCTTTTGGGTGGTTGCTAGGCGGTTGCTAGGGTGTTCTGGGTGGTTGCTAGGGTGTTTTGGGTGGTTGCTAGGGTCTTTGGGTGGTTGCTAGGTGGTTGCTAGGGTCTTTTGGGTGGTTGCTAGGCGGTTGCTAGAGTGTTTTGGGTGGTTGCTAGGGTGTTTTGGGTGGTTGCTAGGGTATTCTGGGTGGTTGCTAGGATATTTTGGGTGGTTGCTAGGGTCTTTTGGGTGGTTGCTAGGTGGTTGCTAGGGTGTTCTGGGTGGTTGCTAGGGTCTTTTGGGTGGTTGCTAGGGTGTTTTGGGTGGTTGCTAGGGTATTCTGGGTGGTTGCTAGGCGGTTGCTAGGGTCTTTTGGGTGGTTGCTAGGCGGTTGCTATGGTGTTCTGGGTGGTTGCTGGGGTGTTTTGGGTGGTTGCTAGGGTATTCTGGGTGGTTGCTAGGCGGTTGCTAGGGTGTTTTGGGTGGTTGCTAGGGTATTCTGGGTGGTTGCTAGGCGGTTGCTAGGGTCTTTTGGGTGGTTGCTAGGGTGTTCTGGGAGGTTGCTAGGCGGTTGCTAGGGTGTTATGGGTGGTTACTAGGATGTTTTGTGTGGTTGCTATGGTGTTGCTAGGGTATTTTGGGTGGTTGCTAGGGTGTTTTGGGTGGTTGCTAGGGTGTTCTGGGTGGTTGCTAGGCGGTTGCTAGGGTGTTATGGGTGGTTACTAGGATGTTTTGTGTGGTTGCTATGGTGTTGCTAGGGTCTTTTGGGTGGTTGCTAGGGTCTTTTGGGTGGTTGCTAGGGTGTTTTGGGTGGTTGCTAGGTGGTTGCTAGGGTGTTCTGGGTGGTTGCTAGGATATTTTGGGTGGTTGCTAGGGTCTTTTGGGTGGTTGCTAGGGTCTTCTGGGTGGTTGCTATGCGGTTGCTAGGATATTTAGGGTGGTTGCTAGGGTCTTTTGGGTGGTTGCTAGGGTCTTTTGGGTGGTTGCTAGGCGGTTGCTAGGGTATTTTGGGTGGTTGCTAGGGTCTTTTGGTTGGTTGCTAGGCGGTTGCTAGGGTATTTTGGGTGGTTGCTAAGGTCTTTTGGGTGGTTGCTAGGCGGTTGCTAGGGTGTTTTGGGTGGTTGCTAGGGTCTTTTGGGTGGTTGCTAGGCGGTTGCTAGGGTGTTCTGGGTGGTTGCTAGGGTGTTTTGGGTGGTTGCTAGGGTGTTATGGGTGGTTACTAGGATGTTTTGTGTGGTTGCTATGGTGTTGCTAGGGTATTTTGGGTGGTTGCTAGGGTGTTTTGGGTGGTTGCTAGGGTCTTTTGGGTGGTTGCTAGGCGGTTGCTAGGGTGTTTTTGGTGGTTGCTAGGGTCTTTTGGGTGGTTGCTAGGATATTTTGGGTGGTTGCTAGGGTCTTTTGGGTGGTTGCTAGGCGGTTGCTAGGGTGTTTTGGGTGGTTGCTAGGGTCTTTTGGGTGGTTGCTAGGCGGTTGCTAGGGTGTTTTGGGTGGTTGCTAGGGTCTTTTGGGTGGTTGCTAGGCGGTTGCTAGGGTGTTTTGGGTGGTTGCTAGGGTCTTTTGGGTGGTTGCTATGGTCATTTGGGTGGTTGCTAGGGTGTTTTGGGTGGTTGCTAGGGTCTTTTGGGTGGTTGCTAGGATATTTTGGGTGGTTGCTAGGGTCTTTTGGGTGGTTGCTAGGGTGTTCTGGGTGGTTGCTAGGTTGTTGCTAGGGTGTTCTGGGTGGTTGCTATGGTATTCAGAGCGGTGGATAGATAGATACACACACACACACACACACACAAACAGACTACCTCCCTCACACACTCACTCAGACACACACACACTCAGAGTTTATGAGTTTAGAGTTTATAAGTGTATAAATGTATGAGTTTATAAGTGTACAAGATTTTGAGTTTAGAGTTTATAAGTTTAAATGAGTTTAGAGTTCAGAGTTTATTAATTTATGAGTTTAAGAGTTCATAAGTCTATGAATTCATGAGTTTATTAGTTAATTAGTTATTAAATTTAAGTTAATTAGTTTATAAGTGTATGAGATTAGAGTTTATTAGTTTAAATGAGTTTCATTGGCTAATATATATAGAATGGCAGTTTGATTTAGTTTTCAAGGGATTTAGATTTGAATTTTTGTCGGTTGGTGAGTTTGAATTTTTTTAGAATGCCCAATGTTAAGTCAATGGGAGTTTTTCCGAGTTTTGATCGTCATTTGTAGGAAAACCGTAAGTCCGATCAGTCTGAAAAGATATAGCAACTAACTTCAGATCAGTTTGATTGTCTGAGCCGAGTTTGGAGTATGTAGAGTTAAAGCTCTAGGGCGAGTTTGAGTCAACGGTTTCCACAGAAGAATAATAATAATAATATTAACTAGATGCGAAAGTTCGTCGAGACAAACTTTAAGTTGGCTTGAGAAAGTTTGGACCAGAACGTTTTTTGCTAAGCGGTTGCTAGGATTTTATGGGTGGTTGCTATGGTGTTCCTAGGGTATTTTGGGAGGTTGCTAGGGTGTTCTGGGTGGTTGCTAGGTGGTTGCTAGGGTGTCCTGGGTGGTTGCTAGGGTCTTTTGGGTGGTTGCTAGGTGGTTGCTAGGGTCTTTTGGGTGGTTGCTAGGCGGTTGCTAGGGTGTTCTGGGTGGTTGCTAGGGTATTCTGGGTGGTTGCTAGGCGGTTGCTAGGATATTTTGGGTGGTTGCTAGGGTCTTCTGGGTGGTTGCTAGGCGGTTGCTAGGGTGTCCTGGGTGGTTGCTAGGGTCTTTTGGGTGGTTGCTAGGCGGTTGCTAGGGTGTTCTGGGTGGTTGCTATGGTGTTTTGGGTGGTTGCTAGGGTCTTTTGGGTGGTTGCTAGGTGGTTGCTAGGGTCTTTTGGGTGGTTGCTAGGCGGTTGTTAGGGTGTTCTGGGTGGTTGCTAGGGTGTTTTGGGTGGTTGCTAGGGTATTCTGGGTGGTTGCTAGGATATTTTGGGTGGTTGCTAGGGTCTTTTGGGTGGTTGCTAGGTTCTTTTGGGTGGTTGCTAGGGTCTTGTGGGTGGTTGCAAGGCGGTTGCTAGGGTGTTCTGGGTGGTTGCTAGGGTCTTTTGGGTGGTTGCTAGGCGGTTGCTAGGGTGTTTTGGGTGGTTGCTAGGCGGTTGCTAGGGTCTTTTGGGTGGTTGCTAGGGTGTTTTGGGTGGTTGCTAGGGTGTTCTGGGTGGTTGCTAGGCGGTTGCTAGGGTCTTTTGGGTGGTTGCTAGGCGGTTGCTATGGTGTTCTGGGTGGTTGCTAGGGTATTCTGGGTGGTTGCTAGGCGGTTGCTAGGGTGTTTTGGGTGGTTGCTAGGGTGTTTTGGGTGGTTGCTAGGGTATTCTGGGTGGTTGCTAGGCGGTTGCTAGGGTCTTTTGGGTGGTTGCTAGGGTGTTCTGGGTGGTTGCTAGGCGGTTGCTAGGGTGTTATGGGTGGTTACTAGGATGTTTTGTGTGGTTGCTATGGTGTTGCTAGGGTATTTGGGTGGTTGCTAGGGTGTTTTGGGTGGTTGCTAGGATATTCTGGGTGGTTGCTAGGTGGTTGCTAGGGTCTGTTGGGTGGTTGCTAGGGTCTTTTGGGTGGTTGCTAGGGTCTTTTGGGTGGTTGCTAGGGTATTCTGGGTGGTTGCTAGGCGGTTGCTAGGGTGTTCTGGGTGGTTGCTAGGGTCTTTTGGGTGGTTGCTAGGCGGTTGCTAGGGTCTTTTGGGTGGTTGCTAGGCGGTTGCTAGGGTGTTCTGGGTGGTTGCTAGGGTGATTTGGGTGGTTGCTAGGGTATTCTGGGTGGTTGCTAGGCGGTTGCTAGGGTCTTTTGGGTGGTTGCTATGGTATTCTGGGTGGTTGCTAGGCGGTTGCTAGGGTGTTCTGGGTGGTTGCTAGGGTGTTTTGGGTGGTTGCTAGGCGGTTGCTAGGATATTTTGGGTGGTTGCTAGGGTGTTTTGGGTGGTTGCTAGGCGGTTGCTAGGGTGTTTTGGGTGGTTGCTAGGGTGTTTTGGGTGGTTGCTAGGGTATTCTGGGTGGTTGCTAGGCGGTTGCTAGGATATTTTGGGTGGTTGCTAGGGTGTTTTGGGTGGTTGCTAGGGTGTTCTGGGTGGTTGCTAGGGTCTTTTGGGTGGTTGCTAGGGTATTTTGGGTGGTTGCTAGGGTCTTTTGGGTGGTTGCTAGGGTATTTTGGGTGGTTGCTAGGGTGTTCTGGGTGGTTGCTAGGTGGTTGCTAGGGTGTTCTGGGTGGTTGCTATGGTATTCAGAGCGGTAGATAGATAGATACACACACACACACACACACACACACACTCAGAGTTTATGAGTTTAGAGTTTATAAGTGTATAAATTGATGAGTTTATAAGTGTACAAGTTTTTGAGTTTAGAGTTTATAAGTTTAAATGAGTTTAGAGTTCAGAGTTTATTAATTTATGAGTTTAAGAGTTCATAAGTCTATGAATTCATGAGTTTATTAGTTAATTAGTTATTCAATTTAAGTTAATTAGTTTATAAGTGTATGAAATTAGAGTTTATTAGTTTAAATGAGTTTCATTGGCTAATATATATAGAATGGCAGTTTGATTTAGTTTTCAAGGGATTTAGATTTGAATTTTTGTCGGTTGGTGAGTTTGAATTTTTTTAGAATGCCCAATGTTAAGTCAATGGGACTTTTTCCGAGTTTTGATCGTCATTTGTAGGAAAACCGTAAGTCCGATCAGTCTGAAAAGATATAGCATAAAACTTCAGATCAGTTTGAGTGTCTGAGCCGAGTTTGGAGTATGTAGAGTTAAAGCTCTAGGGCGAGTTTGAGTCAATAGTTTCCACAGAAGAATAATAATAAGTTTAAATAGGATTTCAATATGTTGGCTTTCTCAAGCCAACTTAACTAGATGCGAAAGTTCGTCGAGACAAACTTTAAGTTGGCTTGAGAAAGTTTGGACCGGAAAATTTTTTGCTAGGCGGTTTCTAGGATGTTATGGGTGGTTGCTATGGTGTTGCTAGGGTATTTTGGGTGGTTGCTAGGCGGTTGCTAAGGTGTTTTGGGTGGTTGCTAGGATATTTTGGGTGGTTGCTAGGGTCTTTTGGGTGGTTGCTAGGCAGTTGCTAGGGTGTTTTGGGTGGTTGCTAGGGTGTTCTGGGTGGTTGCTAGGCGGTTGCTAGGGTGTTCTGGGTGGTTGCTAGGGTCTTTTGGGTGGTTGCTAGGCGGTTGCTAGGGTGTTTTGGGTGGTTGCTAGGCGGTTGCTAGGGTCTTTTGGGTGGTTGCTAGGGTGTTTTTGGTGGTTGCTAGGGTATTCTGGGTGGTTGCTAGGCGGTTGCTAGGGTCTTTTGGGTGGTTGCTAGGCGGTTGCTAGGGTGTTCTGGGTGGTTGCTAGGGTGTTTTGGGTGGTTGCTAGGGTATTCTGGGTGGTTGCTAGGCGGTTGCTAGGGTCTTTTGGGTGGTTGCTAGGCGGTTGCTAGGGTGTTTTGGGTGGTTGCTAGGGTATTCTGGGTGGTTGCTAGGCGGTTGCTAGGGTCTTTTGGGTGGTTGCTAGGCGGTTGCTAGGGTGTTCTGGGTGGTTGCTAGGGTGTTTTGGGTGGTTGCTAGGGTATTCTGGTTGGTTGCTAGGCGGTTGCTAGGGTGTTTTGGGTGGTTGCTAGGGTGTTCTGGGTGGTTGCTAGGGTGTTTTGGGTGGTTGCTAGGGTATTCTGGGTGGTTGCTAGGGTATTTTGGGTGGTTGCTAGGCGGTTGCTAGGGTATTTTGGGTGGTTGCTAGGCTATTTTTTGTGGTTGCTAGGGTCTTTTGGGTGGTTGCTAGGCGGTTGCTAGGGTCTTTTGGGTGGTTGCTAGGGTCTTTTGGGTGGTTGCTAGGCGGTTGCTAGGGTGTTCTGGGTGGTTGCTAGGGTGTTTTGGGTGGTTGCTAGGGTATTCTGGGTGGTTACTAGGCGGTTGCTAGGATATTTTGGGTGGTTGCTAGGGTTTTATGGGTGGTTGCTAGGGTGTTCTGGGTGGTTGCTATGGTATTCAGAGCGGTTGATATGGTGTTACTAGGTGGTTGGTAGTTGTCACAGATGGTTACTATGGAGTTTTTATAGAGTTCTTACTTAACTAATCGCTATTAGCATGTAGCTATTCACTGCTAGCATGTGTAGCATGTTGAAAGTGCTGTTTGCTAGCATGAGTCAAAAGAGCCAAACCTCATCTCTATACGATGTTCTGATACAGAGATATAGGTCTTGCAAAACGGTTGCTAGGATACTCAAGTTTGGTTGCTATGGAGTTGCTTGGGAGCTGGGAGCTTTAAACTTAAGAAATTTAAATTGGTTTAAAGTTTAAAGTAGTTTGAAGTTCATGACAGAGAGATAGATAGATAAATAAGTTAGATAGATAGATATACACACACACACACACACACACACACACACACACACACACACACACACACACACACACACACACACACACAAACAGACTACCTCGCTCACACACACACACACACACACACACACACACACACACACACACACACACACACACACACACACACACACTCAGAGTTTATGAGTTTAGAGTTTATAAGTGTATAAATTGATGAGTTTATAAGTGTACAAGTTTTTGAGTTTAGAGTTTATAAGTTTAAATGAGTTTAGAGTTCAGAGTTTATTAATTTATGAGTTTAAGAGTTCATAAGTATATGAATTCATGAGTTTATTAGTTAATTAGTTATTAAATTTAAGTTAATTAGTTTATAAGTGTATGAGATTAGAGTTTATTAGTTTAAATGAGTTTCATTGGCTAATATATATAGAATGGCAGTTTGATTTAGTTTTCAAGGGATTTAGATTTGAAATTTTGTCGGTTGGTGAGTTTGAATTTTTTTAGAATGCCCAATGTTAAGGCAATGGGAGTTTTTCCGAGTTTTGATCGTCATTTGTAGGAAAACCGTAAGTCCGATCAGTCTGAAAAGATAAAGCAACTAACTTCAGATCAGTTTGAGTGTCTGAGCCGAGTTTGGAGTATGTAGAGTTAAAGCTCTAGGGCGAGTTTGAGTCAACAGTTATTCACAGAAGAATAATAATAATAACTAGAATGTACATTTCCTGGAGAAAATGTGAAGTGGTGCTTGCAGTGGCAAAACTCGCCACTCGGTTGCTAGAGTGTGGTAAACCATGATACCATGTTTCTAAGATGATTTACTACGATTTACCACATTCCAGCATGATTTACTATGATTAACATGTTGTTAAAATGATGCTAGCATGATTAGCATGTTGTTAACAAGATTAGCATGTTGGTAGCATGATGCTAGCATGATTAGCATGTTGCTAGCATGCTTTTAACAAGATGTTAGCATGATTAGCATTTTGCTAGCATGTTTTTAGCCAGATGCTAACATGATTAGCATGTTGCTAGCATTAAGATAGCTTGTTTAACATGTTGTTAGCATAATGCTAGCTTGAATAGCATTTTGCTAGCATGATGCTAGCTTAATTAGCATATTGGTAGCATGATGCTAGCTTGATTAGTATTATGTTAGCACGATGCTAGCTTGATTAGCATGTTGGTAGCTTGATACTAGCATGATTAGTATGTTTTTAGCTAGACGCTAACATGATTAGCATGTTTCTAGCATAATGCTAGCTTGATTAGCATGTTTCTAGCATTAAGCTAGCTTGATTAGCATTGTTGCTAGCATGATGCTAGCTTGATTAACATGTTGCTAGCATTATGCTAGCTTGATTAGCATTATGTTAGCATGATGCTAGCTTGATTAGCATGTTGGTAGCTTGATGCTAGCATTATTAGCATGTTTGCTAGCATGTTTTTAGCTAGTCGCTAACATTATTATCATGTTGCTAACATAATGCTAGCTTGATTAGCATGTTGCTAGCATGATGCTAGCTTGATTAGCATTTTGCTAGCATGATGCTAGCTTGATTAGCATATTGGTAGCATAATGCTAGCATTATTAGCATGTTGCTAGCTTGATTAGCATGATGCTAGCATGATGCTAGCTTGATTAGCATGTTGCTAGCATGATGCTAGCATGATTAGTATGTTGCTAGCATGTTTTTAGCTAAATGCTGTTGCCAGGTGGTGGTTGCTAGGGTTTTCTGGGTGGTTGCTATGGTGTTGCTAGGCAGTTGCTAAGGTGTTCTGGGTGGTTGCTAGGCAGTTGCTAGGGTATTCTTGGTGGTTGCTAGGGTATTGCTAGGTGGTTGCTATGGTGTTGCTAGGCAGTTGCTAAGGTGTTCTGGGTGGTTGCTAGGCAGTTGCTAGGGTATTCTTCGTGGTTGCTAGGGCATTGCTAGGTGGTTGCTATGGTGTTGCTAGGCAGTTGCTATGGTATTCTGGGTGGATGCTAGGACGTTGCTAGGCAGTTGCTAGGGTGTTCTGGGTGGTTACTAGGCAGTTGCTAGGGTGTTCAGGGTGGTTGCTAAGGTATTTTTGGTAGTTGCTATGGTGTTACTAGGTGGTTGGTAGTTGTCAAATATGGTTACTATGGAGTTTTTATAGAGTTCTTAAAATCTTTAATAACGAGTTCCTTCAGTACGGCACTCGGCCTGCGGCCTCGTGCCTATGGCCGAATAGGCACAAGCATGGAGCAATATCGCAAGGCTACGAGTGTGATATTGCTTTAAAAAATGTAAAAAAAAATGTTTTATATTATTTATTGGTTTAGGGTGGTTGCTAGGGAGCTCAGAGTGGTTGCTAGGGTGCTGTAACTGGTTGCTAGGGTGTGGCTATGAAGATTTTAGGCCATTACTTATTGGCTGCTTGATAATATAAATCCTCTGAGGGAGAGAGAGAGGGAGAGAAACGCAGGGGTGTCAGGCCCTTTGGAGTGGTGTGTGTGAAAACGGCAGTTGGGATTCAAATGTTTTTAGAACTCCCCATGTTAAGTCAATGGGACTTTTTTGGCCGCTGTTTCGTCCGCTGTGCGAACATCGTACACCCGATCGCTTAGAAAAGATATAGCACACCTCTCCTCAATGAGCCGCTCGATTTGACACCTCACTCAGGGGTCTGTGACAAACGGTGCGGGGCGCATTACGCGCCAAACTTTGTGTGGAATAATAAGAATAAGAATAATAAGTATGAGCGACAATAACACTAGTGGTGCTTTGAAAAAGCACCACTAATAATAATATTAATAATAAGTTTAAATAGGATTTCAATATGTTGGCTTTCTCAAGCCAACTTAATAATAAGTTTAAATAGGATTTCAATATGTTGGCTTTCTCAAGCCAACTTAACTAGATGCGAAAGTTCGTCGAGACAAACTTTAAGTTGGCTTGAGAAAGTTTGGACCGGAAAGTTTTTTGCTAGGCGGTTGCTAGGATGTTATGGGTGGTTGCTATGATGTTGCTAGGGTATTTAGGGCGGTTGCTCGGGTGTTCTGGGTGGTTGCTATGGTATTCTGGGTGGTTGCTAGGGTATTCTGGGTGGTTGCTAGGCGGTTGCTAGGATATTTTGGGTGGTTGCTAGGGTCTTTTGGGTGGTTGCTAGGCGGTTGCTAGGGTGTTCTGGGTGGTTGCTAGGGTGTTTTGGGTGGTTGCTAGGGCATTCTGGGTGGTTGCTATGCGGTTGCTAGGATATTTAGGGTGGTTGCTAGGGTCTTTTGGGTGGTTGCTAGGCGGTTGCTAGGGTATTTTGGGTGGTTGCTAGGCGGTTGCTAGGGTGTTCTGGGTGGTTGCTAGGGGATTTTTGGGTGGTTGCTAGGGTCTTTTGGGTGGTTGCTAGGCGGTTGCTAGGGTGTTCTGGGTGGTTGCTAGGGTGTTTTGGGTGGTTGCTAGGGTATTCTGGGTGGTTGCTAGGATATTTTGGGTGGTTGCTAGTAGAGGTGGGCGATATATCGTTTAGACGATAATATCCAAATTGTTGTCTGGACGATATGCAAAATTGGGATATCGAATATTTCATAATTTGTACAATCCGACCCCCAAAACATGAAAAGAGCTGAAAGAAGTTAAAGAGAAAACAAATAACGCACACTATAACCGTCTAAACAATTATATGTAGCGATTTTAAATACTAGGGCAGTACTATTCCCGGAAGCACCCTCCGAGTGGCCTGGCGCGGGACGTCAAAAACGCACATTCATAGGCTACGTAAATTCGAAATAGTGCGCGCAGAAGCACATGCGCAAAACCGTTTTGTTAAATGATATATTAATTATTTTTATTTTTATCATATTTCATTTTACAAAAGGACATTTTACAGACCTAGCTACGTTTTGCGCATGTGTTCCTGCACGCACTTTTTCAGTCACAAGTTCACAACACAGCAATCAGAGGAGGACGGGTTGAAAACTCTAATGCTCTTCCTTCATAACTCGTACTGAGAAGGTTTGAGTTGCAGAGGAATTTGTGATTCTTTCACCTGTTCAACCACATAAAAGTTTCGTAATTAGTAAGTCAGCGCTTTTTCTCTTGTTGTTCTTATGTGCTGAAGGGCCGTTGTGCCTTGGTGAAACGGTGTTTGTAGCCACGTGAAGAGCTCTTTTCCAAAACGCCAAAAACCTAAAAAGCTGCCTCAAAGAACCAGCAAAAGTAATGATTATGAATATGTAAAATATTGCAATAAGACATTTTAATTGTTTATTAATTTGTGTGTCGGCTGCAAAGATGATGTTGACGATAGGCTATTGACTCGCGATCTTCGCAGTAAGCTAGCTAGTGAACGCAGGAGAAATGCACATTTATTAGGCTACATAGTTTTATTATGTTTTGGATGGTTTTGTTTAGAACCAGCTTTCTGTAAATATATTTCACATTTTTTAGGCCTGTGAGGCGATCGTAGGCCACGGTTCGGTTCATGCTGATATAATCTCCAGTTCAAGCACCTTATGTTGTGCTAGCCTCCTGTATTTACTTTTTATGTATTTATGTTTTAAATCCAGGAAATTGGTAAAATTAAGATACAATTAATACAAAACGAAATTCGTTTTAAAGAAAGGCTTTGTGCTTTCTGTTTTGAGGTCTCTGTGAAAGTTTGAAAGTCAGAGCGCTCGCGTCCATAATGGAGAACTGTCACGTAATATTGTTTTTTCCTCATAAATGCAAACACGAAAAATAAAAGACAAAATACTTTTTTTTTTAAAAAGACAAACTATCAATTTTTTGGGGGAAAATGATGGCTTTATAGCGTTTTGGGGAAAAAATGGATGGATTTATAGCGTTTTGAAAAGATTTTTTTTACTTTGAATTTATCATCAACAATATTGTTGTTTGATTTAATAATCACTGTTGCAAAAGGTGCCTAATTCCGTTTTTTTATTAATTTTTTTGTAAGTGGAAAAAGTAGGGGCTACCTCAGATTCTGTTCAGTTAGCTCCTTTATTGTTTTTTCTATAGCCTACAAAGGTCAAATGGTCAAATGCAGCAAGTCAAAAGTCCAACTTCTTTGCCAGTTTGCACACATTTCTTTGAAGGATGGCAAAAATATCGTCTGAATATCGATATCGAGATATTGGAAAAAAATATCGAGATATTCATTTTTGTCAATATCTCCCACCCCTAGTTGCTAGGGTCTTTTGGGTGGTTGCTAGGGTCTTTTGGGTGGTTGCTAGGCGGTTGCTAGGGTGTTCTGGGTGGTTGCTAGGGTCTTTTGGGTGGTTGCTAGGCGGTTGCTAGGGTGTTTTGGGTGGTTGCTAGGGTCTTTTGGGTGGTTGCTAGGCGGTTGCTAGGGTCTTTTGGGTGGTTGCTAGGGTGTTTTGGGTGGTTGCTAGGGTATTCTGGGTGGTTGCTAGGCGGTTGCTAGGGTCTTTTGGGTGGTTGCTAGGCGGTTGCTATGGTGTTCTGGGTGGTTGCTAGGGTGTTTTGGGTGGTTGCTAGGGTATTCTGGGTGGTTGCTAGGCGGTGGCTAGGGTGTTTTGGGTGGTTGCTAGGGTGTTTTGGGTGGTTGCTAGGGTATTCTGGGTGGTTGCTAGGTGGTTGCTAGGGTCTTTTGGGTGGTTGCTAGGGTCTTTTGGGTGGTTGCTAGGGTGTTCTGGGTGGTTGCTAGGCGGTTGCTAGGGTGTTATGGGTGGTTACTAGGATGTTTTGTGTGGTTGCTATGGTGTTGCTAGGGTATTTTGGGTGGTTGCTAGGGTGTTTTGGGTGGTTGCTAGGGTGTTCTGGGTGGTTGCTAGGGTGTTTTGGGTGGTTGCTAGGGTCTTTTGGGTGGTTGCTAGGGTCTTTTGGGTGGTTGCTAGGGTGTTCTGGGTGGTTGCTAGGTGGTTGCTAGGGTGTTCTGGGTGGTTGCTATGGTATTCAGAGCGGTAGATAGATAGATACACACACACACACACACACACTCAGAGTTTAGAGTTTATAAGTGTATAAATTGATAAGTTTATAAGTGTACAAGTTTTTGAGTTTAGAGTTTATAAGTTTAAATGAGTTTAGAGTTCAGAGTTTATTAATTTATGAGTTTAAGAGTTCATAAGTCTATGAATTCATGAGTTTATTAGTTAATTAGTTATTAAATTTAAGTTAATTAGTTTATAAGTGTATGAGATTAGAGTTTATTAGTTTAAATGAGTTTCATTGGCTAATATATATAGAATGGCAGTTTGATTTAGTTTTCAAGGGATTTAGATTTGAATTTTTGTCGGTTGGTGAGTTTGAATTTTTTTAGAATGCCCAATGTTAAGTCAATGGGAGTTTTTCCGAGTTTTGATCGTCATTTGTAGGAAAACCGTAAGTCCGATCAGTCTGAAAAGATATAGCATAAAACTTCAGATCAGTTTGAGTGTCTGAGCCGAGTTTGGAGTATGTAGAGTTAAAGCTCTAGGGCGAGTTTGAGTCAACAGTTATTTACAGAAGAATAATAATAATATTAATAATAAGTTTAAATAGGATTTCA